>NC_059109.1:47860066-48172923 GCF_020740685.1 Jaculus jaculus
ATACACCTGTGACCTCAGTGCAGGGATAGAGGCCATGGGATCCCAGAGGTTTACTGACTAGCTGTCTAGCCAAATTGGTGAACCCCAAGTTCAGTAAGAGACCCTGTCTCAAAAAGAGGAAAGAAAAAAGTGAATGGGCTGGGGACCTGGCTCAGTGGTGTTTGCTTGCAAGCCTGAGGGCTCCAGTTTGGACAGTTTGATTCTCCAGTGGCATATGCATCTGGAGTTCATTTGCAGTGGCAAGAAGCCCTGATGAGCTGATAATCTCTGTCTCTCTGAAATAAATAAACAAACAAACAAACAAATAAATAAATAAATAACAAATATCTGGAAAAAGGTAAGGTGAAGAAAAATTGAGAGACACCCACACTGACCTTTGGCTTCTAAATGTTCATTTAGATCCACACATATGTGCACACCTATAGGTAGGCACACACATGCAAATGCACAAGCAAAGGAAAGCCATATCAGTTAAAATTTTAAGGACTTCCAGAAAAGACACCAGTAGAGAATGGAAGGCCAATTAGTAGCCATGGAAATGAACTGGACAGGTATGTGTTATAATGTGGGGATGAATTAGTATGGTAGTTGTGTGAATAAAATGATCCCATAGGAGTAAACAGTGACAAATGCCAACTGACATTTTTGATTCATTGGTTATAAACACAGCAAAGAAGTGATCTAAGTACAATATGACATTAAGGGAAAAAATGGCAAAGGTGATCTGTTCTTGGTTTTGAGTCCATTTAATTAAACTGGTTCACACAACCAAGTAAATATTGAGAGGTTAACGCTGAGAACAAAATCTTTCTAAAATCCCACATAATTATATGATTAGATCAGACCCTTGAATTGTGCTCAGATAATTTTGCCCACAAGTTTCTACATCACTTATTTGAAACAAGTCAAAGTTTTATTTAAAACTAATGAAAAATGATCTTAAAATACCTTCACATTGTAAAGATATTTCTGTACTCCCACAAAAGTAAAATAGTATGACTGACAAATAAGACAAGGCAGCAAGCATCACAGAAAGTTCCATCCATGCACTCTTCCCTGCTCTCAGGATAATGCCAGTCCCAACTGTCTAGATGAATTTTCTGCATCATTTCACATACTGCTTTTCCCAGGAACTGTCATCAGATAAATAAATAAATAAATAAATAAGCTTCCTGATGCTTATCTTCAAATTTTTACCTGAAGCAAGTTCTTCCAGTCATTTTTCAAATTCCTGAAGTTAAATTGAAATCTTGATCTTACTTATTCAGGTATTTGGTTAAGAGTCTGCTTTAAGACATGACATACACAATCATCTACTAGCCTTAAGCTATTAGACCTAACAGATAGCCCTAATTTTTACTATTTATATTTTAAAGTATGTTAAATTTCCCTTCTAATAATCAGTCTTTAACAATAATATCCATTTCAGAAAGAATGCTAATTTTATATTTAAGATTTAGTTTTCAGATATATAAATGTTCTCATTGGTACAAGATTTATTTCCTTACTCTAATTTTTTTTTTTTTTTTTTTTACATTTCATTTATTTATTTGAGAGAGAGACAGAAGAGAGAGAATAGGTAGGTCAGGGTCTCTAGCCACTGCAAACAAACTCCAGACACAGGCACCATTGTATATCTGGTTTCACATGGGTACTGGGGAATAGAGCCTGGGTCCTTAGGTTTTACAGGCAAGTAACTTAACCACTAAGCAATCTTTCCAGGCCTTACCTCCCATTCTTAATATTTATCCTAATAAAGAAATGAAGAGAGTTTTATACTTGAACCTTAGAAGTGCCTTACTATATCCAGCTAAGAAAGAATGAGGTGAATGGTATATTAAAACCCCAGAAGTGATATCTAGCTAAGCAGAGCAGCTGAGTAGCTTTGAAGAGGGCACACTTTCTTTATAATATTTGACCAAGTACCTCTGGGAGCCAGGCTGTTTAGGATATCAGTATACTTACACAGTTGGTAGAATGAAGGTTACAAAGTAATTCACTGACAGAGAACCAAGATATATCTTAATATAAAACAATATACCAGTAAGGATACCAAACACAGTCCAATTACTTTTTTAAGCATTACTTAATCTGATCAACAGCATTTTGAAGTATTTGTCTTCTTCAGGCCACACAGAACTAACACATATGCTGTGTCACTCTATAGAGCCATTGAGAGTCAAGATTTTTCTGACTGGACATTGCAAAGCTATTGAATCATAATCTCCATTAATATTCCCAAGATACACTTCTGAGAAGTTTCTTTTAAATTTTTTTCTGCTAAGTTTTTTAATGTGCTTAATGTGTGAGAAAGCTCTCCACAACGTCTTTAAAGGCACTAAAATCTATTCGATAAACATTATTCATGTGGGCATTTATAAATCCTGAAAGAGTTTTCAAAATGCTCATCATCAAAGTGGCCTAAATGCAAAGCTAGTCTTGGAAAACTGCATGTGCTTCAAGGAAATTGGAAAGTGTTTAGAAGCATCCTTACATACAATAAACTGGAACTAATTAATCCAATTCACTGGTTAACATTGCTTTCAAAACATATAATTTCTGGGAATTAAGTATTGCTCATCCTTCCTTAGATTTGTCTTTCTTCAGCATGGCTAACCCTGCCCAAAAATGTCAATTAAGAATATACAAGTGGAAATGTGAAATAAAATACATGTATTTTACCATGGGTTACCTGCCCTACTATCACTTTTCCTTCACTAGGAATAATCCATTGAATAGTTTCTTTTGAGAAACAAAGAAATACAGATGTCAAGGGTTTCTTTACACCATTTTCTGTCAATGAGGCTCTTAGAACACAGCGCCAATCGGAGCTATGAAATATGAAGAAGCCTTAGCACCAAGCTGCAAAGCCCTGCCTCTCAAATGTATATGGCAAGTTACAGCATGTAGGAAACAGGCAGATTAACATACCATATGAAAAGGAAGTTTACTCTGAGCTAGAGTAAGACCCCTACCTCAAAAACCAAAAGAAAAAAAAAAAGGAAAAGAAAGTTTACAATGAATATCACAGCATGCAAAAAGGGTTTTGTAAAGTGAAGCTATTTCTATGTTTCCAGTTGTGACCCAGAAAGAAAAAGTGCTTTGACCTGGTTATAACAATTCTTCCTCTTCGTATCCAGTACCAGAGTTTAGGAAATTATCACCCTCAAAGGCTTCTCTTATATCAAACCTTAATCTCAATCCTAACGATGTGAAGTTAAAAATCATTTTCTTTTTTATTTCTTTAGGGGCTTTTTACTGAAAATTGGTCAAAAAGAAAAATATCAGTATTCAGAGGAACAACATGAAAGCTTTATCATGACACTTTTGAAAAGTAGTGCTGGTATGAAATGTTTAAAAACAAGTTA
Source organism: Jaculus jaculus (assembly GCF_020740685.1). Taxonomy (NCBI): domain Eukaryota; kingdom Metazoa; phylum Chordata; class Mammalia; order Rodentia; family Dipodidae; genus Jaculus; species Jaculus jaculus. Next base: position 47,863,435 of record NC_059109.1, read on the forward strand.
TGTTTAGGTAACAGACTTATCAGCATACCAGCCTCGACCACAGCATTCATTAGTTAGAACTTCTGGTGAAGGACATATTTAATACTTACAACTGAGGTGGTAGGATGCCACTAAAACTTGTATTTGGGGCTAGAGAGATGGTTTAGCAGTTAAGGTACTTGTCTGCAAAGCCTAACAACCCAAGTTCGATTCCTCAGTACCTATGTAAAGCTAGATGCACAAAGTAACACATGCATTTGGTCTGTTTGCAATGGCTAGAGGTCCTGGCACAACCATGTCCTCACTCTTACACGCTCTCTCTCAACCATGTGCTCACTGTTACTCTCTCTTTCTCTTTCTCTATCTATCTATCTCTCTGACTGCAAATAAATAAGTTAAATATTAAAAAATATATTTCTGCGAGCTGGGCATGGTGATGCACGCCTTTAATCTCAGCACTTGGGAGGCAGAGGTGGGTGGATTGCCGTGAGTTTGAGGCCACCCTAAGTGACTTCCAGGTCAGCCTGGACTAGAGTGAGACCCTACCTTGAAAAAACAAAAAAACACATATATGTATATTTTTTCTATTGTCTTCAAAAGTAGCTCATTTAGTAATCCATTAAAAAAAGTTTCAAAGCAAAGTGATACTATAAACTCTAGAATATTTATCTGAACCATAAATCCGGCCTAGCTCAAATTATATATAGTTTTTCTACTTTATTGTGATCAAACTCTTGTGATTACCTATAAGAGTCTTCTATGATATGATGATAGGCTATAGGTTTTGGGTTTTATTATAAAAGACTTAAACCTGAACACTCAATGCTCAAAAGAAATCCACAAGTCTAAGAATGTCTTTGAACATGGTAGCTGTTTGTACTTTAAATATTTATTTGTTTTTGATAGTGCTGGAGATTGAACCCAAGTCCTATGTGCTCTACTATTGAGCTATAGCCCCAGCACTTACAACATCTTTTATATCTTCCTTAATGAAATTCTGTATTCATTTTACATTGTTTCCTATTTCTTTCCATGTATGGTTTACCCTAGCAAAATAATGTACGTTATAATTCCTGACATTTTCTTACCTCTGTTTAGTTTATTGTATTTATTTATTTATTTATTTGAGAGCAACAGACAGAGAAAGAGACAGAAAGAGAGGGAGAATGGGCGCAACAGGGCCTCCAGCCACTGCAAACGAACTCTAGATGCATGTGCCCCTTAAGCATCTGGCTAACATGGGTCCTGGGAACCAAGCCTCAAACCGGGGTCCTTAGGCTTCACAGGCAAGTGCTTAACCTCTAAGCCATCTCTCCAGCCCCTTCTTACCTCTTTTTCCTTGGACAACAAACTTCTAGTAAAGTCCACCCAGAGATTCTTTATATTACACAGGCTATGTAGTAGCATAAATGCAGTGACTTTGAAAATACATGTCCTACATTCGTTAGGGAACAGTTTTTTGTGAATTATTCTTATCATAAGCAAGCAGGAATTCCACATTAGTAAAGAATTGGTAAAGATGTGCAAAAGCACTGTCACAAACTTATCATCTCCAATAGAGCTCAGTGGCTTTATGATGATGGATTACGTCACATACAATATAGGCAGGTGCATTACCTTCAGTATAGCCATTGACATTTATCATGTGATCCCAGTTCATAAGGATGTGTCTATGGCTAGAGCTTATTTACAAATGGTGCTACCCTTACATTATTTTTGTCAGATATATAGTTTTACTATATTTGCTACCAAACAGATGACCAAAAATTTCAAGCCACATTTGAAAATCATTGCAAGTTCTTTTTAAAAAATATACTCATCATGTTCTTAATATTGTAAAAACATTAATCAATCTTTGAAAAGTAGGAAGACCTCACAGGTGATTAATACTACAACTAAGTCACTATGAAAATCAAATATTTAGGCTGCAGAGATAGCTCAGTGGTTAAAGGCACTTGCTTGTGCAAAGCCTGCCACTCTGGGTTCAATTCCCCTGTACCGACGTAAAACCAAATACACAGAGTTGCACATGTACCTGGAGTCCGTTGGCAATAGCAAGAGGTCCTGGCATGTCCATACTTTATCTCCCTTGCCCCCTATGTCTTTATCTTGATCTCTTGCTCTTTCTGCTTGCAAATAAATTTTTAAAAATATTTCAAATCAAATATTCTAGCCAAGAGAGGTAGTGCATGGCTCTAATCCCAGCACTCAGGAAAAAGAACTGCTGTAAGTATGAGGTGAGCCTGGGTTACAAAGCAAGACCTTGGCTTAAAAACAGTAAGTCAGGGCTGGAGAGATGGCTTAGTGGTTAAGCGCTCGCCTGTGAAGCCTAAGGACCCCGGTTCGAGGCTCGGTTCCCCAGGTCCCACGTTAGCCAGATGCACAAGGGGGCGCACGTGTCTGGAGTTATTTTGCAGAGGCTGGAAGCCCTGGCGCATCCATTCTCTCTCTCTCCCTCTATCTAGCTTTCTCTCTGTCTCTGTCGCTCTCAAATAAATAAATAAAATATTAAAAAAAAAATAAAAAACAGTAAGTCAAGTACCCTTAGTACAATAATGCCTCATTAAGTCTTTTCACACGAAGGTATGGCATACTGAAAAAGAAATACAGATTTTTTTTTTTTTGCTTGTTTCTGTGTAAGGTGGTGTGGTAGTGTATGTGTGGCATATGCACATGTATGTATCTTTGCAGTGCACCATTCGCTCACCTGGAACATGTTATGCTTGCCTGCATTAGCAAGAGTGGAACCTCGGGTATCCTGCTCTATTGTTTTTATTTGTGAACCTGAGTCTATCACTGATACTGGAGCTTTCTGCATTTTCATGAGCTCCAGCAATTCTTAAGTCCCTATTGCCCAATAGAATTGGAATTAAAGATGTGTGTGGCTATGCCCAGATGTTTATGTAGATCCATAGGATCAAATTTGAGTGGTCTCTCAGACCTCCTCAAGCCATCATGCTTGCACAGGGCTTAAGGAGGTCTGAGGAGGGCTTGCTCTTAACTACTGAACCATCTATCTAGCCCTGAAACACATATTTTTATTATATTTTATTGGTACAAGTTCCTTTGAAAATAAGTATGGTTGTTCCAGAAATATCATTGGCTTTATCCTATAATGTTGCAGTTAGAAATAAAAAGAAAGTCCTGCTTCTTAAATCACATTTTCAGAACCTTCATAGCAGAAGCCTTAAACTACTCTGGTAATGCTGTATGGTATACTGGTATTGGGCAAGGAGGCGATTCAATATCAATCCAGAGACAGTGAGCTTTTATCAACACATCCCATCAGTGCTCAGACTGATGAAGTATTGAGAGAGAATTGAGTGTTTTTCCCACAGGCTATAACTGATTATTGACTCCCCACCCCCATTAACATGTAGTGTGCTTATTCAAAGTCCAAATAGAAGGCTGAAGGACTCCTGTCTGAAGGCCAGCACTAAAAGACAGCCTATCACTTCGTGTAACGACAGTCCATGCGTGACAAACCTGACCTACATTTCTCTTTCTCTCTCCTAACAACTTGTCACTGTTTTAAGAAGCTATTTTCTAAAAGCATAAAAGTGACCTTTAAAGCTGCTTAAGCAATGTACATTCCTACAATACCATTTATGAATATCATAAAGCATAGTTTATCTAAGAGATATTCATGAAACTTCGCCTCAAACAAGCTCAATGACAGCAGAGTACTTTAAGATGCTACCCTACATCATATCTCTTTTAGACATTTGTACAGTCTTTGGAGTACTATAGTGAAAACTGAAATCCATATGTAAGTTTAATAAAAAGCAGCTTTAAATATATATGAACATAATTTTGAAAGTATAAATTAACTTTCTTTTTTTTTAAGGCAGGGTTTCACTCTAGGCCAGGCTGACCTGGAAATCACTCTTTAGCCCAAGGCTTGCCTCAAATTCACAATGATCCTACCTCAGCCTCCCCAGTGGTAGGATTAAAGGCGTGTGCCACCAGACCTGGCTTTTGAACATTTTTCTTTCTTTCTTTAAAGTAAAGAGGGACACACACACACAGAGAATGGGTGCACCAGGACCTCTAGCCACTACTCCAGATACATGTGCCCCTTTGTGCATCTGGCTTTACATGGGTACTTGGGGACTGAACTCGGGTCCTTAGATTTTGCAGGCAAGCACATTAACCACTGAGCCATTTCTCTAGCCCCTTGAGCATTTTTAAAAAAACGTTTATTTATTTATTTACTTATTTGCAAACAGAGAGAGAGACAGACATAGACGGAAAGGCATGCCAGGGCCTCTAGCCACTGCAAACTCCAAATGCATGTGTCACTTTGTGTATCTGGCTTTACATGGGCACTGGGGAATCATATCCAGGTCATTAGACATTGCAAGCAAGTACCTTAACTGCTGAGCATCTCCCCAGCCCACTGAACATTTTAAATAGTTATAAAAAGTAACTTTCATGCCTTACAAGAAGCCACATCTTAGTAATTTTAGCTTCTCAACGGATACACAATAATCACTACTAAGAATAGGGCATAATTAAAAACGATGGAGGGAAGCAATAAAGGTAGTAATGAATTTAGTGCAAATGCTGGAAAGTGCTCCCCAGAAGTAGCTGGCAACCTGCTCCAAAGAAGTGCTCATGAGCTGTGGCTGCTCGCCACAAGGACCTACCATGCCGCTGCAGGTCATACTTTCTTTTTGTCTCTTCATTCCCTAGAATTTTCCATGCCTGATCAATTTCAAGGAACTTCTGCAGACACTCCTCCACAGTTTGTGCTGGCAAATCTGCACTGTGCTTATCTGGATGGTACTGCCAATCAAAATAAGGAAGGTGGTGAGCAGAGAGAGCTGGGTGGGAGCAAGTACAAATGAACTATAAATACGAGCTTTAGTTAAGAAGGTAATGAGGAGATGAACACTAAGATGCCAAGGCAATGAGACAACAGTGTTGGGCACAGGAGACAAATGCCAGGCTAATTAGAATACTGGAGTAGCTATAAATCTACCAGTGACAGCTGTCACAAGGTGCAAAGACGTTTTCTGGATAATTTGCTGTGGAATCACTGGTCTTGTGGACAATTTACCTTGAGAATGACTAACACGAACAGAAACAGGTGCATACAAAAGTACAGGGCAGGAAAAGGAAGAGCACAGAATTCACTGATGGGGCTGAAGAGATGGCTTAGTAGTTAAGGCATTTGCCTGCAAAGCCTAAGAACCCTGGCTCCATTCTCCAGGACCCATGTAAGCCAGATGCACAAGGTGCACATGCATCTGGAGTTTGTTTGCAGTGGCTAGAGGCCCTGGCATTCCCATTCGCTCTCTCACTGCCTCTATCTCCTTCTATCTCTCAAATAAATAATTTTTTTTAAGAATTCACTGATACTTTTTGTATAAAATTAGATCATACAATCATTATTTTTAAAAGTATCTAACTATAAAAAACAATACTTTTATATTCTTCCTCAGCCTTAAAAAGTTCATAGTTAGAAATTTTCAAATGAATTTTTATTGAAAACTACTTATTCAGGGCCAGATTTATAAGAAACAACTTTAAAGAATTCAATAAAACATCTGGATATGAACTCATTAAAGAATTTTTCTCCTGTAAATTCTCAAACTATAACAATATTTTTGTTATGCTTTGTTTTGCTTTGAGGTAGGGTCTCTGTAGCCCAGGTTGACATGGAACTCACTTTGTAGTCCTAAGCTGGCCTTGAACCCACAGCAGTCCCCCTACCTCTTTGCCTCCGAATGCTGGGTATAAAGGTATGTGCCACCTCACCCAGCTCAAGAAACTTTTAATGATGTTTTCAGTGTGTAGCAATTTCTTGACACTATTTGGTCAAAAGGAGAAAGTTGTGCACCAACTCATCATCCTAAAATGTGAATTTAAGTGAGACTCACTGCATACTTCATTTACACCATCTGTTTACTGCCTTTGCTTTTGTCTTTGGTTCTCTCTCCTTTTTATTTAGCAGTCGTTTGATATATTTTACAGCTCAGCAAACAAATTTAGGGACATCTCACTTAACAGGGTAGTAGTGCAGATGTTCAGATATATTTACTAGAATTTTTCCTTTTTCTCAGGGTAGGGTCTCACTCTAGTGCAAGCCAACGTAGAACTCATTCTGTAGCACCAGGGTGGCTTAAAACTCACAGCGATCCTCCTACCTCTGCCTCCTGGGTGCTGGTATTAAAGGCATGTGCCCCCACGCCTGGCAAACTTTTTTTCTTGCTTACTTTTGAGTGTGTGTGTGTGTGTGTGTGTGTGTGTGTGTGTGTGTGTGTACGCGCATGTGTTTTATTATGCTGTGTTTGCATGTGGCACACCCTGTGATCATGCATGCAGAAGCCAGGGGAAGATGTAGATGTCCTCCTCTATCACTCTTCCACCACATTTCCCTGACACAGAGCTGAACTGAATTTGGAGCTGCAGTTAGTCAACCTGGCTGACAGGTGAACCCCAGCAATTCCCCGGTCTGTACCCACCCCAGTGCTGGGTTGACAGGCATATGCAGCCATACCTACCTTTTCACTTGGGTGCTAGGCTCTAACTCAGGTCTTCATGCTTACACATCAAGTGCTCTTATGATGAACCACCTCCCCAGTCTCATACCCATAATTTTTCAACCAGTGATTACTCTGGAAGTTGTATCAAATATATTATAGGTTTCCAAGGCAAACTTTCAGTGGAGAGTATTTTTTTTTCTTTCTCTTTATTTCTGTTTTTTTTTTCTTCAAGTTTTTACAATGAAATAAATAGCCAAACTGTGTCACATACAGGAATGTGAGAAAGTTCACATACTAGGCAAATCATGGCACAGTTACATATATTCTTTTACTGGCTGCTTTACAGACACCAACAGAACACAACAATTACAAGTACAAGCCACTGATCAAGCAGCAGGGGCCAAACTTACTCAGTGAATAATGGTAACACAAAGCTAAATGAATTTAACTTTCAATGTTAATTTCAGAAAGTATATACATGTAAAAACATTTTTCTTATTGTGGACTATTTCCTTTAACAATAGCTTCATTTTCATGTGACTTTTTCCACACTGCTGATGACTGTTAACAGCAGAGCAAACGCTGTTCAGCTAGAACTGGTAGCCATCACACATGCTGAAAAACTTCCTTGCTTTTGGCAAACTTCCTCTCCCGATGTATATTTATCAGTTCACATGTAGGCAATAAACTAAATAATACAATGAACAAAGAAAAGGAAAGGGAGGGTTTATTGTGTCATCTCCTTTGGCTAGGGCTGCTCATAAAGATGATTTATGTATCCCTAATGTTGGAATACTCAAGCAATATTCCAAAGCTAAAAACAGAATTGGCTGCATTGACGTTCTCTAACCTATTACTCTAGCACCACCTAACAAAGCTTGTTGTATGTTGTTACAGACAACATATGTAAATATGACACAGGATAGGTTTGAAATACACTCACCAGCCAACACAGAAGCAAATATTTGTAACCTCAGAATTTAGGATGAAGCAGGTTACTTCAAGTTAGAGTCCACAGTGGGCTACATAGCAAATTTAAGACTAGGATGGGCTATACAACAAGACCCTGTTTCAAAAACCAAACAGGGGCTAGGAAGATGCCTCAGCAGTTAAAGGCACTTGCTTGCAAAGCCTGCCACGGGGTTCAATTCCCCTGCCACCCACATAAGCCAGATGCACAAGGTGGCAGAAGTGTCTGGTGTTCATTCATTTGCAGTGGCAAGAGGTATACATACACACACATACACACACACACGTAAATAAACATTTAAAAAATACATTCATATGTGAAATCTCTTAATTTTGAGATAACACAAGAATTAATTAAGGCCCTGGAGAAATTAGTCTCAGTTCATAGTTTAAAAGTACTAAAAAGAAGCAGGGCATGGTAGCACATGCCTTTAATCCCAGTACTTGGGAGGCAGAGGTAGAAGGATCGCCATGAGCTTGAGGCCACCCTGACATTAAAGAGTGAATTCCAGGTCAGCCTGGACTAGAGTAAGACCCTACCTCAAAAAACCAAAAAAAGAAAAAAAAAGGACTAAAAAGAGCTGGGCGTGGTGGCACGTGCCTTTAATCCCAGCATTTGGGAGGCAGAAGTAGGAGGATCACTGTGAATTCAAGGCCACCCTGAGACTACATAGTGAATTCTAGGTCAGCATGAGCTAGAGTGAGACCCTACCTCCAAAAAACAACAACAACAAAAAGGTACTAAATATTAAAAACTAAGCAGATCATTATACAAAGTCTACTTGTAAGTCTGATCGTGTGCTAGCCTGATAAAGAAAGTTCTAAAAAAACTAGTGTTCCAGGCTGGAGAAATGTCTTAGCAGTTTAGGTGCCTGCCTGCAAAGCAAAAGACCCAGGTTTTATTCCCCAGGACCCACATAAGCCAGATGCATAAGGTGGTGCATGTGTCTGGAGTTTGTTTGCAGAAGATCGAAGTCCTGGCATGCCAATTCTCTCCCCACTCCCTTTCTCTTGCCCTCAAATAAAAAATAACAATAATAGTTTTTTTTTCTTAAAAACATCGGTTTCTCCAAACTAAAAGTCATCACTAAATTTCAATATGAGTTACAGATCAGTTCTGGATGTCAAAATATAAGTCAATCTCTTTCCCTAATTTGGTGTTTTCTTGATTGCTACTGAAATAAGAGCTTTTCATCTGAGTCTTGTGAATCTATTCTGTTGTAATACTATCCAATGAATGGACACATCCCCAACAAAAATAACATAATCCCAAGAACTGACAAATGGGTTTACATAAAATTAAAAAGCTCTGTACAACAAAGGAAATAAGTACAGCCTAGATGTCCATCAACAGATGAATGGATAAAGAAAATCTGGTACATATACACAATAGAATTTTGTTCAGCAAGAAAAAAAATTAAATCATGATTATTTGCAGGAAAATGGATACAACTGGAGATCATTATCTTAAGTGAAATAAGCCAGATAAACATATATTCCAAGTTTTCTCTCATATGTGGACTCTATGCTCAAATTTGTGCCTGTGTGTGTGTGCACACACACATGTGCACATGTGCAGGTAATGACACTAAACAGGGAACTATGGGAGGGAAACCTTCTAACATCTCACAGTCAGAAGCATCCTCCAAGACTTGTTCTCATTATTATATAAATTGCTGTTTTCATCTTACCCAAGTATTAAATATAGGGTTCATTAAAAATTTCATAACAATCAGTTAGAATCTTAGTCTTCAGTAATTTTTACAAAAAGCAACCCTCTCCCTCCAAATGCTTATTATATCCTTGATCTCTTTCTTCCCAAAACAAGACAAAGGTAAACAACAACACTTTGGAACTACAAGTTAAATTCAAACAATCCCATTTCTAAGTTGATGTATTCAAACAAACAGAAAGAACAGTCCCTCTTCCTAAATATAGGCTCCCTAGTCCATTCCTGTCTCAGACTTCCCTAAAATATGTATCTTTCCTATTTTTAAATGGTGAATTACTTATATTTATTAATATAATAGAATTATTAGATTTTTTAAAGTATATTTTCACTTGCAAAAACTGAAAGAAAGACTGCAAAGTAATCCTACTGAAATGATAAGAAGTTAAAGCAGGCTTTAGAGTCCACTCGCTAAATTCACAAATGATGCACAGAACAGGACCCATGTTAAGTTCATGCAATAGGCACAATCATTACTAATATCAATTTGCTGGGTATGCTTGAATCAGTCCCAGCTACTTGGAAAGATAAGGTAGGAAGATCATGAGGTCAAGACCAGACTGGTCAATACAGTAAGACAAATGAAAGACAAGATTTGGGGGTTCAGTAGGGGCCTCCCAAACTTATGAACCTCAATTTTGGGTCCTTATCATATTTTAACAAAGAATTAATTTAAAAAAAAAACAGACTCAAGAAGGGTAAATGAAGAGTTACTGAGTTTAAGAAGAAATCATAAATGAGGTTTAATTAAGAAAAACTGAGGTCTAGGAAGAGGCTGGAGCATTTGTGACTATAAACGTGGAAGATAAGATCTAGGCAATTATGTAGAGAGATTGAAAAGAAACATGAACTTATTTAGAAGGTATAGCATCTTCCTTGAACCTCCCCATGGAAGAAATTAAAAGAATAAGTAGTGATGGATTAAGGAAGAACAGCAGAGGGAAAATACCCAAGCAGAGATCAGGAAATTCAGATCATTAATGAATAATAAAGAAAGTTGTACACATGGTTACCTTGAGTTTAGAAAAATTACACATGTAGCAGGCCAAGAGTTTAAGGGAAATACACAGGTGGTAGATTCAAAAAATCATAAATGGGAAGTGATATTGGAACTATGTGAGACATCTCTATCCTACCCTCCAAGACTCAGGAATCACTATGGAAAAAGTGGTGGAAAGAATGTTAGAGCCAAAGAAGTGCTTTGGAATACTGTCTTCTAGACACAAAGTAATGGTGGCATTCATGACCTCATAGTTGCTGACAGTATCTAATACAAAACCTAACTAGTAATGGGGATGGGGGTCTATGGCATCAAAATAGAAGAAGGACTAGTTGGAAAGAAGAAAGCTTTCAGTGGAGGGGAAATATGGGAGGGGGACAAAAAGAGAAGTGGCAGGAGGGATTATGCTCAGTGTACACTGTATATAAGAATGGAGGTTGTTCTGAAGCAACTAGATACACAGAAAGAAGAAAACATAATAGAAACAAGTGATATGTGGCTGGGGAGTTCAACACATGGCAAAACCTTTTCAAAATGAAGACTGACCTCTGCGATACACTTTGAACCATAGGATTTACTAACAACATGGAATCTGAGCCAATTCCTGTTGCTGGTAGCATATCATATTCCTTCTTTTGACTACACAGAAGTGGAGACTAAAGTGTTTCCTTGTATCATACATGCATGCCTTATATCATACGTAAGTTATGAAAATTTCAAATTTTGTGCAATAGGCTATGTAACTACTAGCTTAAGCATAAAGTCAAATACCCACATCCAAAATTATATCAAGTGAGTCTTCAGTAAGATACCACTATGTGCCACACAGAGAATTTCAGGGAAAACATTCTGCTTCCAATCTCCCCAAATGATAACCAATAGCAGGACAGAGGCTGACTTTACCTGGTCTCTAGGAAGGACCTCTTTGTTTCTTTTCAGTATAATTAAGGACTTGAGAATCTGAGGACAAGCTAAAGCCATCCTGGCAAAGAAGAAAGAGTATGATGTACATACAGAGACCCCATAGAGCTGCTCTTCTACAGCAACCTGAAGCCCCGCTCTGTGGCCACCAAGGCCATCAGGTACTAATTAGGTGGTGTGTTCTGTCAACACTGTCTTGCTCTTCTCTTATTAACTGATCATTCTGCCATATTAATGATGCTAAGATGCTGGCTTGAGTTCCCTCTAGTACTTCACCTCTGAGATTATGAGAAAGTATATGTAACATATGAACTCTGCATTCTTCTATTTACAAAAATATTGTTGTGTGTTGATCTAAAATTTTCCTTTAATAATAATAATTTATATTTATTCAAATTCACAAGCTATAAGAAAGTAGCATGGGAATGAAATGCAAATAAAAATTACTGACATTTAAATACATAAATGCTCAAAAGTAATTATGGGATTAAACACATAAGGAAGAAGTGATGATAGAACCCCTTAATTCTTATTATTTACTGATCAGAAAAATTAATCATTGAAATTTAACTAAATGAGATTCAATAAATAAGATAGGTGAACTTAATACTAACAGAAATTGCTAAGTATATCCAGAAGAAAGCATTCCATAACTGTTCAACAAACTTAATATACTATTTTGAGACAAAGCTGCTTTGAATACCAATAAGGTATATATGCTGTACGCTGATCATTGGTTTTCATTATTGAAAATCATTGTCATCACGAAACAGCCATTAAACAGTTAAAATGCTGCTAAGACTGCCAATGAACCTGACTACGGCTGACAGACAAGAGGACACACAAACATGGCTGTGCTTTGTTGTCTGGCTTTGTTTCTGTGAGAAATCTTCTGTTTAAGGTAAGATCATGGTACAAGAAGTCAGGTGCAAAAATACAGCCAAGTATCTCCTGTACTTTGATGGCACATTAAGATTATGAAAGCTGGAAACCTTGCAAAGGTAAAATGTGACACACTACTGCCACCTAATGCTTGGTGACATACTGCCTAAAGACACAGTCACTCATTGTCTCATGTCAGTTAATAAAGTAGGATTGGTAAAATATGCTTTAAATTTTAAAGTTTTGTGACTTAGAAAAGAAAAATATAATCCTTATTAAGGCTACCAACCTAAAAATGTGCTTACACATTAAAAAATACCTACTTACCACCTCACTAAAAGCTGGACAGTATACCTGCCAATCTGAATATTGATGACTAACATGGGATCCCTCCCCTTGAGGCACTCACAGTCTAATGGGAAAGACCATACTTCTAAATGATTAATTATAATGCAAAGGCGAGGCTGAGCCTCTGAGATGATTGCATGAAACAGGTTTTCATTTTAAAATTAAGGAAGGCTCTGCAAACAGGAGAAATTTGACTGAATGTTGGGAAACAAACAGGTTGAGCTTATGTAAGAAGAGAGGAAAGAAGAGTGGGAAGGACAGAACATTCCAGGCAGAGGGAAATTGAAAACACAAGACAGAAAAGTACTAAGACAGATACTAGAGTTATAAATAAAAGAAATGCAAGGCAAGCTGAGAGTAAGAAAGAAGTTGAAAAGTTAAGACTGGAGTGGGATTAAAATTGAGTTTTTTAATATGCTAAACTTTGCCCTACTTAGAATTCCACATTATTTGCATGACACAAATACAACTGTGCCTTTGTTTCTTATTTCTGTTTGTTGTTGGTAGGATGGAATGTATGGGATGTGACAACTGGACAGCTTCTGAAGACAGGAGTAGTCAAACACAGAAATACACAGTATGGTGGTTTGATTCAGATGTCCCCCATTAACTTAGGTGTTCTGAATGCTACTAGGTTCCCAGCTGATGGAGATTTGGGAATTAATGCCTCCTGGAGGCAGAGTTGTTGGTGGTGGCTTATGGGAGTTATAGCTAGCTCCTCCTTGCTAGTATTTGGAACACTCTTCTATAGCTGGTGTCCACATTATGTGGGCAGGGGGTGATGTCCACCCTCTGCTCATGCCATCATTTTCCCCTGCCATTGTGGAGCTTCCCCTCAAGAGTGTAAGCCAAAATAAATTTCTTTTTCCCACAAGCTGCTCTTGGTTGGGTGATTTCTACCAGCAATGTGAATCTGACTGCAACACAGGCAATGATGGCCACAGGCCAAATATTTCACATGCTACATGTCTACTTGGTCATGAGCTCACAGGGCCTATCATGGTCAAAGAAGCTGTTAAGTACAGACAATGGGGCTGGTGCTATCCTCCATGGAGAGACATCATAAGAACAGAAGCCAGCTGGCCTTTTGCCCTTCTGCTTCAGCAAATACAGCTCAGCTCAAGCAACACAGGCATTACAGCTGTTGTACAGAATGCATGATATTGTATACCAAGGACAGAAAAGTAAGTGAAATAGGATTTCTGCCTTCAAGGACATCACTACACACTATGAAGAAACCACAGGAATATGTACTTAAAGACAGGATATGGTTAGTAGGATACCAAAGCAGCAAACTACCATGCAGGACACATGCAGGGAGACTTGATAGGAGAAACGTCAGGAAGAAGTTGTACCTCATAGTAAACTGGATTTACTCCCACTAATAGGAAGGAATGGGGAAGGATGGAAGGAGAACTTGCTATTTTCAATGATGGTGGGACTAGTGTATTCAAACCAGTATTCCCCATTAAGTTCAACTATAAAGCCCAGATTGAAAGAAAAATCTTAAAAGTATCAAAACTGACAAAACAACAACTGAACTGATAATCAAGGCTCAACAGTAGATATAAGGAGCTGCAAGTCCTTATCACTCATTCTGGAAATTATCCTTGAAAAGAACTTTGATTTTGAGAGATAATAGGTTAGTAAAGAACACAGAGCTTTTTCAGGCATCCTGGCAAGTACACTTGTGATTCCAGCCTTGGAAGGTAAAGGCGGGAGAAACCCACATGAAAAAGCTGGGCATGGGAGCATGTATCTGTAATCACAGTGTTCCTACCCCAAGATAGGAGATAGAGCCAGAACACTTCAGAAGCTCATGAACCAGCTACCCTGGAGTATGTAGTGGCTAACAGGTAGAGTTCAGCTTTCGCATGATTACCCACCAAAGGTTAATGGTAAGACCCTACTGCTGAAGACACGATACACTGTTGGCATCGACCATGGAGAGACTGGGTTGGAATCAAGAAGAGAACCAGTCCCTAGACAATTAGCCCATCTAGAGCAAGAAAGTGCTACATGAGCTACAGGGGGAAAATGGCCAAAGTCTATCCAAGCAACTCAAAGTCTAAGTGACTCAGACACAAACAGCCTGATGTGATGCTAGGTGCACTAGTGGCACACAGCCATGGTAAGTAACCAACTGCTCTTGGATTGGCTAACAGATCCACTCAGTGGAAAGGAACCCATATCTGGAACTGGGAAACAAGTCAGAATCAGATCCAGATTAACACTTCTGCTTTCCATTGTCAAACTCCCACTACTCTTGAGCTATAAGAGGGTCTGCATCCTTTCAATTCTCTCTAAGTAATGGTTATCCCATTTAAATGGTGCTGACTTCACTCTCCCTTGGAGAATTTGCTTCTCTCTTTTAGACAGAGCAGGACCTGCGGATATAAACGACCCAGCACACTCCACTCTACCCAGGCCCCAGCTGAAACCACAGAGGAAATGGGGAAATGAACAAGAGTGTTGCTTTCATAGTGAATCTGATATCAGCATAAGAGTGAAGGAGATACACACTGAGGACACTCAATACCTACCAAACCAGAGATCCAGATGTTCCCAAGAGCTCATCACTAAAGTACACTTAAAATGCACCCAACATGGCTCCAGGAATTTTGTGGAAGAGGGGGTGAAAAGATTGTCAGAGCCAAAAGTTAATGGTACATTTTGCACAGAGACAATTCTTCTCCCCCATAACTGCCTGCTGCCCCCATAATGCATGACCCTCAATCCCCATGGGGTTGACCTGCATCCTCGAGGAAAGCCTCTGCAGAAAAGGGACAGGGATGAAGGAAAGGATGGTACCAACATGTGAGGTTTACATACTAAATATGCCCAAATCCAAAAAAATAAAAATATAAACTAAATATTTAGAAGTTCAGTTTTCACATTTTAATTTTCTGTAGCATTATTTGTTCACATGTTTTGAAAATTATTTTTTCTATGACTTTGAATATTTACACATACAGTATACTTCTGTTCCACCTTTCTATACTCAGTGCTTCTGTATCCCAATCTACCTGCTGCATAAATGTAGCTTTTGGCTCTGACACCCCGTGACTCTAAGTGTCTGAAAATCTAAGTCTTGAAGGTACACTATATGACAAGTAGAACAAGGTTCTAAACAGGCTCATCATGATTTCCTATCTGCAACATAACTCAGTTAATAAAATGTAACTTTGAAATTATTTTTCTTATACTTTCTATAAAAGCAAATTATAGAATGTGAAAGGGTTCCA
Source organism: Jaculus jaculus (assembly GCF_020740685.1). Taxonomy (NCBI): domain Eukaryota; kingdom Metazoa; phylum Chordata; class Mammalia; order Rodentia; family Dipodidae; genus Jaculus; species Jaculus jaculus. The sequence goes on from NC_059109.1 coordinate 47,878,999, forward strand.
GTGATGAAATTTTAAACAAGCCGTTCAAGGGGATGTTTTCTTTTTCCTGATTTTTCTATACCTGTATGTTTATGCATTGTATGTGTGTCCATAAGTGTGCATGTAGGCACACATATGTTTGCACATGTATGTGTATGTGGAGGCCAAAGGTCTAGGTCAGGAGTCTTCTTCAATCAATTCTCCACTTTATTCTTTGTGAAGGATCTCTCTCTGAACCTAAAGTTGATTGGTTCATCAAGACAAACAAATTCCCGAGCCCCAGGGATTCTCCATGTCCACCTCCACAAAAATGGGATTTCAGGAGCACACCACCACACCTGGCATCTTTTTTTTTTAATGTGGGTATAGGGATCCAAACTCAGGTCCTCATGTCTGAGAAGCTAGTATCTTACCCTCTGAGACATCTCCCTAGTCCATATCTTCTGTTTATTTTTTTTTCTTAGAAATGTTTTCTTCTTTATTTTTTTGTCTGTGTCAAAACTTAGCTTTTTATTATAGATGTAAAGTCAAGTCATTAAAGATTCACGAGCAAGCATGAGTAAAATGATCAAGATAAGGGCTGGAGAGAGAGCTTAGCGGTTAAGGCATTTGCCTACAAAGCCAAAAGATCTTCATTCAACTCTCCAGGACCCACATAAGCAAGATGCACAAGGGGGCGCATGCATGTGGAGTTCGTTTGCAGTGGCTAGAGGCCCTGGCAGAGCCATTCCACCTTTCTCTGTCTGCCTCTCTCCTTCTCTAGTAAATAAATAAAATATATTATAAAATGATCAAGATTAAACTATTTTTAAATTTTCATTACATGTTTTCATTGTACATAATCCTGTTGCACTAGAATATTTTCTTTTTTAATTTATGACAACTTCTATGCTTACTGACAATAAACCATGATATTTCCCTTCCTCCCCCATTTTCCCCTTCATAACTCCGCTGTCCATCGTATCCCCTCCCTCTCTCCATTAGTCTCTCTTTAATTTTGATGTTATCATTTTGCTATTATGAGGGTCTTGTGATGGTATTACCAGGCACTGTGAGGTCTTGGATATTGAGGCCAATTTCTGATGGGACAGTTGCATTGTAAGGAGTGGTACCCTTCCTTTGGCTCTTACATTCTTTCTGCCACCTCTTCTGCAATGGACCCTTAGCCTTGGAGGGTGTGATAGAGGAGTTTCAGTGCTGGACGCTCCTCCATCACTTCTTAGCACTATGGTGCCTTTTGGGTCATCCCAGTGGCCATCATCATCCAAAAAGAGAAAGAAGCTTCTCTGTTGTTGTTTTTTTTTTTTTTGATGTATGTATATGGTGGTGGGGGGGTGTGTATGTGTGTACTTATTCATCTGGTATATGCATGTGTGTAGACATGCAGAGGCCAGAGGAGCACCTCAGGTGTCCTCTTCCATAGCTCTTCCACCTTACTTCCTTGAGACAGAGTATCTCTTTGGACCTGGAGTTCACTGTTCATCAGTTAGACAGGCTGACTAAGGTGTACTAGCAATCCTCTTGTCTCCACCTCTGTCAGATCTGGAGTTAAAGGCATGTGTGACCAGGCCCAGTGCTAGTGATACTAGGGATTGAACTGAGGTCCGCATGCTTGCATAGCAAGTGCTTTTACCCACTGAGCAATTCTCCCTAGCCATCTAGTCCCTATTTTCTGTTTTCAAAATGTAGTATACTAGAGTGAGGGGGAAAAAAAGGTTCTTGACTTGGGGTGTGGGGAGGTTGGACAGCTAGATGATTGATAAACAATGATATACTCTTGATCAAAGCTTATAACTGAAGATAACACCATACACACACACACACACACACACACACACACACACACACACACACAAAACAAATGAAGACATGTAGGCCCAGAGGTATGTATGCATTAAGACACATCTTAGTTGGTTCATTAGAATTTTAGTGGGCATGAGAGATGATAGAAAAGGTGAATTTTAATAAATATAGTTTTACATTCCTTTGGAATTGAGAGAAAATTCATTAATAATAAAATAACAAATTAGGTTTCTGCAATACCACATTTCATACCAAGTTTCTCATGTAATTTTCATTTAATGCTTCAAATACTGCATTGGGTCAGATTACAAATTCTCTTAACCACTGGGGTTAATTTACCCAACAGTTTTTTAATATTTAAAACACTCAGCTAAGAATATTAACATCACAGATTCCAGAGGTTGCTGGTAGTTATATTTGACTGGTAAAGGAGCTACAATTCTATCCAATTTCACTGCTATTCTGTGTTACTTAGCTCTCTGGGGTTGTCATAGTGGTCATATTATTTTTAGCTGCTAGATCCAATAGACCATTTTTTTTTTTTTTCGTTTTTCCCACTCAGTTTCTTGGTTCCTCTTAATATTTGCAACTGCTGGCTACATGGTCCCTATTCCATGAATTTATTGATATCAACTCTCCTGTAGTTAGATCCCTATTATATCTGGCTACACCTTTTCAGTTTCTTAGAGACATTCCATAAGGTTTGATCTTAAGAATCCATGTTCTCCTATTTTCACCACCTTTAACTCCAGGTAGCCCCATGGAGGCAATACCAAAGGTCTGACTTTTATTCCTGACCTCTCCTGAGCTCTGTCTGTACTGTTGCCATCAATTGGCCATCCTTGCCCAGCTCTTCCATTTACACACTGCACCTCCTTCTCAATAAACCAAAACTCTTTCTCAGAAGTTTCCTCTTCATTCCTCATGGAACAGAGTCAGGAATATCATTGCCTTTCTATACATTAAGGTCACAGACACAATCAATTCCTTATCCCCCAACTTGATGAATTACCTCCACATCCTCACATCTCTTCCTCCCTTCCCCCACTCCTTTCCACCCTCTTTCTTCTATTCTACTCCTGATTCTAATGCTCAAGTACTCCTCAATACTTTTTGGCTTAATTGTTAGAAAGGCAATAGTTTTTTGTTTTTTTTTCTTCACGTTTCTCCCCACTTCACGATATGTTTTGTTTGTTATATCATGTCATATCATGTCAGTTACCTTCTCATTGCTGGCAAAATAGTATCGGACCAAAAGCAGCTTATGGGATGAAAGGATTTATTTTGGCTTGCAGTCTTGTGGGGAAGATTTATGATGGCAGGTGAAAGGAGGGCATAAGCAGAAGCTGATCACCTCTGTCAAAAAAGGTGGAACACAGCAGCAGAAAAGTGAGCCAATTAACACTGGGAAGCAGGGCTAACAAACCTCAAGGTCCATTCCCAGTAACACACTTCCTCCAGTAAGGCTCCATCTCCCAAATTGCCACCAGCTGGGAAAGAAAGCATTCAAAATACATAAGAACCATGTGTTATTTACAGTTAGCACTATGAACTGATAAAATAGGAATCTGAATTTTCCTTAAAATATCCTCAAGACTAGCAGAATTAAAGTTCCTTTTTTTTTTTGAAAATTTCAAAGCCTTCAAAAGGCTGCAAGAAAAAGGGGTGGGGGGAAGCAAATGAAAAAGGGAAATAGTCCAAGTAGAAGGACAGACAAAAGGAAGACAAAAAGACATTTCACAAAACAACATGGAGAGACTTGGCATAAAGATGAGGCAACTCTATGGTTCAGCTGGTCAAGTACTTGCTATGCAAACATGATGTCTGAGTTAGAATGGCCAGCACTTATATACATACATACATACATGCACATACACACACACATACATATATGTGTGTATGTGTATATTTCCAGTGTGGCAGCACATGCTTATAATTCCAGTGCTCCAGGAGGTAGAGACAGACAGATTCCTGGACAAGCTGGCTAGCTAGACTAGCCAAACAGTGAACTTTGCTTTCACTGAGAGACCCTGTCAAATCAATACCATGGAGAGCAATGAGGAAGATACATGTTGACCTCTGGCCTCTAAGCATACAAATATGAAAATACCTACATAACACAAGCAAAAAAAACCAAACAATCCTGGGAACTCATAAGTGAGTTAGTCAATAATGAAGATGATTCATAATTGCCTTTGAGATGTAATGTTTTATTTTTAATTTAGAGAAAAAAAATGTTTTCCATATGTTCCAGTATTATATTATGGGTAATAATGTCTCCAGAACACTGACAGGCAACTCCTTGTGAAACCTTTAACTTTATTCACTTGTTAAAGTCATTTCTTTAGCCAGGTGCAGTGGTGGTGGGTCATTAATCCCACCACTTGGGAGGCAGAAGTAGGAGGATCACTGTGACTTTGAGAACAGTCTGGGACTATAGAGTCGGTTCAGGTCAGCCTGGGCTAGTAAGACCTTACCTCAAAAACAAAAACCATTTCTTTGCTGAACAATGACACTGCCCATCCCTCTTAAAGAACATATATACAAGTAAAAGTACTGTCTACTTACAATAAAATGGCACCATGCTCAGCACCACTGCCATCAGTACAGAAGGACTATTGCTAAGGTTCTCAGTACCACTGCCATCAAGGTTTTCTACACAGGATTTAAACCAACACTTACAAATGGAACTCAGCTTAGATTTCTGCTAATCTCAAAGCACAAAAATGAATGCCTATTCAGGACTTAGTATCTCTGTTATCTCATTTTCCATAATTTAAAAAAGCTAAGCATTATGTGTCTGAATAAGACTCACATCACAGGTACAGATAAGTGAATGTCCAACTTCAGATATTCTTAAGCTACCTGAAAGTTTAATTCATATTCTCGCATTATTAATAGTCCTTACTTGATTTTTTCTTTTCTTTATTTTAGAATGAGCAAAAGAGAGAGAGAGAGAGAGACAGACAGAGAACTGGAATGCCAGGGCCTCAGCATCTGCAATTGAATGCCAGACGTTTGCACCACCTAGTGGGCATGTGCAACCTTGCACTTTTCTCACCTTCGTCTATGGAGCTAACATGGGGTCTGGAAAGTAGAACATGGGCCCTTGGGCTTCACAGACAAGTGCTTTGACTGACAAGCCATCTCTCCAGCACTTTACTTGCTTTTTGACAAATTACTTTGCCTCTTATTTAGACTTACCCTAAAATAATTATGTTGTTGTACATATCAAAAATTATCTATAAATACTATATAATAAATATATTTGTAAAAATTCATGTGTAATTTTTGGTTATTGTATTTATTTATTATTTGAGTGACAGAGAGAAAGAGGCAGAGAAAGAGAGAAAGAATGGGTGCGCCAGGGCCTCCAGCCACTGCAAATGAACTCCAGATGCGTGCGCACCCTTGTGCATCTGGCTAACGTGGGTCCTGGAGAATCAAGCCTCGAACCAGGGTCCTTAGGCTTCATGAGCAAGCACTTAACCACTAAGCCATCTCTCCAGCCCCTTATGTATAATTTTTATAGATATGTCTATTTCCATTAAAAAGTGCTCACCTACATGCCATCTAAAATTATTTTTGCCTGTCACCAATAATGCACATGATATTTTAAGAACACTGAAAGAGATCACACTTTGTGTATTTATGACTTATATGGGAAGGGGTCACAATAAAAAGATTAAATCCTCTTTATTTGGACTGGGGACACAGCATAGTTATAGAATACCTGCATAGCCTGTGTGATACCCTAGGTTCAATCACCATTACCAAAAGTCCTAATACTTACATTCTAACTAAAAATAATTTTTGAATCTAACATGATTAAATAATTGTGTTTTCTACAAAGGAGTTCTGGCATTTCTGTTTTGTATGCCATGCCATTAGAGGGATGAATACTCTAGTAATATGATGAAGCAGCTAAGAAATACTTCAAAAAAAATTTCTAGCACAATGTTTTAAATATTTTACTGTTATTTATTTATTTGAGAAAAATAAAGAGGAAGAGAATGGAGGCGGGCAGAAAGAGAGAGAGAAAGGGCACATCATGGCCTCCAGCCACTGCAAACAAACTCCACACACATCCTGGGGAATTGAACCTGCATCCTTTGGTTTTGCAAGCAAGTACCTTAACCACTAAGCCATCTCTCTAGCCCCTAACACAATGTTTTAAGAGATTTTAACAATATTATTTCATTCAGAACTTAAGGTGGGCATGTTGGCGCACACAGGGAGGACTGAGCTGAGTTCCACGCCAGCCAGAGCTACAGATGCTGTCTCAAACCAAGCAACACAGACACAAAAATTTAGCAATTTAACCAGTGTACTTAGAAATAAGCTTTAGGACACTGTGCTTTGGGTAGAGGATAGGTTCATTGTGCTTGAATTCACTACCACAGCAAGAGCCTATAGTTTTGGGGTTGACCAGTCAGGTTCGCATTGCTGGTAGAAATCACCTGACCAAGAGCAGCTTGTGGGAAAAAGAGGTTTATTTTGGTTTACAGGCTCCACAATGGCAGGGAAAACGATGGCATGAGCAGAGGGTGGACATCAACCCCTGACCAACATAAGGTGGACAACAGCAACAGGAGACTGTGCCAAACACTGGCAAGGGGACAGTGCCTATAACACCCATAAGCCTGCCCCCAACAATACATTACCTCCAGGAGACGTTAAATCTCAAATCTCCATCAGCTGGGAACCTAGCATTCAGAACACCTAAGTTTATGGGGGACACCTGAATCAAACCACCACAAGCAGTTTCTTGGTTCATTATATACTGCTATATCAGAATAGTCAAAACTAGGTAATTTATAAAAAAACACAACTTTATTTCTCATAATGCTGGAAGTTGAGAAGTCAAAGACTGTGTGGCCCATGCTTCAGAGTGCCTTCTTACTACATCATACCATGACCAAAAGCAATGGAGTTTGTGCACAAAAAAGGGAGGGTGCCAAACTTGCCCTATTATAAAGAATACATTCCCAAAATAAGTAATCTACAACTGTGATAACACCATGAATCATTCATTAGGGCAGAGTCCTCATGGATTAATTAATTAACATTTTTACAGTCTCACTTATCAACATGTTGCATTGGGAATTACATTTGAGCCTGGTGTGTGGCACATGCCTTTAATACCATTCAGGAGGCTGAGGTAGAAGAATCTCTGTGAGTTTGAAACCATCCTTGGACTCAGAGTGAGTTCTAAACTAGAGTGAAACCTTACCAGAAAGAAGAGAAGAGAAGAGAAGAGAAGAGAAGAGAAGAGAAGAGAAGAGAAGAGAAGAGAAGAGAAGAGAAGAGAAGAGAAGAGAAGAGAAGAGAAGAGAAGAGAGGGGAGAGGGGAGAGGGGAGAGGGGAGAGGGGAGAGGGGAGAGGGGAGAGGGGAGAGGGGAGAGGGGAGAGGGGAGAGGGGAGAGGGGAGAGGAGAGAGGGGAGAGGGGAGAGGGGAGAGGGGAGAGGGGAGAGGGGAGAGGGGAGAGGGGAGAGGGGAGAGGGGAGAGGGGAGAGGGGAGAGGGGAGAGGGGAGAGGGGAGAGGGGAGAGGGGAGAGAAAGGGGGAGAGGGGAGAGGGGAGAGGAGAAGGGGGAGTGGGGGAGGGGAGAAAGGGAGAGGGGAAGAGGGGGAGGAGGAGAGGGGAGAGGGAGAGGGAAGGAGGGAAGAGGGGAGAGGGGAGAGGGGAGAGGGGAGAGGGGCGAGGGGAGAGGGGAGAGGGGAGAGGGGAGAGGGGAGAGGGAAGAGGGAGAAGAGAAGAAGAAAGAAAGAAAGAAAGAAAGAAAGAAAGAAAGAAAGAAAGAAAGAAAGAAAGAGAAGGAAAGAAGGAAAGAAGGAAAGAAGGAAAGAAGGAAAGAAGGAAAGAAAGAAAGAAAGAAAGAAAGAAAGAAAGAAAGAAAGAAAGAAAGAAAGAAAGAAAGAGAAAATTAAACAAAGCTGGGCGTGGTGGCACATGCCCTTTAATCCCAGCACTCAGGAGGCAGAGATAGGAGGATTGCTGTGAGTTCGAGGCAACCCTGAGAATACAGAGTTAATGCCAGGTCAGCCAGAGCTAGAGTGAGACCCTACCTTGAAAAAACAAAAAACAAAAAGCAAAAAGAAAAGTCAAAGGGAATGATATTTGAAACACATAAACTTTGTGGGACACATTCAAACTATCCTTTTCTTAGCCCTGCTAGTGGCTCCACTCCCTGACACAGTACACAAAGGCAAACCACCTTCCTCAAACTGCAAACACTCTTGGCTATGAAGGGCTCTGGCTGCCCCGGCAGAGCTAGTAGGAGCACACTGACTGTAACTAAGTTTTGAGCAGCAGTGAAAAGTCATTCACCAAAGAGCAATGGTGGCAACTGAGGTAAGAGCAATGTGTTCTGACCAGGCAGTCCTCACTGTGAAAGAGGTGCCATGCACTTTGATTCCTCTCATCTCACCACAGCTCCTGAAGTTCCTTGTTTGTTCACAGAACAGTTTGTAACCCAGTCTTCATAGGACACCTAAGTAAGAGATGTATTGTTAAATATCTGGCATCCTCTTTGACACTGTCTTAACAGCCAAAGAGCCAACTAGCTGAATAAAATTTGTAATATTGGGCCTGGAGAGATGGCTTAGCAGTTAAGGCATGTGCCTGTGGAGCCCAAGGACCCAGGTTCGATTCTCCAGGTCCCACATAAGCCAGATGCACATGGTGTAACATGCATCTGGAGTTTGTTTGCAGTGGCTAGAGGCCCTAGTGTGTCCATTCTTACTCTCACTCATTCACTCTCTCACTCTTTCTCTCTCTCTGTCTCTAATAAACAAGTAAATAAAAACTTTTTTAAAATGTATGTGTTTAAAAAATTGCAACATTGGCTAGAAGTTACATTTTTTTTTCTTATTACTATTTACAACAGTCCCAGATTTATTTTATATTTATTTTTACAAAATTTCTCTTAATGCTTATGTGACTTTCCTATAATCAAAATCACTTTATTTGTAATTTATTAAAAAAGTTCTTCTAAAGAATTGTTTTATTAAATAGATGTGATAATTTCCCTCTAACTATAGCACAGGAATCCTTCGTATCTTCTTTTTCAAGACATAGAAATGTATTATAGAGGGTTGGCTTAGTGGTTAAAGTGCTTGCCTGTAAAGCCAAAGGAGCCAGGTTCAACTCCCCAGGACCCACGTAAACCAGATGCACAAGGTGGCACATATGTCTAGAGTTCATTTGCAGTGGCTGGAGGCCCTGGTATGCCTATTTTCTCCCCCCCCCCACCCTTCTCTCTCAAATAAATAAAATAAAACATTTAAAGAAAATGTATCATAGGGAATGAAGAGAGGGCTGAATAGTTAAGGTGCTTGCCTGCAAAGCCTTACGACCCAGGTTCAATTCCCCAGTACCCACATAAGCCAGATGTACAAGGTGGCGCATGTGTCTGAAGTTTGTTTTCAGTAGAGGCCCTGACATTCTCTCTCTTTCTCTCATATAAATAAATACATAAATAAATAAATACTTTTTAAAATGTATTATATAATGATCTTAATGCTAATCTATGTATCAGTAATAGTCAAAAGAGATACTCTGAATGCTCACCTAAGTATGGAGTAAGTGCATCATTGTGAACACATTCACCTCAAATATATAGATTTTCTTTAGGATTATGGGACACATTATAACAACAGCATGTAATTTTCCAACACAATAATTCCTTTTCAATTCAAAGATATTCTGTAATATTACGGGAAAAGAACTCCAAATTTAAAGTTGACAGAGCTTTACCCTTAGTAAACAGCAATCTTTACACACATAACTGCAAAACAATGGGAATAATATAAGTAAGAATTCTGAACCCTTGACCTCTTTGTTGTTGAGGCAGTGTCTCACTCCAGCCCAGACTGAGCTGGTACTCACTTTGTAGCTCCAGGCTGGCCTTGAGCTCTATCAGCTTCCTGAGTATTGGAATTAAAGGTATATGCCACCATGTCTAGCTCCCAAGACCAGTTAAAAGCAATGGATTATATTATTCAAACTATTATTAGTGAGAAATTAAAAACATTTTAGAAACTAGATATCAAGGAGAAATTGATTTTCAAAAGAAAGCAATTTTATTAGTAAGTATTAGTAAAACACAGCTAGGAAATGTTACTTCAATTACTTTTAACTTATGTAGTAAATTGTTTGGTAAGAGATATAACAGGACATGAAATAAATATCCTTAAGGGTAACTGTACTTGCACACACACACACACACACACATATATATGTATATATATGCATACACACATATACACACATATATATATAAAGGTAACTATAGATAGATACACACACATACATACATATATGCACATTCTAAATTATTTCAGTTGAAAAGGCCTTTTCAGTATTAGAAGCTTGAATAAGTACTACATTTACAAAACTGAAATAAGGAAGCAGTATTTACTAAATCAACATGTATTGTAAACTTAGCAACCTACGATTTAGCAATATTTTATCCCAACAACTAATTATGTGGGAGGTGGTAAATGCAAAGTCTTCTGATTTAGAAAAATACACATAATAAATGTGCCTTTTAATAAAATCAGATACAGATTGGTACTAGTCAAATATAATTTCATTCTCAAATGTTTTGTGACACTTAAAACAAAGACTGAGAAAATAATGTTAATTCAGCCTTGGAAACAAGAATATGAACTTTGGAAACTGTTTTTGTTTTTGTCAAATAGAACATAACAAATCTGATAAACATGATAAAAATGCTTTCCTTTAAATTTTCTTCTCAATTCTACTAGAAACTCTAAACTTATCATATGAAAATAAGGGAAGTATATTTCACTCCATAAACTATATACAATCTATATCCCTTCAAACTTGAAACAGAAAGTAGTAATTGATTTGACTTTATACAATACTTCACTAACTGTACTCGGGTAAGGTGTTCCATAGAAATCCAGGAAACAGTGAAATATTTGCCTTTAAACAATAAGAAACTCTTCTGGAAGGCAATTATGAAGTGGGATATGCTGGGAAAAGGTCAAGAGTCACATCACATGATTTAACCCTCACTAACGGTATGTTTCTGACCAATCAGTAAGCTTTCCAACTACAAACATAGAAGATAACGTTACTGTAGCAGACAGCTTCAGGTTCACTGAGATGAACTTTTAGACCAGGCACGGTTATGGAGGAAGGGATATTTATTGAAGCTTACAGATCTAGGGGAAGTTCCATAATGGTGGGAAAAGCTGGCCTGTCTGTATAGGATCGAACACAGAGAAAGAAGCATAAGCCTAAAAAGACCAAAAGCCACACAGTCCAGCAAACTTTAGGAGCTTTAGTTAGGCACATTTTGTATATTTTTTAACTGAAATCTGAAACCCACCACCACACCTTAAGATCCTCCCAGTGACATCATCTCCAGCCAGGGGGCTGCAGATGCAAACTACAAACTAATAAAACACTGGATCTGTTGGGGGGCAATCTATTCAAACTACCACACTGCCCCTGGTTTTATGGTGGTTGAGCTTATATTGTTTTAGTCATTATACCAGTTAAAAATGTTTACTCTGTGCTACTATGTTGAAAGTATTTAACTTGTTTGATTTTGCAGGACTCACTATCTGAAATTGGTCAAAATTGTGTGGATCTTTAAAATTGGACTAAGTACAATTTATAATGTGTAATGGTTATAAATCCAATGGCAGAATGTGGTAGATTGAATAGATGGCCTCCAATATATTCAGTGTTTTATTAGTTTGTAGTTTGCATCTGTAGCCACCTGGCTGGAGGCAGTGTCATTGGGTAGATCTTAAGGTATGGTGACGGATTTGGGATTTCAATCTAAAGTTGTGCAAGTGTGCCGAGCTGGAGTTCCTGAAGTGTGCTGTGCTGTGTACTAACTGCTGGATGGGGGACTTGAAGAATGGCTCAGCAGTTAAGGCACTTGCCTGCAAAGCTGAAGGACCCGACTTGGATTCCCATATGCAACCAGAGTTCATTTGCAGTGGCCAGAGGCCCTGGTGTACCCATCCTCTTTCTTTCTTCCCCTCTTTCTCTGTCTCTCAAATAAATAAATAGATAAGTAAAATATTTTGGAAAAACTGCTGAAGAGATGACAATGTAGTATATATATACAATGGATCTTACTCAAATGTAAAAAAAAAAAAAAAATGAAATCAAGAAATTTGCAGGAAAAATGGATGGAAGTATAAAACATTATACTGAGTGAGGTAAACCCAGGCCCATAAGATAAAAATCATATGTTCTCTTCTCATATGCAGATCTCAGCTTTGAAGTTTTAGATGTGTGGGTTTATGGTGCAGTAACTAAGTGTTGGCAGAGGCCAGGAAGCAGAAAGAGGGCTGTGGAGGGAGGGGATAGCTTGGGGGGGTGGAAAAACAGTAAATAAAATAAAACATACATACATATACATACATACATGCAAGAAGTGGGATGCAAAGGATTGGAGAAAGGCAGAAGAGATACTCTTTGAAGAGATTTTACTCCAAGGAACAAAGATGGAACATGGCAGACAAATATGGGTTTAAAAATTTGATTTTTTTTTTTTTTTGATAGGGAAATAATAGCACATCCTAATTCTGGTAAGACTATTACAAGAAAATCAGTCAGATGTACTCCATGTTTGTTTTGTTTTGTTTAAATTAGATACCTGAAGATTTGAAAAGCTGAGGACTCCAAGGAGCCTAACGAACCCAAATCCAAACTATATAAACCCTTCCTTGCAGAAAAGAGAGTCACTGTAACTTTGAACCTGGACAGAGTGGGAGCTGAAAAAAAGACACAGTTTATAAAAAAAAAAAAAAAGAAGAAGAAGATGGTACCTAGCTCATATATGGACTAGAAGAGGTACATGATATAAACATTGGAAAGGCAAATCAAATGGCATTATTGTTTGTAAAAATTCTAAAATAAAACAAAAACTCCAAAGTGACTATGAAAATTCAAAAGCAAATTTACCAAGATTGAAAGATAAAATAGCAGTGTACAAAATAAACTGTAATAATTCTATGCATTACCAATCAATAACTGAAAAATGAAATTGAAAGAGTGCCATTTACAATGGGGGGGAAGGGGGTTAGGAAATCATACAGCTAGAAGCAATCTGCCCAAAAATGTATAATCTCTTTTCTGAAGACATGTTAAGTACGTAGGAAGGTATAATGTGCTCATAAGGTTGAATTCAATATATTTTACCAAGATAAATATATATTAGTGAAATTTTAATGTACAACTTGGCCAAATTTGTGTGTGTGTGTGTGTGTGTTATTGATTGTAAAATCAACCAAGGCTGATCCTCAAATTTCTTAAGTCTAGCACTCTCCCACTGAGTTATTTTGCTAGGTTCTCACATTTCTACAGAAATGCAAGCAAACAATAACAAAAATAAACTTGAAAAGAAGAATGAGACAATTTATATGCTTTCGACACTAACTATAAACCTCTAGTAATCAAGATGCAGTTATTAATAGACAAATACATTGAATAGAATAATGTCCAGAAATAGAACCATACTGCCAAGTCAATACAATGAAAAAAAAACCCAAAGCTGGGCGTGGTGGCACATGCCTTTAATCCCAGCATTCGGGAGGCATAGGTAGGAGGCCACCTTTAGACTATATAGTGAATTCCAGGTCAGCCTGGCCTAGCACGAGACTCTACCTGGAAAAAAACAAACAAACAAACAAAAAAAAAAAAAAAAACAGAAAATATTTTCAGGTGATGAAATTAAAGAACTACATCTCCATATTAAGACTCAGGGAAATTTTGCAGAAGAGGAGCGGAAAGAATGTCAGAGTCACATGTTGGGTCATGATATGCAGAGACATTTATCGTACCAATAACTATGGGCTAACTCCACAATGCACGACCCATTTACATCAACAAGGAGGGTCCAATGGGAGGGGGTAGATCATGGTTGAGCCTAAACAATGGTACCAAACTGCCTGTATTTGCTGAAAAGAAAACTAATAAATTAAATTAAAAAAAAAAAAAAAAGAACAGCAAAGGGCTGGAGAGATGGCTCAGTGGTTAAGTGCTTGCCTGTGAAGCCTAAGGACCCCGGTTCAAGGCTCGATTCCCCAGGACCCATTTTAGCTAGATGCACAAGGGGGCGCACGCGTCTGGAGTTCGTTGGCAGTGGCTGGAAGCCATGGTGCACCCATTCTCTCTGTCTATCTGCCTCTTTCTCTCTCTGTCATTCTCATCTAAATAAATAAAAATGAATAAAAATTTTTTAAAAAACCAGCAAAAATCTGACCACCCACTATACATAAACATCATAGACCTAATGGTAAAAACAAACTACAAAGCTTGTATAAGAAAACACAGAATAATATTCTCATGACCTAAGAGAAGACAGAAAGTAATATGTATAAGACAAAAACTGGATAAATTATATATAATCAATACAAAAGACTTCTGAATTGGAGGTCTAGCTCAGTGACTGAGAGATGTAAACTGAACCTGATACGTTGCTAACATGTACATAAAGTAGTTCACTTTGGTGTCTGTTAAACACTGCCATATAAAGGCTTCTCAGGCCCAATTAAAGGTCAACACAAGAGAAGGACCTACATGACATAGACACAGTCAGCCTTTCCAGCCTTATCTCCCAATTTACTGAGGTACAAGAATGACTTCATATTGGGAAAATTTTCAATAACATCTATTTAACTTTACTGCCAGACATCTTAAAAATTCTGAAGCAGAAGATGACTTTTCCAACCTGCAGCCTGTGGAGCATACACATCCACAGGATAGCTATGAATGTACTCCAACACTCCTCTAGATTACAACCTCATGTCACATTGTAAAAAGATTAGACACTCCTGAAGGTCAGTGTATCTAACTTATTATCAATGACAAGGACGTTAGTGCATCTCTGCTGGTAAACTGTCTTTCACAATAACCACTAACAATGTGGGCAAAATAGAGATGTATTTAGTATACAACAGAGGAAACTATGCTACATAAAAATAGTTGTTTGCTCTTTTTGTAAACTTAACTCTCAGGAACCATTGTAGAGTTACTGACATTGACTTAAGAACACCACAGTGCGGATTGAACAAATGGATATAACAATTCAAAAAGGTACTCCATGTTCATATATACTACAAGTTGTTTCAAAAAGGATGAATTTCCATGTAAGTGAAAAGATGGCCTCAGCAAAAAAAGTTAGCAGTAGCTAATAGAAATATAACCCAAGCTATAAACATATACACAATGCTAAAACAACCAGTAAAATCAGTTGCTTGTACCTCTTCAAACTAAACCCGCCTATCTTTCTGAGTTCTAACTCAAAAGCTGTTAACCTTTCCTTTCCCTCTTTCCCTCTCTTCTTTGAATACCAGCCAAAATCCCAAGCATACTTATTCTGAAACTCTGGACTTTCTCACTGTTTGCTCAATTACTCTTTTTGCCTTACTTTTTAAAAAATTAAGTAAATAAAATTAATTTTGATAACATATGTCAAAATACACACATATGCTATGCATCAGCTGCTCTAGCCAATAAATCAACATGAAATCAATGTATTTTAATTTTTTACATTATTTTGTACTTAATAAACAAAAAAATCATTGTCAATTTTACAATGGTAGCAATTACAAATTCATAGCTGTAAGCATCATATATATTTCAAGCACTCAATAGCCACCTGTGGCTAGTGGCTACTGGATTATTTTAACCTATTATTATATAGCAACTCTTCTCCAACATTTTACATGGATTATTTCATTTAACTGAGGCATAGATACATAAAATCTGTCCAATTTCTCATAGTGATAGGGGATTCTAATTCAATCAGTATGGCTCAAATCTTCTGCTCCTGAGGACCAGGCTGTGTGTCCCACATCATTCTATCTGTATATTACTGAAACTTTCAATTGAAGAAACAAATATATGAACTCCTGTTGATATAGTACACATTTTATTGGAAACAAAGGACCAGATTGCATTTAAAAACTTTTTTTTTTCCTCCTATGATTTCAAACTTATAAGTAAAGACTTACCATTAATATGAGTTTTTGATATTTGTGTTTCAGGTCTGACACACTTGTAGATGGGTCTGCTCCCAGAATGCTATACCAATCTTTTTTAGGTAACTGCTCAAACGCCATCATCATCTGTTGACCTAGAAGTAGGCCTTTTCAGATCAGGTGAGCAGAAACATTAATGGCCATTCATCACCTAAAAAATAAATAAATAAATAAAGTACTGCCCAAGTTCTTTACTGTTTGGTTGAGTAAATTATGATCATAATGCACAACGGAAGGAAGCATGTATTTTTATCTAGAATGTCCCCCAAATGCCATGTACAAAGATACAAGCAAGTATGGAAAACCATACTTGCTTGTGTGTGTATATGTGTGTGTGTGTGTGTGTGTGTGTGTGTGTGTGTGTGTGTGTATGCTGTTAGATATTTCATGATATGCTTTTCTTAAACTACTGAATACACAGGATCATAAAAAGAGACTGACTAAAAAGCGTGGGTGTAATCCCACCACGTGGGAGGCAGAGATAGGAGGATCGCTTTGAGTTCGTGGCCACCCTGAGATTACACAGTAAATTCCAGGTAAGCCTGAGCCAGAAAACCTACCTCAGAAAACAAAAAATAAAATAAAATAAAGCGTGGGTGGTGAATGAACGCAGGATGGCATTTCTTTCCGTTTTATGGTAAGACTGAATACATTAGACGTTAGTAAATATTTTCTGCAAGACGAACGATAAAATACATCAAGAGA
This sequence comes from Jaculus jaculus, assembly GCF_020740685.1. Lineage (NCBI taxonomy): Eukaryota > Metazoa > Chordata > Mammalia > Rodentia > Dipodidae > Jaculus > Jaculus jaculus. Next base: position 47,895,522 of record NC_059109.1, read on the forward strand.
GAATGCCAAAGGACTAAAACGAATTTGAGGGCATACCTCACTGACTTGTCCTGGCTCACTTCTTTTGTTCAAGTAAGACATTATAGCCTCAGCTCGGGCGGGTGGACACATAATCACACCTTGAAAAGAAATGGATCCTGCACGGCGTCCACTCGAGGAAGTGACAGTCTTCCACGCTTCAGGAACCAGGCAACCTCTCCCCACAAGCATACATTGAAAACAGGCGATATCCCCACGACTGGAACTCGCAAATCAACCGTCTTAAGCCAGCTCTCCCCGGCCTGCCATGTGCCGGGCCCTCTTCTCCAACCTTCGCGCAGCATCAGACTTACCCAGCTTCACTCAGCCACCGGCGTCCACTCGCGGCCTGCGGCCGGCCGCAGCTCGGGACCCGCTTCTCTTTCCGCCGGAAGTCGCTGTTTCGACGCCAACGCGTTTCTAGTCGAGCCATAGTAGCGGTGACACCGACCGGAAGCGCTGCTCCTTTCGCCCTGACGCGGTCGCTATAGCAACCAGTTGCTTAGGAGGCCGGATGTGTTGGTAGCAGTCAGTGCGGGGCTGGGCAGCAACGCCTCCGCTCACCCGCGGTCGTCCGGCTGCTTCCCCGGCCGCGCGTGTGGAGCATCCCCGCGTCCTGGGTGCCTTGTTCTAGCTTCCTCCGCTCGACCCACCTTGAGCTTCTCCGGGTCCTTTTGGTTTGTACTGGAGGCCGGGGGTAGGTTATAAGAAGGATGGGGAAAGTTTATCCATCATGTTCAACCTAATTATTTCTTTTAGACCTTATGCCTTTGAAACTAATAAAATGAAAAGGTTTATGTCCTTTCACGTTTTCTATCAGACTTTCTTTCATTTCAGTTCAGTGAGACAACTGTGGGAGGTGTTATAAACTACTTTGTAGTTGAGGAAACACACCAAGCAAGATCAAGGACAGCTACCTAATTGGGCAGTAACAGATCAGATTGACATAGTGCCACAAAAGCCAGGGAGAAAAGGCAGAATGAACTACTCCCCTTCAAAACATCTGGGGGACTTATCTATGGGATTATAAAGAGGCAGTTTTGACTTTGCTTACTGTACCTCTTCTCCTTGCGTTGTACCGAGAGGTGAAAAACATGTCTTAGTGGGTTTGTTTGTTTGTTTGTTTGTTTGTTTGTTTGTTTGTTTTTGGCAACATGTATGAATTTCACTTGGAGATGTTAAAGTGGTTTCGTTGTTGCTATTAGATTTATTTTGCTTCTTTTTACCTATCTTTTAATGATCACTTTGAGAGGCATTGAAGATAAATTCAAGTTGAGTCAATAAACTAATAAATAAGGTTGATTGTTTAATGTTGAATGATACAAGCACCTTCAGATATAAATGTCAAAACATAAATTAGGTTTTCTACAGGATTGGGCCATGTTTAAAGAAAACAAAGTATTACACAACTAGGCACAGGACTTAGTTTTAGTCCTAGCTTCAGAATATCTTCTGTGTGGACCTACCAAAATACCAAAGGCAATGTAATTAAGTATTGTAAATTCCTTCCCATACATTGTAAGGGTGTCTAACCTTTTGGCTTCTCTGGGATGAAGAATAATTGCTTTGGGCCACACAATATTATCAATAATATCAAATCAATATTCATGTATCAATAAATCAATATCAACTTCAGCAGTCAAGCAACCTTCTCTTTCCACTACTGAGTCCTTCTTTATACAGAAAAGTATTTTCAAGAAGTTCCATTTTTACAGCCAAAGTTTCTTATTTTGATTTACTATTCCACTGTGTTATTATGTATTTTATTCTGTCCATTTATTTGATACTTGTCTCATCAGTAAACCCCAAATTTCATCTCCAAGTACTTTAGTTTCACTCCTAAAATGTCCCACCTTTTAAAAATTTTATTTTATTAGATATGGACATATTTAATATATAAACAACACATGTTAGTAACCCCCTTTCCCTCATCTCTGCCCCTTTTCCAAAGAGGCCCTCCTCCCTTGGGGATGAAGGTCATCCCTATGAGGATTATAGATTGTGCATTGTGGGGACAGCAGTCAGTTATGGGAGAGAGGCCATGTGTCTCAACTTGTAGGTCTAACTATCTTTTCACCCCCTCTTCCACAAAATTCCAAGCCATGTTAGGTGAATTTTAAGTCTACTTCAGTGATGGGCTCTTAGAAACCTGTGAATCTATGATTTAGTAGATGTTGAGTATCCTCAGTGTCTATGTCCTTCACCCTTGTGCTGATGTCAGATTTGCCAGGAAAGCAGCACTCTTGCTCAGTTCCTCTGTGGTTTCTGCTGGGGTAGGGGTGAAATGTGCTGTGTCATTTATCTTCTCAGGTTCTGCTCCCCTCTGAAAAAGAGAAGCAGATTCAACAACAAAGAGTGAAGTCAGCACCGGTTAAATGGGATAACTATTATTAATTTAGAGAGAATATAAAGGATGTAGACTCTCTTACAGCCCAAGATTAGTGTAATGGGAACTTGACAATGGAAAGCAACATTGTTATTCGCCTATGATTCTGACTTGTTTCCCAGTTCCAGATATGATTTCCTTTCTGCTGAGCAGATCTCTTAGCCTATTCAAAAGCAGTTGGTTACCCACCATGGCTGTGTGCCACTATTGCACTTGTGTGAGCATCATGCCAGGTTGTTTGTTTCTGAGTTGCTTAGATTTTGAGTTGCTCAAACAAATGTTGGCTACTTTCCACCTGCTACTTTCCCCCTGTAGCTCATGTACTGCCTTCCAGCACTAGATGGGCTAATTGTCTGGGAACTGCCTCTCTTCCAGATTCCAACCAGCTACAAGTCTAAGATACATGTGTGATTTTTAAAATATCATATTTAATTCAGCATATCCAGAATGTTATTATTCTAAAGTGTAATAAATATTGTCAATGAGATGGTTTACATTCTTTTGTCCTCTTAAGTTTTCAGAAGCTGGTATGTACTTTGCCCACACTGTATGTTCTAATTTGGACTACCCACATTTCTAGTACTTAATAGTCTCATGTGACTAATGGCTAATGCCTGAGAATAAAGTCCTGGCTTCTTACGCTGACATTAATTTACCTTTTTAGTCCCATTATAAATGAAAAATTTAGAGACTTGTGTTTGACTTCCAATTAAGATGATGCGTAGGAACTACACCAAAACAGCCTAGGGGATAAAAAGCCAAAGGAAAAAAAATCCTGCAAAATACACTCCTCTACTAAAAAGTGAAGTGTGTAAGAAATTACCAATGGCAGAAGAGAAGTAAGAGAGATTCAGAGCATCCAGAGCCCACACAGACAGGCAGAAGTGGATGCAACAGCAGCAGCACCAGCTCTGAGGGGCCACAGCTGCAAGGCTTAGCTTGAGCTGCAGAAGAAGCCAGGTGAGAGGATTTTCCACTCACACCAGAGCTCTTCGCAAACTCAAGAAACATGGAGAACTGCAGCGAACAACAGAGGAGCAGATCACAAGGTAAAGGATCACGTGGACCACCAGGAGAACTAGAGCCACCATCCACAGCCTCCCCTCCCCCACTGCCAGCACAAGCTCCAGCAAGCATCAGAGACCAGGGGAAGGGAGCTCACAGCACCCAGCACCAGCAATCAGAGCAGTTATCCAATGACCCAGACAGCCTATTTGAACCCACAGTGCACCAAAGAGGGACCCAAGGAGGAGTGCACCATAACTGAGGCCAAAATCATCCTATATACCAGGTCAGTATCCACCAAATAAGCCTGGTATAAAGGCCTGAACCAGAAGTGCTAATTGCACCTTCAATATCAGAATAAATTATATGTTAAATCTAATAGATGGTCAGATTTGCCATTCTTAAATAAGATATATTTAGGGTTTGTTATTTGTTGCTTCTTGATTTATACTGGCTTTGCTTCATCTTCTGTTGTATATTAGGGAAGGGTCTCACTGGGTCACAAGCTAACTTGGAACCCTCAACAGACCAGAAATCTTAACCTTATTGATAGGATTAAGGGTGTCAGGCACCACACACCCTAAGGGACAGTGATACTGTTAGAGGATCTGGTTGTCATAATATCTACTCTTGCATAAATACTCTGTACTGTTTTTCATTGAAAGTGTACATTGTTTAGTTAAATTTTAGAATCTGCCTGTATTTTGTTCCCCTCAGCCTACTAGAATATCCTCATAGCATGCAAAGCCAACACCTAGGGTCACTTTTGTAGATACTCTGAGAGTCTTGAGATGCACACCTAGCACTTTAAGCTCCTACTCTGATGATATATAACATCAGATTGATTGATACATCAATAATACTACAGCTAACTAGAAAATCCAAGCATTAAATTAATCCAAGATGCAAAAATACGTACATTCTAACACAAGAAACACCAAAAATCAAGACAATAAATATCCACCAAAAAGTATTAATGCATCAAAAATGACCTCCAGTGAGAATGAGTTAGAGGAAAGGCCTGAGAAAGATTTCAAAATCAAAGGAATGAAAGAGGAAATTAAATGAATCAAGACACAGGATACCAATTTAATGAAATAAAGAGGTCAATACTAGACATAAATAAGGAAATAGAAATAATAAAGAAAAACAGTCAGAATTACATGCAATGAAGAAGACAGTTAATGAAATAAAAAACTCTAAAAAATCTCACCAGTAGAATGGATGAAGGAGAGGACAGAATATCTAAACTAGAAGACCTGGTGGCAGATCTAATACAGTCCAACAAAAAAAAAGGTATGAATGGGAATTTCAAGATATTTGGGATACTATGAAAAGAACAAACATAAGAATTCAGGGTATAGTAGAAGGAAAAGAACTTCACTCCAAAGGTATAGTAGGCATTTTCAACAAAATCATAGAAGAACACTTCCCCAAATTGGGAAAGAGGTGCCAATGTAGATACAGGAATCCTTTAGAATACCAACCAGACAAAACCTAGAAAGAACCTCTCTGCACCATATTATAATTAAACTACCAAACATACAAACCAAAGAAAAAATATTGAAAGCAATTAGACAAATCAAGTTACCTACAAAGGCAAGCCCATCAGGATCACAGCAGAATATTCAACACAAACTTTAAAAGCCAAAAGGGTGTGAAGTGATGTATTCCAAGTTCTGAAACATAAAAACTGTCAACCAAGATTACTTTATCCTGCAAAGCTATCCATTCAAATAGATGGAGAAATAAGGACATTCCACAACAAAAGCAGGCTAAAGGAATATTTGAAGAGAAAACCAGCTCTACAGAAAATACTTGAAAGAATCATCTATGCTGAAGAGAAAGAGAAGCACTCATATAAAGAACCTGGGAAAAGCAAGCCATACTCAAATACTAGTGAATACAAGAAAGCAAAGGTAAAATGGGAATAACTACAAAAAATGACAAAATGAATACACACCTTTAAATAATATCTCTTAATATCAATGGCCTCAATGCACCAACCAAAAGACATAGGTTTGCAGACTGGGTTAAAAAGCAGGATCCCTCAATTTGTTGCCTCCAAGAAACTCACCTTTCTACAAAGGATGGACACTATCTTAGGGTGAAAGGTTGGAAAACAGTGTTTCAAGAGAATGGGTCTAGAAAACAAGCAGGGGTTGCTATCCTGACAAGGTAGACTTCAGTCCAACATTAGTTAGGAAAGATAAGGAAGGTCACTTTATATTGATTAGAAGCACACTCCAACAGAGGACATTACAATCTTAAACATATATGCACCTAACATGGGGGATCCCAACTTCATCAAGCAAATGATACTAGAACCAAGGTCACCAATAACACCAAACACAGTGGTAGTGGGGGACTTTAACACCCCACTCTCATCAATTTACAGATCATCCTTGCAAAAATAAACAGAGAGGCATATGAATTAAATGAGGTCATAGAAGAAATGGACCTAACAGATATATACAGGAAATATTATTCAAATACTGCAGGATATACATTCTTTTCAGCAGCACATGGAACATTCTCTAAAATAGACCATATGTTAAGGCACAAAGCAAATCTTAGCAAATACAGGAAAATTAAAATAATTCCTTGCATTCTATCTGACCATAATGTAATCAAATTACAAATCAATAGCAAGAAAAGCTATATAGCATACACAAAATCATGGAAACTACCAACAAACTATTAAAGCTAATAAATACATATAGCCATGTAACAGGCTACAAAATAAATACACAGAAATCAGTGGCCTTCCTATATGCTAACAACAAACACACAGAGGATAAAATCAGAAAATCACTCCCATTCACAACTGCATCAAGAAAAAAAAATAAAGTACTTTGGAATAAACCTAACCAAGGAAGCGAAGGATCTCTACAATGAAAACTTTAAAACTCTCAAGCAAGAAATTGCAGAAGACACTAAGAAATGGAAAAGCATTCCTTGTTCCTGGATTGGAACAATCAATATTGTGAAAATGGCAATCTTACCAAAAGCAATCTACACATTTAATGCTATACCCATCAAAATTCCAATGGCATTCTTCATGGAAATAGAAAAAACAATCCAAAAATTCATTTGGAATCACAAATCTCAAATATCTAAAACAATTCTAAGCAACAAAAATAAGGCTGGTGGTATCACCATACCTGATTTTAACCTATACTACAGAGCCATAGTAACAAAAACAGCATGGTACATGTACAAAAGCAGACATGTAGATCAATGGAAAAGAATAGAGGACCCAGATATAAGTCTGGGTAGCTATAGCCACCTGGTATTCAATAAAAATGCCAAAATTACTCATTGGAGAAAAGACAGCTTCTTCAGCAAATGGTGCTGAGAAAACTGGATATGTAGAAGGATGAAAATAGATTATTCTCTCTCTCTCTCTCTCTCTCTCTCTCTCTCTCTCTCTCTCTCTCTCCCTCTCCCTCTCTCTCTCCATGCACAGGAATTAAGTCCAGGGCTGGAGAGATGGCTTAGCGGTTAAGCGCTTGCCTGTGAAGCCTAACGACCCCGGTTCGAGTCTCAATTCTCCAGGACCCACGTTAGCCAGATGCACAAGGGGGCACACGCGTCTGGAGCTCGTTTGCAGAGGCTGGAAGCCTTGGTGCGCCCACTCTCTCTCTCTCCCTCTATCTGTCTTTCTCTCTGTGTCTGTAGCTCTCAAATAAATAAATAAAAAACAAAAAAGAATTAAGTCCAAATGGATTAAAGACCTTAACATCAGATCTGATACTCTGAAACTCTGAAACTGCTAGAGGAAAAACAGGGGAAACCCTTCAATATATTGGTCTTGGCAAAGACTTTCTGAATATAACCCCAATTGCTCAGGCACTAAAACCCCAAATGAACCACTGGGACCTCATGAAATTACAAAGATTTTGTAAGGCAAAGGACACTGTGAGTAAAGCAAAGAGGCAACCTACAGAATGGGAAAAAAAATCTTTGCCAGCTATACATCTGATAAAGGATCAATATCTAGGATATACAAAGAACTCAAAAAATTAAATAATAAGAAGTCAAACAAGCCAATTAACAAATGGGCTATGGAACTAGAGAGTTCTCAAAAGAGGAAATATGGACGGCATATAAGCATCTGAAAAAATATTCTACATCCCTAGTCATTAGGGGAATGCAGATTAAAACTATATTGAGATTCCATCTCACTCCTGTCAGATTGGCTACCATCATGAAAACAAATGACCATAAATGCTGGTGAGGATGTGTGATGAGGATGTACTGTTGGGAATACAGTCTGGTCCAGCCATTGTGGAAATCAGTGTGGAGGTTCCTCAGACAGCTAAAAATAGATTTAACATATGATCCAGCTATACTACTCCTAGACATATATTCTAAGGACTCGTCTTACTATCTTAGGAATACTTGCTCAAACCATGTTTATTGCTGCTCAATTCACAATAGCTGGGAAATGGAACCAGCCTAGATGTCCCTCAACTGATGAGTGGATAATGAAGATGTGGCACATTTACACAATGGAGTTCTACTCAGTGGCAAGAAAAAAAAAAAATGAAGTTATGAAATTTGCAGAAAAATGGATGGATCTGGAAAGGATTATACTAAGTGAGGTAATCCACGCCCAGAAAGCCAAGTGTTGCATGTTCTCTCTCATATATAGAACCTAGCTACAGATGATTGGACTTTTGTGTGAGTAGGAAGAAAACTCAGTAGCAGAGTTCAGTAAGCTAGAAAAGAGATATAAATGCAAAATTTAAATAATTGAGTCTTTTCTTGATGTTTTATGTATAATTTTGTTCATATTTTGTCTTACTTATAATACCTTCTTTTCTTCCTTTAATTCTTACATCTCACATTAAGCCTTTCCTTATGGCCTAGTCTTATCACTTCCTTAACTCTCACAGCAAATTCTGTGAACCACTTATTGAACTCCTTCCATGACATAGTATATTATTTCCTCTACGTGTATATTCTAGTTCCTCACTTAGATTACCAGCCTTCTGAAGTAAGGACACATCTCTCACTGGATGAGTCAAACGCTGGTTATTTTGCCTCTTCCTCTGGCTATCTAGTTTGATATCTCCACTGAAAAGTTAGAATCCAGTAGATTTGTGTCTCTTTGTCATGTTTTCAGAAGACATTATCAATTTTCTGTGCAACATATAACTTATATGTGACTAATATGACATACAAACCATGCCACTTAGTTGTTACAATTAGGCTACATAGGCTAAGTCTAGGCTCTACCTCTTATGGGCAATGAAAAGTTCTAAAGTTAATTTCTTTATTTTGCTTTGTTCCTCTGTATAATGGTAATAACAATAGCATCTCCTTCACAAATTTGTAGTGACAACTAGATGAGGTAATTAATTGTGCCTGAGATAAATAAATACCAAGTAAAGGCTGGCTATTATTAGTAGTGAAATATTTGCTGCTTAGTTTTGCTGTGGTTTTAAACACATGTAGCAGAATTTTAGGAACTTACAAACAGAACTACTGAATTAGAATAATAAAGCCAAACCCATATATCTGTTTAATTGTTTTAGTTTATCTGTAAGAAAATTAAAAGCAACAGCAAAACCCTCTTTATGTATCTATATCTTATGTAAACAAGATAGAACTACATTAAATATTTGATTCCAAGATGATTGATGAAGATGATAATTCAAGTACTCTCGATATATAGATAAAATAGAGTTATATCAGAGGTTTAAAATCCTGGAATGTAGTGACAGCAAAAAATTAATTTTATCCAATTTATCAGTATTATTAATCTGCCCATATACTAATGCCCACAAAATATTAAGTAATTCTTTGTTCAGAATCAAACTAGTTTCTAACTAATGGACAAGATTGCAGCATATAAAGCTATGTTAGCTTCCATTGCTATAATGAAATAGTGAAATAATTTATAAAGATAAGCTTTTTTTGTGGCTCAAATGTCAAAGGCTCTGGGCCGAGGATAAATAGACCCACTGCTTTGGACTTCTGGTAAGAGTGCCAAATGTTAATGGTGGAGAGTATGCCATGGAATGAACTGTTTACTTCATAGCCTAAAAGCAAAATAGGAGAGAGATGGTTCCAATAACCAAAGGACCTCCTACTGGACTATACTTCCCAAAGGTCCACCAAATATCAATACTCTGAGACAAAACCTTGAACACATGATCACCTGGGGGACATTTGGGCATACTTATCCAAACCACAGCAACAATGTGCAGGTGCTGATTGTTTCTTTTCTAGCATTATATGTCCTTTATATTTTCTTTCTTTTTCTTTTTTTGAGGTAGGGTTTCACTGTAGCTCAGGCTGACCTGGAATTCACTGTGTAATCTCAGGGTGGCCTCGGACTCACAGCCGTCCTCTGCCTCCTGAGTGCTGGGATTAAAGGCATGTGCCACCATGCCTGCCGGACTCCTCCTTTCGGCTGTACCACTCAACTTTTTGTTCATTTTTGAATTTTTAGAATTTTTTTTATCAGTAAGCTAAGTTGAAATTAATTTTATATCATAAGGCATTACAGTTATGCTCTGAAATTGAATTATTGCCTGTAGAACAACTTAGAATGTACTGAGAAAATAGAAAATCCACCAAGAATTAGCTAGTAATTAGATTGTTTTATGAAAAACAAAATGAAATAATATGTAAGTAGCCTGCATTTACGTAGTCTACCTACAAATATTTGCTATGTGTGCCTCACACAAAGTGACACAGGACATGGGAGGCTGTTTCGTTCTCATTACTTGGACTTTATCTTGGTAGCCAGAAACTGTAGCAATGGAAGTAACCAAGGGCTATGTGAGAAAGCACACCAAGTGCTGTGACATTCCTGACCACACAAACAAACAAAAACACAAACAAAAGGCTTGAAAACCTTGAATCAAGATGAAACTAATCCAGGAAGATGTGTGGAAATGTTAAGGTTTAAGCAATGCTCGGAAGGAAAGGAGGAGAATGTGATTATGGAAGTTGTCAATAAAAGAATAAACTAAAAATAAAAAAGATTTGGAATATCTGCCTGTCATTTTCTCTTGGCAGATTGTTATAAAAGTGAATACCACATTGAATGTCAACTGTATGAACAATTGCTATAGTTTCTGTCTGGAATGTTTCCCCAAAGCACATTTGTTCATGGCTTTGGTCTTTGCCCAGAATGGGAAGTGGTAGACCTTCTAAAAAGTGGGCCAGAGAAATAAGTTAGACATGGAAGGCATGCTCTTGATATTGGGACATTGCCTATCCCTGCTCCTTCCTGATTCCTCTTTTTGCATGTCAGTTGCCACAAAGTGAGTAATTTCTTTGCCCATATTCCCTTCATCTTCCTTGCTACAGGTCTGAAGGCAACAAGTGACTTCTGACTATTAAAACTGTAAGCCAAAGTAAAATTTTTATTTTTTGAAGCTGATTATCTGCGGCCTTTTGTTATAACAACAGCTGACTAACGTAATAATCCTACCTTATCCTTTTGTTTGTTTGTTTTCTTTTGTTTTGTTTTTCAGAGGAAGGGTCTCAATCTAGTCCTTGCTGACCTGGAATAGTGTCAGAGGGGCCTTGAACTCACAGGGATTCTCCTACCTCTCTCTCCAGAGTGCTGGGATAAAAAGTGTGCACCACCATACCTTGCCCCCCTAACTTATCTTTTTGAAGTAGTTATGTTTTCCATTCTTCCACGTTGTTGATTGTATGAACTTAGTCTACCCTCCCTCTGTGTTATTTTTGCAGCACTCATCATCAATGAGCTAAATTTGTTCACAGTACTGAGCTCAGTAGGAGAAAGGCAAAAAGACAAGTATGTTTAGGAGCACCACAGCTACTCTGTTTTTCTTAGTTAATTTCACTCATGTTGATATTTCAGACTTTTAAAAACCTTTATCTGAGATTTTTGTATAATTTTCCAATATCCTTCACATACATTGTTTTAATCATTCTATGAATTAATTTAAGATATTATATGCAATGCATCTTCCTTTTTCTCTTTAGTAATCACAATAAGTGCCAACATATTTTTACCTACCCTCTCTTTTTATTCCTATGACCACTTTGGTTCATTTTCACTTTTCAACTACTCTGAAATATGTGATCATCTCTTTTCAGTCATAGGAGGATATGCATTTACATAAAGTTTTGTATAGCATTCTTCCTTTCCTATTTTAATTTTTTTTGAAAAAGTTTTAGTTTTATCATATAATTGACTCCCAGAAGAAAGGTTAATCTGAATGATCAAAGGGTGTTAATTTGTGGGTTAAAATGTGTTAAACAGTTGATAAGAAGTCTGTTTAAGTCAATTAGAGAGGATAATGAAGATGTTTCCAGAGTGTTAAGGAACCTTTGGAATTCACTAGTGTGTATTAACCACAGTACCTTGCTTAAAATGCTATTGTTTTTAAATGTGTGCAAATTCAAATACATATGAAGAGGTATACACATTTAGAAGGCATTTGACTTTATTAATATGATTTCTCTTTTGTTATAGAAAATTCAACAAATCCCTTAGTGCATTAATAAAAACTAGTAGCATTACTATGTTTGTTACATATGTTTGTCTAAAATAAAATGCATCTGTACTGTATAACCAAGAAAACATTGCTGGGGTTTGTTTATGTGCCTTTTTTTTTTTTTTTTTTTTTGAGGTTGGGTCTTGCTCTAGTCCAGACTAACCTGGAATTCACTCTGTAGGCTCAGGGTGGCCTCTAACTCATGGCAATCCTCCTACCTCAGCTTCCCAAGTGCTGGAATTAAAGGTGTGCACCACAGCACCCAGCTTCTCTTTGTTTTAAATACACAATCAGTGTTGTTACTACAGGTCAAATTCATAAAGACATAGCAAATTCGGTGTGGTCCTTAAAGAAATGATTTCTTTGCTCTGTTAAAATTATGAGACATTTTGATATTGGTTAGTATCTTTAAAAGTTTCAAATTATTATTATTATACAGATCTTACTATTATGCACAATTAATACATCAGTATAATCCTTGGGGGCTGATGGCATTCTCGAAGAAGATAATGCATTGCATCTTCAACAGTCCAAGTACACAAGAGATATGAAAGGAAAAGTCACATTTTAAAATATGTTCTTCGTTTAGCATGAGGGTTGCCAAGGTACTATTTTTTATTACCCATGTCATCTTACTAGTAATAAACACATTTAGCATTTCAGCTTCTACTTGCAACCTTTCAGTTTAATTATTAGAGATGGATGAAAAGCAAGTCTTCTATGCTAACGGGATTTTTACATTGATGAATCAAATGCCAAAATAATGAAAGCACATGGTTTTAAAAATATACTGAGTAGATGTTTTCTGATGAATTTCCACAAAATATCATATTTTAAAAATATTGTAAGCAATTCACAGTATTACTTTTCAATCTCTTATAGAAACACCATGAGTACATAGTCTTTTGTAGCTCATTAGCAATTTCTTTAATGAGTTTTTTGGTGTGATAGATAGTTAAAGTAACAGACAAATGACAGATTGTTTGCCTTTAATGATTTCCCTGTTTCAAGCCCATTACAAAGCAATTAGAAATCTGACAGCATTTTCACTCTGCATTACTGATCATCTAAAGTGATGAGGAATGAGAGGTGATGAATATTAATTGTATATTTTCATATGATTATCATAAATTATTACCTTGTCTAATGTGCTGCAGGTGAAGCAGGAGCACTGGAGAGAGGCAGTCAGATATATTAATTTGAAAGACTATGGCTTTTAAAAATCTTTGTCTGCAGTGTAATTCTTGGTCTGCAATGTTAATCTCTATGAATATTGAAGTAATTATTTTTACTTTCTCTGTATATTTGGAACAACTTAAATAAATTTCCTTATTTGACACAAGAAAGGGGCAGAATTATTCCATAGCATAGGACTTTATATAAATATGTTATTTAGGGGATAAAAAAATAACTTAGCTGTTAAAAGCGCTTGTTACTTGAAATTGCTGAATTTAGAAAGTGAGATATCTGTGAATTTGCTGATCTGTATATTACAAATATACATATAAGACATTAAGGTATATCAGTACATAGAAGGATACACTTAGAAATAAATCTTTGTTAATCTCAAAGTCAGGTAATACTGCTTTCAAAGGGTAAGATAGGAAAGTATGATTAGATATAGAATTAATTTTTTTAGATTTTCTATAGTTCTTTTGGTCTTGGCCCATAATCTATATTATTTATCTAGTTTCTTATGGTAAGGACATGGGGCTAATCCTGTCAACAGGGTCTTGCTTTGGACTTGGAACACATTTCATACCAGAAACCAAAAAATAGTGCTAAGTACAGAAAGAATTAACAAGCTGAAAGAATGTCAAATGATTAAAGTACATTTACAGAAATTTTCCAAAGTAAATTAATTTATATCTTAGTATCTCTGTAATGATATATATTACTTGGTAACCAATCCGTAATAGATTAAGCTGCATTTCATTGCACCAGACCGACACCATCTTGATTCAATATTATCTTTTTGACCCTTTTGCTGTGGTTTGCTCTGTGAAATTTCTTCAGTTATAGATGCTTGCCATTTTGTGTATGAAGAAGACCATGATATGTTGCAATGAATATGTCAATATAAATGACTTTTAATATGTATTCAAAATCTATATTCCTTGTTTGATATGAATTCTTGTATATACATACTTAAAGTAAAAGTGCCATGCCTTCACAAATCAACATTTTGTGTTCTGCTGAATGGAGGATAGTTCCCTGAAATTCATTACATCTTTACTCAGGGCAAAGTCAGGTATCATGGAAATAATCATTAAAAGGTATATGATGCAGCAGCCCAATCTTACTGGTTAAAAGTTTAGGAAATTTACCTTTTATTTCAAAGCATTCCCAAGATTTTGTCCTCTAGGAAGTTCCTTCATCTTTAGAATCAGTCCACCTGACACATTTTAGAGAATCAGAATGGGTGGTTCTTATTATGTTCAGTTCTTTCCTATGAGCACTCATTATCCCACTCTTACCTTAGACATTTCTAAAGCAAAACCAATTGCTCTTTGTATCTCTTTCCACTTCTAATCTATCACTTTGTTAGTCAGTTTCTTTTTTATAATGTATGATTTAAAAAAAATTGTTTATTTTTATTTATTTATTTGAGAGCGACAGACAGAAAGAGGCAAAGAGAGAGAGAGAATGGGCGCGCCAGGGCCTCCAGCCACTGCAAACGAACTCCAGATGCGAGTGCCCCCTGGTGTATCTGGCTTACATGGGTCCTGGAGAGTGGAACCAGGTTCCTTTGGATTTTCAGGCAAATGCCTTAACCACTAAGCCATCTCTCCATTGCCCCCCCCCCCTTTGTTTTTAAAATAGGGAAGTATCATCACATTGAGTGTTGTCCTTGTAGTTTATCACAGGTTCAGACAGAGCTAGGTGATGCACAAGAACCTGATTGGTAGTTTAGCAGACAGCTTCAGGTTCACTGAGATGAACTTCCAGACCAGGCACAGTTATGGAGGAAGGGATATTTATGGAAGCTTACATATCTAGGGTAAGTTCCGTAATGGCAGAAGAAGCTGGCTTTCCTGACCAGGTCCAAGCAGAGAGAGAGAAGCGCAAGCCAAAAAGCTAAAAGCCATACAGCACAGTACACTTCAGGAACTCCAACTAGGCACACTTTGCATATCTTTAGATTGAAATCTCAAACCCACCAACACACCTTAAAAGGTGTCACTTTAAAGTGACATCATCCCCAGCCAGGGGGCTGCAGATGCAGACTACAAACTAATAAAACACTGGGTCTGTGGGGGCCATCAATTCAAACTACCACAGGTAGCAATCTTAGCAATATTAGTTATTTGTTGTCTGAGAAATTTGATCAGGCAAGGGGCCACAAGTAACAGGTTTCCCATAGCCAGGAGGGGACCAGGGAAGGGGAGGGGCCAAATGATTAAGGGGTTAGAGAACTAGGTGGTAGGATCATCAGATTTATAGTAGCTGGGTAGCTTCTTGCAGTTTTTTTGTTTGTTTGTTTGTTTTTGTTTTTGTTTTGGGTTTTTTTTTCTTTCTTTTTTAAATTTTTATTAGCATTTTCCATGATTATAAAAAAAATCCCATGTCAATTCCCTCCCTTGCTTCTTGCAGTTTTTTGAGGGCTTTAACATTTTCTTCAACAATATTTGATTCATTGACAAAAACACAACATTCTTCTCCCAAGACCACATTTATCCTCCCATGATCAGCAGTGATGAGGTCTCAGGCTCTATGGGTTTGGAGTACCACACAGACAAGAGAGTTTAGTTGTCTCTGAAGGGACTCGAGGCTGTTGGTAGTGGATACCATGGCCTGGTCAAGCTTGTCTCGGAAGTCCCCTGTGAGGTAGTTGGTTTGGACAAGAGTGGCTCCTGCAGTACTGGGGCACCCAGGGACAGTGTCAAGCCAAGGCCCAACATTAAGGAGATGAAAATCTCTCTTGGTTGACATCAGAGGAGTTTGTAGGCCACTTCTTCCTCATAGAGATACACCTATGGTAAATCAAGACTGGGGAATAATAAGTGGGAGAGGAAACATTTCTGCATGGGGTGATCAGCCCTTCACACCATAGGAGAGTGGGTGTCTTGACACAAGCAGTCCTGGTTATGGAAATATTGAAGAGACATTCAGGCCTGGTCAGCTTAGAGCTAGACAGGCAAAGGGGCATACCTTGAGTGGCATCAAAGAGGGGAATATCAGTAAGGTGGAGTTGGGAATAGTTCATTGTAGATGTGGGGTATTCAAAGGTGGCATTGATCAGGACTATAGTTACTAGGGGTGTCCCCCTGTGACCTGTATTCTATATGTTTTCCTGCCATTATATGAACGCTTATGAGTCCATTCCCCCAATAAATACACGAGCTGTCCTCTGACAGTCTCCCAGGTGGGTTTTGCCATGGATTCACGACCCTGCTCCGCAGTTTCCTGGACACCTCTGGGAAAATGATGTACAGCAGTTCTAGGGCAACCAGGAACCACAGCTGGTGTGAGGGACATAGGCCCCTGTGGCTTTGCTTCCACGACTGAGAGCTGGCAGGTTTCTCCCTTTCCTTTTGATATGCATTCTTGTATATACATACACACAAAAGAAGCAGTTAGAAGCATTGTGGTGGTTAGTAAAGGGGAGAAGGTTGGCCACATATTGGATGTATTGTGCCCAGGTTATGGTGGCTTGTATCTTTTCTGTGACTTGTTTTCCCTGCGAAAGAATGTGGTGGTGAGTAAGAACTGGGCAGAAAGTGGGAGCAAGCTGTCTAGAGGTATGAAGGTCAGTGGAGGGAGATAGAGAGAGGCTGTGAGAATAAAGTTTCAAGGCTGTAGCAAAGGCCTGTGCTAAGGAGGCAGTCTTATGTGAGGCAGTCCCGATAATCTGGGTAGCAACTATCCATTTATCATAATGTTCATCCTTGAGGCCTTGGCAATCTAGCCTATATTCTGAGGTCATGCCTTCATAAATAATATTTTTGAAGAGTAGGTCTCTGGCTGTTGGGTCAGGAATTTTTCTCTTGTTTTGTTCTTAATATAAAGTCAGAAAGGATTTCCTCTAGTTTTTGATGGAGGAACAGCCAGGGGGAGGTATTATACTGGGGACTAGAAGGGGGTGTATTCTATTCCATGCTTGAAGAACACAGAGGTGGACTTGGTCATAGTTCCCTGAGGGCTCTTTGGCCTGTTGGACTCCTGTGGAAAAATTACCCTCTCCGAACACCTCATCGAAGCCCCAGGAGATATTTTGTTAGTTTTTATTCCTTCTTATTTGTTGGAGGCATTCATCTCTATAGAGGGCTTACCATTGAAAGAATAGGGGTCTAGGTAACAAAGACTGGCAGATATCACAGCAGTCCTGGAGAGTATTAAGGAAGCCCCATAGGCACTGCAGGAGTGACTTAGTCCATGGCGCATGGATCCCATCCTCCCTGACTACTGTCTGAGTTCTTTAAGGTCATTATCCTGATATGGATACCAATGTTGGGGTGAAGCCTGAGTTGGTTGGACATTAACAGGAAAAGCTGTGACTCCATGATTATATGTATTTGTATTGTTATCTCAGAGCTTGCATAGTTGTGTGATTGTCAATGAGGGGGAGGATGGGGAAGGGTCCTGGTCAGGGGAATTTATTATGTTGGGATTCTTTTGGCCCATGTAACATGAGACCGGAGGGGGGCAGCCTGGAGTAGGAGGTGGGTAAGGTGGTAGGGGTGGGTAAGGAGGGTGAGCATAGGAGAGTCTGGGGTAACTTTTCTTCTAATTTCTTCTATAGCCTTTTCAAGGGAATTGAGGGCCACCACTGGCTGATCCTCAGGGCCTTCCTCATAGGAGTCATCATCCTATTTTGTCATGTGGTGGTCTTACAAGGACTAATATATTGTCTAATAGCCTCTATAATTGGAAAAAAAGAGATGGGGGGTTCCTTCCTGAACTTCCCATCTCCTGGCTAGATACGCTATGCAGGTCCACATGTCTGGGTCATATGAATCCCCAGAAATCATCCAGGGGACTTTCTTCCAAAAGGAGATGGCTTCCTTTTGGGAAAGCTTAATGCCTCTAGCTTTGAGAAGTGCTCATAAACCTTGAATTTGTGATTCCTTTTGGTGGAAGGTGATAATACCCATGATAGAAAAAGAGTGGAGAAACCAGGGCCAGAGGGCAATGTTCCTGAGAGCTGGGTAGCACAAGGAGGGATTTCCCAAATGTCAGGACACAAGCTTGTCCACAAGTTGAAGAGACCTGTGACCACACAACAGGCTTTTAAGAGGTTGTTGCATTACCATCATTTTTGTGTTGAAGAGAAATAGATTGGGGGGTTGTTGCCAACACCCATGTGGGCTGTTGGGATCTGAACAGAGGGCTAGGGGCCTTCAGTCAATCCTGAAGAGTGGCCTTGGCCAAGAGAAGTCAGTTGCCCATTCATCGTATTTGGTCCCTTGGGATAGTGGTATTTGGTCCCTTGGGATAATGCGAATGGAAAGTAAAGGAGGAAAGGGAGACACCTGCCAGCTCTCAGTTGTAGAAGCAAAGCCACAGGGGCCTATGTCCCTCACACCAGCTGTGGTTCCTGGTTGCCCTAGAACTGCTGTACATCATTTTCCCAGAGGCATCCAGGAAACTGTGGAGCAGGGTCATGAATCCATGGCAAAACCCACCTGGGAGACTGACAGAGGACAGCTCGTGTATTTATTGGGGGAATGGACTCATAAGCGTTCATATAATGGCAGGAAAATGTATAGAATACAGGTCACAGATGGATTGGCTTAGTTAAGGCTGCTGGCTGTTACCTCATTAATATATAGGGACCTTCCAGGTTAGCAATAAAAGGACACATGGCCATGGAAACCAAAACCTAAGTCTTATCAGGATGTCCAGGTGCCTCAGGCAAAGGGAGGGAGTGGCCCCACTCTGCTGGTCTCAAGGAGAGATTATTGGGGTCTAGACCTGCTGCAACTTCCTGCGTCCTGGAGCCCTTAGCCATGCTTGACAGTTCAGGCCTACTTTAGCCTTCAGTGCCCGAGAGTAGTGTCCACTGTTTTCACCACTGACAAATTCTGTCTGCTATAGGGCTGATGCAGTGCAGATTTTTTTTTCCCAGCTTTCAGTTGGCTGGTCTAAAGGGAGAAGGTTTTCAACTTAGCTCCAGCTTGATTTCTCAGTGACCTTGCTGCCCAGGCATGTAAAGTCTTCAGCAATAGGATATTAGCATCTGTTTCTGGTGGGAAACCAAGAGCAGTGGCTGTAATGTTTTGGAGACAACAGGGACCTTCCTAGCCAACAGCTCACTGGAAGGTATCCCATCCCTGGCACTGAATATTTTCTACTACCACTCCATGGCTTCTGTATATGCCATTATCCAAAGTCTTATTCAGAATATCTTGAATTTTGATTGACCCTTCCCACACCCTTCTTTTACTCAATCTCTTCCCCTGGCCTCTCTTAGGTCATTTCACTCCCTGTAATCTGTTCTTCTACCTACATATATACAATACCATCCCCTTAAGTCCTTCCCCCTCCTTCCTCCCTTATAGCCTTTTTTCTAACTTACTGGCCTCTTCTACTAATTTTTGGTTCGAACTCACACTCAAGTCTAAAAATTTGTAGCTAGAGTCCACAGATGAGACAGAACATGAGATGTTTGGGTTTCTGGGCTTGTGTTACCTCACTTAGTATAATCCTTTCCAGATCCATCCATTTCCCTGCAAATTTCATAATTTAAATTTTCTTTAATTCTGAGTAGAAATCTATTGTGTAAATGTACCACATCTTCATTATCCACTCATAAGTTGAAGGACATCTAGGCTGGTTACATTTCCTAGCTATTGTAAATAGAGTAGCAATGAACATGGTTGTGCAAGTGTCTCTAAGGTAGTGAGAAGAGTCCTTATGATATATGCCTAGGAGTGCTATAGCTGGATCATATGGCAAATCTAGTTTTAATTGTCTTAAGAACCTCCACACTGATTTCCACAATGGCTGTACCAGACTATTTTCCCACTAACAGTGTAGAAGGTTCCCCTTTTACTGCATCTTTGTCAACACTTATTGTCATTTGTTTTCTTGGTGATAGCCATTCTGACAGGAGGGAGATAGAATCTCAAAATAGTTTTAATTTACATTTCCCTGATGGCTAAGTACGTAGAACACTTTTTACAATTTCTCTATGCCATCTTTATTTCTTCTTTTGAGAACTCTCTTTAGTACCACAGCCCATTTTTTAATTGGGTAGATTGATTTCTTGTTGTTTTGTTTTTTGAGATCTTTGTGTATTCCGGATATTAATCCTCTGTCAGATGTATGGCTGGCAAAGATTTTCTCCCATTCTGTAGGTTATCTTTTTGCAGTATTCACAGTGTCCTTTGCTGTACAAAAGCTTTTCAATTTCATGAGATCCCTGTGGTTGATTAGTGGTTTTATTTCCTGAGCAACAGGGGTTATATTCAGAAAGTCATTGTTGCAGTCCGGTTCGCATTGCTGGTAGAAATCACCCAACCAAGAGCAGCTTCTGGGGAAAAGAGATTTATTTTGGCTTACAGGCTTGAGGGGAAGCTCCACGATGGCAGGGGAAAACGATGGCATGAGCAGAGGGTGGACATCACCCCCTGGCCAACAGAAGGTGGACCACAGCAACAGGAGGGTGTGCCAAACACTGGCATGGGGAAACTGGCTATAAAGCCCATAAGCCTGCCCCCATCAGTACACTCCCTCCAGGAGGCATTAATTCCCAAATATCCATCAGCTGGGAATTTAGCATTCATAACACCTAAATTTATGGGGGACACCTGAATCAAACCACCACAGTCATTGTCTCTGCCAATATGTTGAAAGGTTCCCCTACTTTTTCCTCTAGTAATTTCAGAGTTTCAGGTCTGATATTAAGGTCCCTGATCCATGTAGACTTGATTCTTGTGCATAGAGAGAGGCAAGGATCTATTTTCATCTTTCTACATATAGATTATCAGTTTTCCCAGCACCACTTGTTGAAGAGGCTGTTTTTCTCCAGTGATTTTTTTTTTTTTTGGTACTTTTGTCACAAACCAGATGGCTATAGCTGTCTGAATTAATATCTGGGTCCTCTGTTCTATCCCATTCATCTATGTGTCTGTCTTTGTGCCAGTACCAAGCTTTTTTTTTTTTTTTTTTTGTTACTATGGCTTTGTAATATAGCTTAAACTTAGGTATGGTGATACCACCAGCCTTATTTTTGTTGCTCAGAAATGTTTTGGATATTTGAGGTTTTTCTGTGCTACCAAATGAATTTCAGGATATTTTTTCTATTTCTGTGAAGAATTCCATTAAAATTTTAATGGGGGTTGCATTAAATGTGTAGATTGCTGTGGGTCATTTTCATAATATTGATTCTTCCACTCCAAGAACATGGGATATTTTTCCATTTCTTAGTGTCTTCTTCAGTTTCTTGCTTGAGTGTTTTAAAGTTTTCATTGCACAGATCCTTTACTTCCTTGGTTAGGTTTATTCTCATATACTTTACTTATTTATTTTTAAAGATTTTACTTTATTTGTTATTAGAGAGTGAAAGAGAGAGAGAGAATAGGTGCACCAGGGCTTCTAGACACTGCAAATGACCTCCAGATGCATGCACCACCATGTGCATCTGGCTAATGTGGGACCTGGAGAATCTAACTGGGATCCTTAGGTTTTGCAGGCATGTCGCTTAACCACTAAGCAATCTCTCCAGCACTACTTGATTTATTTTTGATGCAATTGTGAATGGGAGAGATTCCCTGATTTCATCCTCTGCATGTTTGTTGTTAGTATATAGGAAAGCTACTGGTTTCTGTGTGTTTATTTTGTATCCTGCTACATTGCTAAAAGTGTTTATCAGCTCTAACAGTTTGTTTGCACAGTCTTTAGATCCTTTATTTATAGTATCATATCATCTGCAAGTAAGTATAATTTGATCTCTTCTTTCCCTTCCTTCCTTCCTTCCTTTTATGAGTGTCTCTTGCCTTATTGCTATAGTTAAGACTTCCAGTACTGTATTAAAGAAAAGTGGGGACAGTGGACACCCTTTTCTTGTTCCTGAATTTAGTGGAAATGCTTCAAATTTTTCTCCATTTAGTATTGTGTTGGCTATAGGTTTGTCATAAATAGCCTTTATTATGTTGAGATATGTTCCTTTGTTTCCCAGTTTCTGTAGGGCTTTTATAATGAAGTTATGATGGATTTTGTTGAATGCCTTTTCTACATCTATTGAGATGATCATGTGATTTTTTTTCCTTCAGTCTATTGATATAGTGTATCACATTTATCAATTTGCATATGTTGAACCATCCCTGCATCTCTGGGATAAAGCCTATTTGGTTGGGGTGAGTGATCTTTCTGATATATTCTTGTATTCTGTTTGCCAATATTTTGTTGAGAATTTTTGCATCTATGTCCATGAGGGAGAGTGGTCTGTCATTTTCTTTATTTCTTTTTCTTGTCTTTGTCTGGTTTTGGTATCAGGGTGATGCTGGTTTCACAGAAGAAGTTCAGTAGTATTACTTCTTTTTCTATTTTATGGAAAACTTTGAGAAGCATTGGTTTTAGTTTTTCCATGAAAGTCTGGTAAAATTCACCAGTGAATCCATCCAGGCCTGGAATTTTTTAGTTAGGAAATTCTTTATAACTGCCTGGATCTCTGTACTTGTTATAGGTCTATTCAAATGGTTTATCTCATCTTGATTTAATATTGGTAGGTCACATACATCTGCAAAATCATCTATTTCTTTCAGATTTTCCTATCAGGTATTAGGATAGAAACACCTGCTTGTTTCCTAGGCCCATTTGCTTGGGATATCATTTTTTATACTTTCACCCTAAGATAGTGTCTGTCTTTTATTGAGAGATGAATTTCTTAGAAGCAACAAAAAGAAGGGTCTTGCCTTTTAATCCAATCTGCAAGCCTGTGTCTTTTGATTGAGGCATTGAGGCCATTGATATTAAGAGTTATAATTGAAAGATATGTATTTTTACTTGCTATTCTTCTTGTTTTGTAGTGCTTCCTTTTTTCCCTTTACTCTTTTGTATTAAATGTTTTTTGAGTATGATTTATTTTTCCTTGTTTCCTCATATGTTGCAGAATATCCTCACTTCTTCATCAATTTGCATGGATAGGTCTGCTGGGTAAAGTATTCTTGGTTGAGAGTTGATGTCTATCAGAACTTGGAATACATTATTCTAAGCCCTTTTCACTTTTAAAGTTTGTGTTGAGTAATCTGCTATTATCCTGATGGTTTTGCCTTTTTAAGTGACTGGCTTTTTCTCTCTGCTTTCAGTATATTTTCTTTGGTTTTTGTGTTGGTAGTTTAATTATTATATGGTGAGGAGAGGTTCTTTCCATGTTTTGAATGTTTGGTGAGACTTCCTGTATCTGCATTGGCATCTCTTTCCCAATTTGGAGGAAATTTTCTTCTATGATTTTGTTGGAAATGTCTACTATGCCTTTGGAATGAAATTCTTCTCTTTCTACTCTACCCTAAATTTTTATGTTTGGTCTCTTCATAGTGTCCTAAATATCTTGAAATTCCAATTCATGCCTTCCTATTAGTTTTACTTTCTCTTTGTTGGACTGTATTATATCTGCCACCTGGTCTTCTAGTTTAGATATTCTGTTCTCTTCTTCATCCATTGTACTGGTGAGACTTTCTACAGAGTTTTTTATTTGACTTACTGTTCTGGGATTCAAGGGCATTGTGCCAGAAATTAGCTTGATTATGGTGAATGTCTTTTTGAAAATGAAATCATAGTGGTTGGAGTATGTGACAGAACAAAAAAAATCACATTATTAGGCAGGAGGTTGGAGAGCAATCAGGAGCAAAACTCAAGGTTTAATAACTACTTTCTCTTAGGAATTGATTTGGTCTCTATGAATGACCATAATCGTTTATGAGGGTATACCAAAGTGACCTCAGGATCTCTCACCAGGCACAACATCTAAAGGTTCCACACTACTTCCCAACACTGGAATTCTGAAGACGAAGCCTCTAACATAGGAACCTGTTGGACAAACCTCACCTACCGCACAGTAAACACCAGCCAACACACCACGTGACGACAGTAGACACCAACCAACACACCCATGTGACTTTAGACAAAGTTCCACTTCTTCCTTTTGAGGAATGGGTTTGGAAAACTTAACTGTCTTTCTTTTTAAAATATTTTTATTATTTATTTGTAAAGAGAGAGAGAAAAAGAGAGAAATGGGCATTCCAGTGCCTCCTATTACTGTAACCAAATTCCAGATGTATGTACCACTTTGTGCATCTGGATTGACATGGTACTGGAGAATTGATCTCAGGATGTCAGGCCCTGCAATCAAATGTCTCTAACAGCTGTGCCATCTCTGCATCCCCAATTTACGTTTTTTAATGATTAAAAAAATATACACTCATAAGAACCTCAGCTGTACAGCCATGGCACACTTAAAACAGAAGCAGATGAGGAAACAAACAATTCAAAATTACAAATTGTAAATCACAACCTATTCTCTGAACCCAAATAATATATTCTACCACATCTGAAAATTCCTTCTTTGATAGTACAGAAGTCATACCTAAATATAGAACCATAGATTAAAAGCTAACATGCACCTTCACATATAATGTTTTCTCAGTTTACAAATCATGTTTTCTCATTTGTTCCTTTTATTTATTTTTTTGGATTTCGCTTGTTTGTTTTACAAGGTAGGGTCTTACTCTAGCCCAGGCTGACCTGGAATTCACTATGGAGTCTCAGGGTGGCTTCAAACTCACAGTGATCCTCCTACCTCTGCCTCCAAGTGCTGGGATTAAAGGCGTATGCCACCACACTTGGCTTATGTTTTTGGGTATTTTAATGACAACTTCCATAATTGTAAACAATATCCCATGGTAAGTCCCTCCCTCCCCCTACTTTCTCCTTTGAAGCTCCACTATGCATCATATTCCCTCCCTCTCCCAATTTCTCTTTTATTTTGATGTCATGGTCTTTATCTCCTATTATAATGGTCTTGTATAGGTAGTGTGTGGCACTGTGAAGTCATTGATATCCAGGCCATTTTGTGTCTACAGGAGCACATTGTAAGGAGTCCTACCCTTCCTTTGGTTCTTACATTCTTTCAGCCATCTCTTCTTCCTCAATGGACCCTGATCTTTGGAAAATGAGATAGAGATATTTCAGTGCTGAGCAGTACTCCTCTGTCACTTCTTCTCAGCACCATGGTACTTTCTGAGTCACCCCAAGCTCACTGCTATTTGAAAAAAGAAACTTCTCTAATCAAAGTGACAGTAGCATTAATATATGGGCATGGACATTAAGAGAAGTGCTTACTGGTCAGTTTGGTGAGCATAGTATGTATATTTAGCCAGACAGCAGGAGACATTACACTCCTAGGGCTCATGACTAC
This sequence comes from Jaculus jaculus, assembly GCF_020740685.1. Lineage (NCBI taxonomy): Eukaryota > Metazoa > Chordata > Mammalia > Rodentia > Dipodidae > Jaculus > Jaculus jaculus. The sequence goes on from NC_059109.1 coordinate 47,920,783, forward strand.
CCCTGTTGTGGGTTTTCAGTATCAGAGATGTATTCCCTCCCATTGAGTGGGCTTCCAGTCCATTAGAGGATGGTTAGTTTCCACCATAACAGATGTGTCACTGTTGTACCCAATGGCTCATTTGGCCTCGCTGGACAAACTGAAGCCTTTCAGAGTCCACTATTGAGTATCTTCACTGGTAATTTCTCTCTGTCCCATTGAACTGCATGCAGCATAGCTTTTCCTAGCTTTCTGCCAGCTGGTCTACATGGAGGAGGTTTTCAGCTCAGCTCCAGCAGGATTTCTCAGTGACCTTGCAGCCCAAGTATGTGGAGTCTTCAGCAATAGGGTCTTACCATCTATTCCTGGTGGGAGACCAAGGGCCTCGGAAATGGCCTGTAATGTTTGGGGGGCATCAGGGACCTCCCTGGCCAACAACGCACTGGGAGGTATCCCACCTCTGGCACTGAAAATTTTCTAGTAACAATCTGTGGCTCCCAAGTGTTCCATTTTACAAAAAAGTAGGTTTCCATATGACTTATTTATACCCTCTTAGATTTTGATTAACCTCCTTCCACCTTTCCCCTATTCAATCCCTTCCCCTTACCTCACTTAGCCTTTTAATAGTCCTATTAGTTAGGTAACTCTGATTGTATCATCATACACATAAGAAAATACGACTGGAAAATGGACAGAGATAATAGTCAAACCTAAGTCAGCTAATGCTAAGCATATATTTTCTTATTCTTTCTTTTCTTTTATTGTTTTTGTTTGTTTGTTGTTTCAAGGTAGGGTTTCACTCTAGCCCAGGCTGCCTTGGAATTCATGATATAGTCTCAGGGTGTTCTCAAACTCACAGCACTCCTCCTACCTTTGCTTTCTGAGTGCTGGGACTAAAGGTGTATACCACCATGCCTAGATAAACAGGCATGTATTTTCTGTCACACTACCTTGGATCCTTTCTCTGAAAGGTCTTCTATTAAATGACTAAAATTTTTTAAACATAAGGACTTTTGAGTTTTATATTGTAACATGAGAACCTGACCCAGTTCCAGTAGTTTGCATATCAGGTCATATTTTCATGTCTAAAAACTATAGGACCATTTTCTTTGGTTGTATTTTTTTAGTTATTAAATTCTTTTTTCATTGACAACTTCCATAATTATAGACAATAAATCATGATAGTTTTCCCCCACATTCCCTTTCGCAACTCCACTCTCCATCATATCCCCTTCTCCTCTTAATCAGTCTCTCTTTTATTTTTTGATGTCATCATCTTTTCATCCTGTAATGATGGCCTTGTGTAAATAGTATCAGACACTGAGAGGTCATGGATATTCAGGCCATTTTGTGTCTGGTAAAGTGCATTATAAGGAGTCCTACCATTCCTTTGGCTCTTACCTTCTTTTAGCCACCTCTTCCACAATGGACCCTGAGCCTTAAAGGTGTGATAGAGACGTTTCAGGGCTAAGCATTCCAGCACTATGGTATCTTCTGTGTCATCCCAAGGTCCCTGCCATCCGTAAAGAGAAACTTCTCTAACCAAAAGTGACAGTAGCATTAATATATGGGTATGAACATTACGAGAAGCACTTCCAGGCAGTTTGGTGAGCATTTAGCCAAATACCAGAAGATATTACACCCTAGGGTTCATGACTTTCCCAGTCATAGGTTTTTCATTACCAGGCATAAATATTCCTTCCCATGGAGCAGGCTTGCAGTCCAATTAGAGATCTGTTGGCTTCCCTCATAACAGACATACCACTATTGCACCCTTTGGCTCATTTGGCCTAGCTGGCCAAATTTCAGGCTTGCAGTGCCCACTGTTGTTTATCTCCACTGATGACTTCTCGCTCCCACAGAGCTGCTTGCAGCATAGTTTTTTCCAGCTTCCTATCAGCAGGTCTACAGGGAGGAGGTTTTCAGCTCAGCTCCAGCAAGATTTCTCAGTGATCTTGCAACCCAAGCATGTGGAGTCTTCAGCAGTAGAGTCTTATCATCTATTCCTGGTGGGAAACCAAGAACTTTGGCAGTGGCCTGTAATATTTGGGAGGGGGGGACATCAGGGACCTCCCTGACCAACAACTTGCTGCCTAAATTCTTGATTGTAGTCTTGACTTGATAAATATAAATATTATTACCTTCTTAGGGTTCTTATTTCACTATTTTAGTTATGGAACTTTTTCACAATGAGTATCTTCCTTAACCACTCCAGAATGTTCTAAGGTAAGGAAGAAAGAGGAACAGGATTGCTTTGTGTTGTGATAGCTGAGGTGAGAGCAGTTACTTGTTCCTATTACCTTCTATTTATGCTAGTACAAACACTCTTCCATCTCTGGCTGACAGCTTTTATGATCCCCACCCCACTGGTATTTAGGCATAGAAAGAGAGCTAAGATCAAACAATTTGACAGTCAAACTTTTTCTACCTTATGTATTCAGATTATCATTTTAAGTGGTAGAAAAATTGAAACAATAATTTTCTTGGTTCAATAGACAGCTCAGTTTAACATAGTCTTTTATTCAAGACCTTGCATGATTGTCTAATTAAGACCTATGTTTCACTTATTTTCCCTGTAAGGGCCTCTTTCCATTATAGTCATCATCCCCATTTTTGTTTTGTTTATAATATATTTTTTAAAATTTTTATTAACATTTTCCATGATTATAAAAAAAAAATATCCCATGGTAATTCCCTCCCTATCCCTGACACTTTCCCCTTTGAAATTCCATTCTCCATCATATTACCTCCCCATCTCAATCATTGTACTTACATATATACAATATCAACCTATTAAATACCCTCCTCCCTTTCTCTTCCCTTTATGTCTCCTTTTTAACTTACTGCCCTCTGCTACTAAGTATTTTCCTTCTCAGGCAGAAGCCCAATCATCTGTAGCTAGGATCCACATATGAGAGAGAATATGTGGTGTTTGGCTTTCTGGGCCTGGGTTACCTCACTTAGTATAATCCTTTCCAGGTCCATCCATTTTTCTGCAAATTTTATAACTTCATTTTTCTTTACTGCTGAGTAGAACTCCATTGTATAAATGTGCCACATCTTCATTATCCACTCATCAGTTGAGGGACATCTAGGCTGGTTCCATTTCCAAGCTATTATAAATTGAGCAGCAATAAACATGGTTGTGCACGTACTTCTAAGGAAATGAGATGAGTCCTTTGGATATATGCCTAGGAGTGCTATAGCTTGGTCATATGGTAGATCAATCTTTAGCTGTTTTAGGAACCTCCACACTGATTTCCACAATGGCTGGACCAGATTGCATTCCCACCAGCAGTGTAGAAGGGTTCCTCTTTTCCACATCCCTGCCAACATTTATGATCATTTGTTTTCATGATGGTGGCCAATCTGACAGGTGTGAGATGGAATCTCAATGTAGTTTTAATCTGCATTTCCCTGATGACTAGTGACGTAGAACATCTTTTTAGATGCTTATATGCCATTCGTATTTCTCCCTTTGAGAATGCTCTATTTAGCTCCATAGCCCATTTTTTGATTGGCTTGTTTGATTCCTTATTATTTAACTTTTTGAGTTCTTTGTATATCCTAGATATTAACCCTCTATCAGATATATAGCTGGCGAAGATTTTTTCCCATTCTGTAGGTTGCCTCTTTGCTTTTTTCACTGTGTCCTTTGCAGTGCAAAATCTTTGTAATTTCATGAGGTCCCAGTGATTAATCTGTGATTTTATTGCCCGAGCAATTGGGGTTGTATTCAGAAAGTCTTTGCCAAGACCAATATGTTGAAGGATTTCCCTTACTTTTTCCTATAGCAGTTTCAGAGTTTCAGGTCTGATGTTAAGGTCTTTAATCCATTTGGACTTAATTCTTTTGCATGGCGAGAGAGAAGAATCTATTTTCATCCTTCTGCAGATATATATCCAGTTTTCCCAACACCATTTGCTGAAGAGGCTGTCTTTTCTTCAATGAGTATTTTTGGCATTTTTATCGAATATCAGGTGGCTATAGCTACTTGGGCTTCCATCTGGGTCCTCTATTCTGTTCCACTGGTCTACATGTCTGTTTTTGTGCCAGTACCATGCTGTTTTTGTTACTATGGCTCTGTAGTATAGGTTAAAATCAGGTATGGTGATACCACCAGCATTATTTTTGTTGCTCAGTATTATTTTAGATACTTGAGGTTTTTTGTGATTCCAAATGAATTTTTGGATTCTTTTTTCTACTTCCATGAAGAATGCCTTTGTAATTTTGATAGGGATTACACTAAATGTGTAGATTGCTTTAGGTAAGATTGCCATTTTCACAATATTGATTCTTCCAATCCAGGAACAAGGGACGTTTCTCCACTTTCTAGTGTCTTCTGCAATTTCTCTCTTGAGTGTTTTAAAGTTCTCATTGTAGAGATTCTTTACTTCCTTGGTTAGGTTTATTCCAAGGTACTTTATTTATTTATTTATTTTGATGCAATTGTGAATGGGAGTGATTCTCTGATTTCATCCTCTGTGTGTTTGTTGTTAGCATAAATGAAGGCTACTGACTTCTGTGTTTTTATTTTGTATCCTGCTACATGGCTGTAGGTTTTGATCAGCTCTAAGAGTTTGCTAGTAGAGTCTTTAGGGTCCTTTACATATAGAATCATGTCATCTGCAAATAATGATAACTTGATCTCTTCCTTTCCAATTTGTATCCCTTTTATGTGTGTCTCTTGCCTTGTTGCTATGGCTAAGACTTCCATAACTATATTAAATAAAAGTGGGGACAGTGGACACCCTTGTCTTGTTCCTGATTTTAGTGGAAAAGCTTCCAGTTTTTCCCCATTTAGTAATATGTTGGCTGTAGGCTTGTCATAAATAGCCTTTATTATATTGAGATATGTTCCTTCTATTCCCAGTCTCTGTAGGATTTTTATCATGAAGGGATGTTGGATTTTGTCAAATGCTTTCCTTGTGTCTAATGAGATGATCATGTGATTTTTGTCCTTCAATATAATATTTTTTAATTTATTTGTGAGAAGACAGAGATAGAAACAGAGAGAATGGATCTCTCAGTACACCATTCACCACTGTAAAAAGACTTCAAACACATGTACCTCCCTATGCATCTGGCTTTACATGGGTACTGGGAAATCTAACTCAGGCCAGAGGGCTTTGTAAGAAAGTACCTTTAGCTGCTAAGCCATCTCCCCAGCCCCTCAGTCATCTTCCTAATGCTCGGATATGCTTTGAGCTTGTATGTATACTCAAGGACTCTGGTCTCAGTAAACAGAGACTTCTCTCTATCATGTTTACAGTATTTCTCTTCTCTAACCTATCAACTATTCTCCCTCTCTCTCTCTCTCTCTCTCTCTCTCTCTCTCTCTCTCTCTCTCTCTTTCCGACGTACGGTTTCACTCTAGCTCACCTGACTGTAATTCACTATGTAGTCTCAGGGTGGCCTCAAACTCATAGCAATCCTCCTACCTCAGCTTCCCAAGTGGTGGGATTAAAGGTGTGCGTCACCACGCCCGGCCCAACCATTCCTTATAATTACTAAATTTTAAGTTTTTTAAACAAATACTTACACACTGTTGTATCTGTACATAGAAGATCTATTAATTTATACAAAAGTGCTTTTTTTTTCCTCTCCAAATTTCTCCCTAAATTAGATTTATATCTTGTCATAGCACACTACAACACATTTGAATCAAAAAGTCATTCATAACCCCTAAGGGAAAAGAAAGATTAACAGGCTGGAGAGATAACAAAGGTGCTGAATTTATTTTTATGCATGCATATATGTGTTCATATCTGAACACATACCATGAAGCACATGTGAAGTTCAGAGGACACCTTTCAGGTCCATCCTCACTGTTCTTCCTCAATTTGGGTGCAGGGTTTCTATCACTCTCACTTGCTGCTGTTTATTTATTTTGCAGTGTTTGCTGAGAGTCTTTGGAAATTCCCCTGTCTGACTTCCTTCTCACTGTGCTAGCAGTTGAATTATAGCATACAAGCAGGGCTTCCAGATTAAAAATATATATATATATTTATTTATTTGAGAGAGAGCGGCAGATAGAAAGAGAGAACAGGCACGCCAGGGCCTCCACCCACTGCAAACAAACTCCAGACGCATGTGCCCCATTGTGCCTCTAGCTTACGTGGGTCCTGGGGAATTGAGCCAGGGTCCTTAGGCTTTGCAAGCAAGTGCCTTAACCTTAACTGCTAAGCCATTTCACCAGCCCGACTTCCAGATTTGTTTTTTAATTTTTAATTTATTTATTTGAGAGCGGCAGACACAGAGAGAAAGACAGATAGAGGGAGAGAGAGAGAATGAGCGCACCAGGGCTTCCAGCCTCTGCAAACAAACTCCAGACGCGTGCATCTGGCTAACGTGGGACCTGGGGAACCGAGCCTCGAACCGGGGTCCCTAGGCTTCACAGGCAAGCGCTTAGCCGCTAAGCCATCTCTCCAGCCCGCGACTTCCAGATTTTTAAGTGAGGTCTGAGGATAGAACTCTTGTACTCAGGCTTGAGTGGTGAGCACTTTATTCACTGAGCCATAGTCTCCACAGCTCATGGTAATTTTACTTTTTTTTTTTTAAATTTCAGAAATCTAAAGCATCTGATAAAATTGACTTAAAACATAAAGTCAAGATTTTTTGTTTTATGTCATTACCATAATTACGTTGGTTGCTTTCTGAAAAGATCCTCAAAAGATCAGCCGTTTTTCTAAGATTGAAGCTGATTTTTGCATTCTCATCTTCCAAAATTTTATATATAAATATATATATATACACACATATATATATATTTGCTTATTTTTACTTATTTATTTGAGAGCAACAGACAGAGAGAGAAAGAGGCAGAGAGAGAGAAAGGAGAGTGGGTACGCCAGGGCTTCTAGCCACTGCAAATGAACTCCAGATGCATTCACCCCCTTGTGCATCTGGCTAACGTGGGTCCTGGGGAATCGAGCCTTGAACCGGGGCCCTTAGGCTTCACAGGCAAGCGCTTAGCTGCTAAGCCATCTCTCCAGCCCCCTAAATTATATTTTGTACTGACTTTGAGAATAGAATAAATTGGCTAACATCATTGACTCACATTGTTCACTTCTCACAGAATACTATAACCTGTCATGGTATCACAGAAGAGTACTGTTCATCTGTATATGTGGCTCTTCCCATATGATGCTAGTTGTGTCCCAGTGTTTGATGTGCTTGGAGGTGTTACTAATTGATGTTTAATTTGCTATGCATGTTCCTAGATTAAACTAAGCTATCTGAATTACCAAAATCATTTCCCCTTCTCTTAAACATAGGTATGTTTTCACTCTGCAGTCTCCAGGGACATTTTTCGTCACTTAGTTTGGTGAACACAGAGGAAAATCATTAAAAGGAGAAAGGGAAGAATAGTGGCATGGCAGAGATCACTCATGCAACTCATCCTATTCTTTTTTTATGTTAGCAGCCATAAATATTTCTTATTTTAATTCATTGGTTAGGCTTCTAAAAGTTTACCTATCCCTTCAAGAGTTAAAGCCTACCTTCAGTCACAGACATTTCTGTTTACACTGGACTCTGCAAACCAAACAAATTTCTTGCTATTCACTATTCAGAGGGGCTCAGGTTACTACTGTGGTGCATCAACATCAAACACGCCAAGCAGTTCATTGCACTTACTCTGCTCATACTTGAATTTTAGCCTTGCCAAGTAGTGGGTGTTAAGATTATAATAAAAATTAAAATAAATATCAAAATCAGACTTGGAGCTACCACTTCTCCTTAATAATAGAATTTTTTTAAAAAAATGTTTCTTGTTTATTTTTATTTATTTGAGAGTGACAGAGAGAGAGAGAGGAAGAGGCAGATACATAGAGAGAGAATGGGCACACCAGCTTCCAGCCACTGCAAATGAACTCCATATGCATGCACCCTTTGTGCACCTGGGTTACACGGGTCCTGGGGAATCAAGCCTTACTGGGGTCTAAGGGCTTCACAGGCAAGTGCTTAACTGCTAAGCCATCTCTCCAGCCCCAAGAATAGATTTTTTTTGTTTGTTTGTTTGTTCGAGGTAGGGTCTCACTTTAGCCCCGGCTGATCTTAAATTCACTGTGTAGTCTCAAGGGTGGCCTCAAACTCACAACGATTCTCTGTCTCCAGAGTGCTGGGATTAAAGGCATGTGCCACCACACCTACCTAAGAATAGAATTTTTTTTTTAAAAGATTTGTTTTCATTTATTTGAAAGAAGAGAGATAAAGAAAAGAGAGACACACAGAATGAGAGCACCAGGCTCTGCAGCCACTGCAAATGAACTCCAGGTGCAGGTGCCACTCTATATATCTGGCCCTATGTGAGCACTGTAGTCATTAGGCTTTGCGGGGAAGCACCCCACATTGAGCCCTCTCTCCAGCCCAAGAATAGAATTTTGAGAAAAATGTTATCTAAGGTCCTGAAAATTTCAATTTTATGTAAATCATCAGGTTATGGAAGATCATGTTTCTGCCCACTAAGGAATATGGAAAGTGGTATCCATATCAGTCAAGCATTATCATGAATGATAGAGGTAATGCAAGCTGTGTTGTTACTGTTTATATGTGGGTTATATCATGGACACTGTCTGTTGGAAAATTTTTTTTATTAAAATTGACAACTACTCTATTCAGTACAATGGAAGTTTTACCTATAACAACAAAGTGTTATTATATTCAACTGACTTTGTGGCAGGCCACTTGAGGCCATGTTGAAAAACAGCTCACATATTTAACAAGGTAACCATTTTTAAAATTTATTTATTTTTTAATTTTTTTTCACTTTAAAATTTTTTTTATTTTCACAATTTTTATTAAATTTTCCATAATTATAAAAACATATCCCATGGTAATACCTCCCCCCCCTCACTTTCCCCTTTGAAATTCCATTCTTCATCATATTACCTCCCCATCTCAATCATTATACTTACATATATACAATGCCAACCTATTAAGTACCCTCCTCCCTTCCTTTCTCTTCCCTTTATAACTCCTTTTTAACTTACTGTCCTCTGCTACTAAGTATTTTCCTTCTCAGGCAGAAGCCCAATCATCTGTAGCTAGGATCCACATATGAGGGAGAAAATGTGGCGCTTGAAAGGTAACCCTTTTTAAAAAAAAAAAAATTTTTTTTGTTTGTTTTTGTTTTTTTGAGAGTGTCAGACAGAGAGAGAAAGAGGCAGATAGAAAAAGAATGAGCACACCAGGGCCTCCAGCCACTGCAAACATACTCCAGATGCATGCGCCTCCTTGTGCATCTGGCTTATGTGAGACTTGGGGAATCCAGCCTTTAACCGGGGTCCTTTGACTTCACAGGCAAGCCTTAACTACTAAGCCATCTCTCCAGCCTGAACAAGGTAACTCTTTGTAGTCACTATGATGGTAACTTTTGCAAAGTGCTAAAGTGTTAATGTTACTTTTAATGGAATCATTAAAATCTTGGAAAGATTGCAAAAATTGTTAAGAAGTGGCTGCAATCTCAGTTTACACATCAAATTAACTGAATTTGGAAATTTAAAAGTGGAAGTTATGGGCTGGAGAGATGGCTTAGTGGTTAAGCGCTTGCCTGTGAAGCCTAAGGACTCTGGTTCGAGGCTCAATTCCCCAGGACCCACGTTAGCCAGATGCACAAGGGGGCGCATGCATCTGTAGTTCGTTTGCAGTGGCTGGAGGCCCTGGTGTGCCCATTCTCTCTCTCTTTCTATCTGCCACTTTCTCTCCCTGTCTGTCACTCTCAAATAAATAAATAAAAATAAACCAAAAAATTTTTTAATAAGTGGAAGTTATATTGTCATGTTAAAAATAATGTCTTAATCATATATAAATTTGTAAGTGCACATAAATGTGCATATTGATGTGTACAGAAAGAGAGATGGATAGAAAACAGTCATTAATCTGTGTCTCAGGGAGCATTATGAGAATGAAATAGTTATTCTAGCCATATCTCCTAGGTGCCCAAATGAAAGTTGTAATCCACAAGATTGAGTCAAACCTGATCTGACCTCAATGCCAATGGAGAGATGGCAAAACCACATCTTTCTCTCCCCAGTACTCCACATAATTCCTTGTCTTGGGATAGCACAGATTTTGAACATTTCTATATAATACCTAAAGGTACCTGAATGTAGTTATCTGAATGAAGGTAGATATAAGATTTTTATAAAGATCATTTAGAAGTCATTATTTATTAAATCATTTCTCTAATTTTAAAAGATGATATTTTTCTGTGATTCAACTCTACCTGGTAGATGATAAATTAAGCTATACCTTCCCACTCTGTAGAATATTTAAAGGTTAGATTGTAAAGTTTTGGGTGTTGAAAACTTAGTACAATATTTTAAAGAACTTAGGTTCCTGGATTAACATTGACCTGCTTTGTGGTGAATGACTTTCAGCTTCCCAAGGTCAAGTGCTGCATTTAATACACTTTATGAATAATAAATATAAGCAAAATACAAGAGAACTCTCATGTTTGGGAGGAAAAGAACCATGTGTGCTTTTATCTTTATTTGCAGATTCTTCCCATTATAAAGTAATCACAAGTGAAGGAATTTTTCCTTCTTTTATTTTAGAAAATTGACATAAAAGCCTTACTATTTCCTAGATATCCAAACAACTTGGAGCCTGCTCCATTACTGCATGATAGTCTTTTATTTCTAAGGAATTACATGTTTCTCTCTCTCTAGAAGAGGAACAAAGCAGAATTGAATAATCTTTTACCCATTAAAATGAATATTTATGAAAAAGTGGATTCATTTGAAAAATTGCACATGTTTTTATACTCCTATTTACTTGTTTCTATGGCAACCAGCACACTACTTAGTATTTATGTTGTCTAAGACTCAGAACACCTTTTCAGTGAAATAAATATGCTGGAACCATGTATTGTGTTACTTTGCTGTTTAGAAAAATATTTATTATAATGCATATTTCTGAAGAAAAATAGCAATAAGTAATGTAAACTTGAGCCTTGTTTAAATGGTAGCTTTTCTTGCAGTATGTTCTAAAAATCAAAATATTATATTTATTCTTTTCCTTTATTTGTAAAAATCAGAATAGAAATAATGAATTTTAATATTCAGGAGTCAATCTTAAAATGTTTGCTTCTGATTTTTTCAGTTTTTATGACTTGTATTTTGATTCATAACAAATTTCTAATAATATTAAACCTGAACATTTAGACCAAATACTAAATAATAGCCTTGTAAGTTAGAAATGTAGCTAGCTTGTATTTCTGATTAAAGATATTTTTAGCATCTATGAACAAAGGATTTCTGGTTTATATTTTGGAATGAAAGGAATGGTTGCTATTATTTTCTTAGTTTTAATTATTTCAATCATTTTTGTCATGTGTGATACGTAAATATGATTTTTAATGTGAAACACCAGGAGCATGAAATCAGACATGTTTCATGTCACGTATCACCTGTTAAGAAAAACTGCAATACAGCATTTTCAACAGTGAGCATATTGTCTCAGATACTTGTAAACAGGATGGATCTACAGTTTCACAGTTTATGTTGACAGTATCTTTGTGGGAAATGTAATTATCAAATGGATTATAACACATCTTAGTATTAAGATTATTAATAGTAATTTTAATTGCCTTTTTCAAGATAATTGGATATGTTCTTGTAGGTATATGGGAAAGGGGACATTAGGCTAATTAGATATTTTGAACTCAGCTATCTTGAAAATATCTAGAAATACACACACACACACACACACACACACACACACACACACATATATATATACATATACATATGTAAGAATTTTCCTTCCTTAATTAAGTGTTTTTCTAAGTAAAACTAAAATAATTTGTAATTTACAAAATGCCTGGATATCCTTTGCTGCTCCTCTTTGAGTATAGATCTGATTATAGAACTTATGTAATACCTCCAAAAATTAAATTTTTCTACAAATTTTAGAATTTTTTTCTTAGAATTTTAATATAATGTTAGAATATTTTTTGAAAATTATTCTACAAATAGTAAATCTAAGAAATAAATCTTACTCTACTGATGTGTGCTATTGTGTGGGGAGTAGGAGGCATTTGAAACAACTAACTGGAATTTTTTTTAAACTTTATTTTATTTATTTGAGAGAGAGAGAGAGAGAATGGGCATGCCAGGGCCTCTAGCTACTGCAAAGAAACTCCAGACATATATGCCACCTTGTGCATCTAGCTTAAATGGGTACTGGGGAATTGAACCTGGGTTTAGGGTTAGCAGGCAAATCCCTTAACTGCTAAACCATCTCTCTCACCTCTAACTAGAATATTAAGCAGGTAACAACAATTATATGTGATAATTGGAATAGTCTCATTGAGTAAATCCAGAACATATATACATATACATACATACACACACACACACACACACACACACACACACACACACACACACATATGCTTAATATGGTGACACTGTTAAAAGAAAGGACTATAAAATAATCATGAAAGGCTAAGATATTAAAAAATTATTGGTGTGGCTAATTCCAAGTATGGAAGATTTTTAAAAGAGTTTGTTTTAAATTTACTATTCCTTCTATCTTAATATGAGCATTTCTTTTTTTCTATATGTATACCTGTAGAATCTGTGTCTATGTGTGTGTTAACATGTGTGGGGTGAAATCACATGTGAACATTCGGAGTCAAGAAACTAACATCAGGTTTCTTCCTTAATCACGTTCCACCTTATTTATTGAGTCAGGGTCTCTCCTTTGAACCCAGGGCTTGCCAATTACATTCATCTAGCTAGCCAGCTTGCTGAGGGGATTGCATATTTTTTTCTTCCAAACACTGGGATCACAGGTGGGCTACCATGCCTACTTGGCATTTACAATGATGGTTCTGGTGATCCAAATTCTGGCCCTTGTATGTACAGCAAGTACTTTATGCACTGAGCCATTTTCCCAGTACCAATATGGATATTTCTATATTAATATACTAGTAATGTTCATAGGGAAGTTAATTAAAATTATGATTTGATTATAATGGATCTGTAATAATTAGAAGGACAAGTTTTCTTTTTACTTTTTTGGAAGTTCTGGGACTAAAATTCAGGGCCATGTACAGGCTAGGTATCAGATGATACCACTGAACTACATCTACAACCCATGAAATTATCTGGTCCAACATTAATCCATTGTTATTTAAATAATCTAGTACTCAATAAATAATTTCATGGCTGAATGGATAGATAGTGGGAACAGGCATTACCAAAGTTTTAGGGAAAGCATATTTGAAGAGTCACAAGGTTGCCTTGTTTATATAGAAATAAACCTGTTGTTTATCATAACAATAGATGGCAGGCTATTAAAGGATATAAATAGGCAAGGAACACTACTACATTTCATTTTGTGACATAGAATAAGACACACCATAGCTAGCTAGGTTTATCCTAGGACACTTTGTATAATTCTACAATTATCACTATTAGAATAAACAAATCTATATTACTGAAATTCCAACAGAAAAAATAACATTTTGAAGCAAACAACCTGATGTGATGCTCACACAAGGGCAGTAGTGGCACACAGCCATATAACCAACTGCTCTTGGATTGGCTAACTCAGTGGAAAGGAAACCATATCTGGATTTGGGAAACAAGTCAGAATCATATCCAGATAATGATTCTGTTTCCATTTTCAAGCTCCCACTAATATTGGGCTATAAGAGGGTCTACAATCTTTAAATTCTCTCTAAATTAATAATAGTTATCCTATTTAAATGGTGCTGATTTCACTCTCTGTTGGAGAATCTGCTTCTCTTTTTCAGATGGGAACTGGACCTGAAGAGATAAATGATCCAGCGCTCTCCACCCCGGATCCAGCTGAAACCACGGAGGAATTGGGGAAATGAGCAAGAGTGCTGCTTTCTTAGTGAATCTGATATCAGCACAAGGGTGAAGGAGATAGACAGCGAGGACCCTCAACACCTACCAAACCAGAGATCCAGATGCTTTTAAGTGCCTATCACTGAAGTAGACTTAAAAATGCTCCCAGTATGGCTCAGGGAATTTTGCAGGAGAGGGGGTGGAAAGATTGTTAGAGTCACAAATTGGGACATTTTGTACACTGACATTGTCTCTCCCCCTTGCAATGTATGACCCACAATTCCCCTGTGGTTGACCTGCATCCCCAAGGAGGAAGTCCTCTTCAGAAAAGGGGCAGGGAGGAGGGAAAGGATGGTACCAACATGTGTTGTTTGCATACTAAATATGTCCATATCCAATAAAAATTTTTAAAAAGAAAAAGAAAAAGAACATTCCAAAGTCTGGAACTCTAGTACTTACCCTTTCTTAACTTTAATTAATTTAATTATTTTTTATGATACAGAAAACAAAATAATATACATTAATGTGGTATTTCAAGCCTGGTATGCATTGAGCAATGTTTAAGTAAAATTGTTCATACACATCTCCTGAATTCTTTTTTAATTTTTCTTTTTTTTCTTTTTCTTTTTTTGGTTTTCTAAGGTAGGGTCTCACTCTAGCTCAGGCTGACCTGGAATTCACTATGTATTCTCAGGGTGACCTCGAACTCTCGGCGGTCCTCCTGCCTCTGCCTTTGCCTCCCGAGTGCTGGGATTAAAGGTGTGTGCCACCACACCCGGCTTTAATTTTTCTTTATTATCAAAACATTCACTATCCTTCAGAGTTTTGAAATATAGAGTTGTTACATATTGTCATTCTACCATATAATAGCACATAGAACATCTTACTATTATGAACTCTAAGTTGTTCATTTTTTCTGTATTCCTACTCCTAATCATCATTCTTCCCTTCTCATTATTTTGCCCAGCCTCTGTTAGCCACTATTCTACTCTCAAATTCTGAGATCACCATTTTATATCTCATATATGAAAGTGACTACACTGTATTCACTTTTCTGTGCCTGACTTATTGCACTTAATATAGCCATCATCAGGTCTGTACACATTATTCCAAAAGACAAGATCTCACTTTTGTGGATAAATAGTATTCGTTATATATCTCACATACCATGTGATATATTTATGATATATATATATATATACATATATATATACATACATATATATATACATATGAATATATAACATTTTCTATATCCATTCATCAGTTGATGAATACTTATATTATTTTCATTTCTTTTGAATATGTATTTTGTGTGGTATGCGTGAATGTGTGTTTTCATGCTTATATGGGCACACATATTTGTGCAGGTACACATATGTCTATGTTCATCTGAAGGCCAGCAATTGACATCAGATGTCCTCCTGTATTTACTCTCCATCTTATTTTAGGTAGGGTCACTTGCTGAACCTAGAGCTCATTGATTCTGATAGACTAAACTAGCTGGTAAGCCATTGAAACTCCTTGTCTCCACTGTTCCCAGCATTGAGATTATAGGTAAGCACCATAACACCTGGTATTTATGTGAGTTCAGGGAAAACCAAATCAGGTTCTCATGCTTACACAGCAAGAATTTTACCCACTGAACCACCTCCTCAGCACTCCATGTCTTAGAAATGGTGGTTATTTCTTTTCTTTTCTTTTGTTTTTAGAGATGGGGACTCACTGTAGTCAGGCTGACCTGGAATTTACTATGTAGTCTCAGGGTTACCTCGAACTCACAGCAGTCCTCTTATCTTGGCCTCCCTGGTGCTGGGATTAAAGGCATGCACCACCAGGCCCAACCTATAGATATTTCTTTAGTCTGATTTCATTTCTTTTGCACATATATTCTGGTGTGGATTTGTTAGTGTGTCATGTTAACTTTTCCTAAGGAGATGTGAACAAGCATCTCTTCATTGTAGAAAGCACACTATCAGAAGACCAAAGAAACAATCAAACCAAGTCTAGCTTAGTAAACCAGCCAGTGCATTTACTGGGGTGACTGATAGAAATATGGATGACTCAGAGGCAGCTGCATCACTGAAAAGTCCACCCAGAATCGTTCAGTCATACAGTGCTCTTCAGGACTTACAGGCAGTTCGGTAGTGGCAGACTCTCAGCAGTTCTGTCTCCTTATCAGCCTGGGCACACCAGGGTCTCTTGTACTATAAACAAACTTCAGACATATGTGCCACTTTGTGTGTCCAGCTTTATATGGGTTTGGAGGAATCAAATACAGGCCAGCAAGTTTTGCAAGCAAACACTCTTAACCACTGAGCCATCTTCCCCAGCTCTTGATCTACTGTTCTTTTTAAATTTTTTAAAAATTGTATTTATTTATTTGAGAAAGAAAGAGGGAGGTAGATATGGAGAGAGAGAGAGAAGGGGGGAAGATGTGCACCGTGGCTTCTAGCCACTGCAAATGAACTGTGACACATGACCCACCATGTGTATCTGGTTTACATGAGTATGGGGAATTGAACCTGGGTCCTTAGGCTGTTCAGGCAAGTGTCTTAATCAGTAAGCCATCTCTCCAGCCCTACTATTTTTAAAGAGTTTTGATTATGCTTAGTTCCCCAGGAGTACAACTATTAAATTGTAAGAGTAAACTCTTCTATACTATGCTCTATTTTTTCAGCTTCAAAATTAAGTTTAGAAAGAAAACCTGGCCATCCATATTTGTGTGTATGTGTGAGTGTGGAGGGGGGGTTACATATACACAGCCATAGAGAGTTAGGTTTAATGAAGAAATCAAGTGTGGTATCTATAGAACTGAATGGTTAATGCCTCTGGTGGAGATTGGCCTTTACAAATGAGAGAAGTCTTCCAGGGATCTTGTAGTAAGTAACTACAAGTATACTTCTTGAATCAACAGTCAAACCTACAGTATCTTACTATGTAACACAGGGTCCAACTACAGGCTCTCACCATGGTATAGAGATGTTTCAGTATTACTAGAAAATGGAAATTATATAAAACCATATTCAATCATAGAATCTAGGGTATTCTGTTGCTGTAACACTTTAGTCATCTTCAAAGTTCAGGGCTTAATAGAATTAAGTCAAGACTACTACTGCTGAAGTTTCCAAATACACATAGTGCATTACTGGCTTTGGGGAGGTAATTTCTGACTCCCAGAGGGAGAATCTAGCTTCTCTCGTCAAACTTGTGAGCTGTGATAGAAGCTAGAGAACAGTGAACAGAGGCAGGTAGAGAATGGGCATGTCAGGGCCTCCAGCTACTGCAAACAAACTCCAGTCTCATGTGCCACTTTGTGCATCTGTCTTTACATGGGTACTGGGGACTCAAACTTGGGGCCTTGGGCTTTGCAGACAAACACCTTAACCACCGAGTCATCTGTCCAGACCTGAGGATTTGCTTCTGACATGTAAAATAAGGACACAAACAGGATGACAAAACTTACAAGGGCTGGAGAGATGGCTTAGCGGTTAAGTGCTTGCCTGTGAAGCCTAAGGACCCTGGTTCGAGGCTCGGTTCCCCAGGTCCCACTTTAGCCAGATGCACAAGGGGGCGCACGCATCTGGAGTTCGTTTGTAGAGGCTGGAAGCCCTGGCGTGCCCATTCCTTCTCTCTCCCTCTATCTGTCTTTCTCTCTGTGTCTGTTGCTCTCAAATAAATAAATAAATAAAATATTAAAAAAAACTTACAAGAATTACTGAGCATAAATAATAAGCCTAGTGGGTTTTAAGCCATGAGTGTATCTCATAGTTGTATGAAGTACATATCTGCGTGAGCAAGCAGTGAAAGAAAGACATCTGGGCATGGTGGTTCTCACCTGTAATCCTCACAGTCAGGGGACTGAAGTAGGAGAATGAATGCCCGTGAAAACCAGGCCAGCCTCAGCTAGGGGGTGAGACCTTCTCACAGAAAATCAAAACTACAGGCTGCAGAGAAGGTTTAGTGGTTAAGTTGCTTGCCTGAAAAGCCAAAGGACCCTGATTCAGTTCCCCAGTACTTGCATAAAGCCAGATGCACAAGATGGCATATGCATCTGGAGTTTGTGGTGGTTGGAGGCTCTGGTGCGCCCCCTGTCTCTCTGTCTCTCTCTCTCTCTCTCTCTCTCCCTCTGAAATATTTTTTTTTAAAAAGAAAGAAAATCAAAAATAGCCACACACACAAGGAAAAAATGTGAGACATTAAGGGAGAAGAGGAACTATTGAGAAGAAAGTATTAGGTGGAAGTGGAGTGGAAAGGGACCAAGAGAAAGTAGGTAATGCGAGGGGAATTTTAACAAAGTACATTATATACATGTGTAAAAATTGTCAATAAAAGCAAAGTCAAACAGAAAGGGAAGGTAGAATCCAAAAGGTGACTAAAGTTTCAAATAGAATAAGTTTGAAGATCTGTTATATAGCAGAATGACTTATAGTTAATAGTATATTATACATTTAAAATAAGAGTACTTTTCAAATATCTCATTATAAAATGATAAACAGTGATGAATATGTTAGTTGGCTTTATTTAATCATCATACTGTTTATGTGTTTATCACAATTTACCCTGCTAATGTACACAAATTATGATTTGTCAATAAAATAGGCTAAAAATATTTTGGTGGTTTGAATGCTTGCTGGGCTGTTTGGTTGTTTCTCTGTTTGGATCTGTGAAAGGGAGTCCAGCTTTTGCCATTGGTAGAACTTCCCCTAGATCTGTAAGCCTGAAGTAAATGCCTTCTTTTCATAAACTGTGTCTGTTTGGATGTTCATCCATGCAACCCGGAACTGACTATGACAATGTCTACACTCTCTAATAGATGGTATTTTTCAAAACAGTATCATTTATTTATAATCAAATCATGCTCAAAGTATCTCTAATTGACCCAAATATGTGTGTCTTATTAAAGTTCAGTAGCTCAAATCAGGATCTAAACCAAATTTGTGTGTTGTATTGATTATTTTCTTGATTCTATATGCATAGTAGTTCTTCTGTCTCCAATTTCCTACCATGTAATCATTTATCATATTTCCTCACCTTTCATTTTTCTCCTAAACCTAACTTGAGTTCATTCAGTACTTATGTCAGCAATGCTTCATAGATGTTCCTGTGAGTTGCACAAGGAGAGCCAAAGTCTACTTGTCCTGTTCAGTGATGCAGGTAGGGGTTTCTGACATAGATCCTGTCAGTCATCTTCCTGAAGACACACATTACCTAGGCAAATGTCACCTGGATCCATTTTTTTTTTTTACAGTTTTTACAATGGTAGTTTAGTAAGTCTTTTATTTCATCAACATGAATTAGTAGTAATTATCATCTATTTGGTTATTCTGAATTATAATTGATTCAGAGAATCAAAATGGCACCTTTTTTCAGAACAATAAATTGTTGCCCTAGTAATCTAATGATCAATGGTGAGATAATAAATAAGTTTTTCACTTTAGTATTAGATATTTGTAAGGCATATGTTTTATGTTTAAATATTTAATTTTTTTTTCAGGGTAGGGTATCACTCTAGCCCACGCTGAACTGGAATTCACTATATAGTCTCAGAGTGGCCTGGAACTCATGGTGATCCTCTTACCTCTGTCTCTTGAGTGCTGGGATTAAAGGCATGCACCACCATGCCCAGTTTACAGTTTTTTGTTTTTTCTGTTTAATGTCCATAGTGCCTTGTTTATGGCCACTGAAATTCTCATTAAATTATCTCTGATGCGTTTTAGGTGTGCCCATACTGTTTTTGTTTTGAAGAATAGCATGATGTCATACATTCATTAGTACAATTATGGTACAAAACTATACCGATTAAAAACTTTTATAAGCTTTTTTTAAGCAACTGGAGATTTTAAATTCTTCATCTCCTTCAATTTATATCTGTATTCCATGTCTTTCATGGAATTCTATTATTTATACTTGAGCTATCCTACAGACCATATTATATATTTCTACAGTAACAACAAACTTAAGTTTTTTAAACTGTCCTTTGAGCACAAATTAGAAATGTTGAAAACTTTCTTCATGATTTGTTTGTTTAACTCCTAGCAGTACCTCATTTTTAGAAAGCATTAATATAACCATTTTGATAGTACACACAAAATGTTTTTTGAGAAATGTATATCTGCTGCAGATTGGTCAGTGTGCACTTAAAAGTTCTTGATGAAAGGAATTGTGAAGGTGTCCCTTGGTTTGAGATCCTGGCATTGGCATGACATGATGACCTCTTTGTTGAAAAATGACAGAGACTATCCACATCAGTTTGTAGCTTGGACAGGCAGCTTCTTAGGTAGACATATTTTAGGAAGGTATACACAAAACAGGTTCTGGAAATGTATTTCCATCAACCTGCTCACATGTGTGTGTGTCCCTTGAAAAGTACTTGTAGACCAATGAAATGTTTTTCAATGTCTGACACATGCTATCTGCTACATGTCCGGCATGTCGGCTCTATAAGTAGTGCTGCTTTATCCCCATGTGTCAGAGAAGATGCTAAAGGACAAATAGCTCATGTGACTTATGGGAATTTCACAGCCAGAGGGTGGCAGCAGAAATGTGAACTCAGGTCTCTGGCTGTAGAACCAGGCTTATAACCATGACAAACTCAAATGTCTTTTGAAAAATAAGGGTGGGGCAGATTACATAGTTAGCTTGAGAGAAGAATGTGTGTCTATGAGAAATTGTAACTGGGAAGTAAAAAACGGAGTGACTTAAAAATTTTTTTTTGTTTATTTATTTATTTGAGAGCGACAGACAGAGATAGAAAGAAGCAGATAGATACAGAGAATGGGCATGCCAGGGCCTTCAGCCACTGCAAATGAACTCCAGATGCATGCGCCCCCTTGTGCATCTGGCTAACGTGGGTCCTGGGTAATAGAGCCCCGAACCAGAGTCCTTAGTCTTCACAGGCAAGCACTCAACCGCTAAGCCATCTCCCCAGCCCAAGGAGTGACTTTTTAAGTGTCACATAAACTGTGCATGTATACATGAAACATAAAGATAATTCATTTATCTGTACTCTTCTGAAGTCCCATAGTATTGTGTTAAATTAAAGTCAACATATTTTTATTTCCTTAATTTCTAATGAGCAATTACTTCTCATTTAATTAGTAATGTACAGGAATGTTATCTGAAATCCTATTGTGTTCTGCATATTCTCCTTATCTGTGAATATGTTCTATTTTTAGCAAGGATGACACTATTTATATAGTAACAGTTCAGAAAAGATACTGCATTTAATAATGGTAATGATTTCACACTTACACAACTCATTCCACTAACTGTACCTTGAAACTGTTTTATAGACAAAACTGTATTTATATCTAAAATTACTACCTCTTTTACTGAAAGCTAGGATTTTCATCAGGTACAAGCAAAAAGTAAAACTTCTACTATACTTCAAGAGATATTTATCAATAGGTGTAATTTTATTGTTAAATTAATAGACTATAATGAACACACCTGGAAATTTCATTCTACAAGATGACTTGCTGTCTAATGTAGTTTTGCCTTGCTATTCACACGTGGACTTTCACTTAACAGCCTTCTCCAGTTAGGAAGGGTTCAACCTAGGAAAGAATTTGAGAGAGTAAGGGCTTAAGGGTCACATTAAGAAAGCTTAAAAGGAGAGGAAGAAGCCAATAGGCCTATGCTCTCCGCCTGAGATACCAGCAGAGTGCTAGGGACAGAAAAGTACCTCCTGTTAAGATACTTGAATAGACACCCTTTTTTCTTACTTGCCATAGATGAGAGATTCATCTAATGGTTACTGAATGTCTACCATGTGTACCAAAATCTTCACTTTCATCATTTCATTGTATCCTCATGACTGATGGGAAAATTCAATCTCCAATAGCCTCACTGAGGCCACATGACTAGAAAGTGACAGAGAAAGACATGCCCTTTTTTTTTGTATACAAGAGGTACAAATTCTGCCATGATACTTGTGGGTGCAAATTATGTTTCTTTTATTCTTTCATATGCTTAATTAAAAGCAAGACCAAGGTCATATTCTTTGAAATTCCCATCTCCTGTGATTATCTAACAACTTAAGAGTTCATTGTAGCTCAGAAGGGAAGTTCTATATGTGCCATCTCTCAGTTGCAGAGCATCAGTAAAGCCGTGTGTTGCTGTGGCTGCTTTTGCAAAAAAAAAAAAAAAAAAAAAAAGTCACAGTCTAGGCAATTTATAATGAATGCAAGTGCATTTACTCATGGTTCTGGGAGCTATGAAGTCCAAGTCTGAAAATGTGGAATTTGGCAAGGGTCTTTGTGCTGCATCTTCCAATGAGAGAAGGTAGAGGACAGAAGGATGTTGAGATGGGTGTAACTCATCCTTTCATTATGATCCCACACCTGTGATAATAGCATGAATCCATTTGTAACAGCACATCCCTCCCACCTCCTGGCCCCTTATATTTTAAAAGTCTCACCTCTTTAGTACTGTTATCATGGCAATTCGATTTCAGCACGTGTGAGAAGGTTCACATATTTAACCACAGCACCATTCATTACCCCATTGCATCTGTTATCTGGTTGGCTGAACTGGTTCATGTGTTCAGAAATTCTTCCTAGCTCCACCTCCAGCTGAAAACACTTTCATGGAAGACACTAATTTTTTTTTTATCAACTATCTGGACATCATGATTCAGCCAGAAAGGCACATAGCAACCATTCTAGAGGGTAACTTGGTTCCTTTAGTGCTGTGCACAACTAGAGTCCCCTTTAGTGGGTAGCTAGGTCCCTAGATCACCTCTCACTGTGCCTAAGATATGCCTCAAAGTCCAGGTTGGTGGCTTAATACACAGCCTTGTTCATTGAGTCCATGTGGTTGGAAACCTACAAAGTGGAAATGAATACAGCCACTCATCAGACATGGTTTACAGTGAATATATATTTGGAAAGGAGGGTACTAGTAATAACCACAGATACTGACCTGAAATGGTCACTGATGCTGCTGAACAATGTGGGAGGTGAGAATCTCCCTTCTCTGCCGGTGGAGCAATCCCTTGACTGCACATCTTAATATCCTAATTCTTTTTTTCCTGGGAAGTATCTTCCTAGTGCATATCCCTGCATGTCCACTTCTGAGATGGTTAGTGAAGGATTCTATAGTACTATTTCAGCTAATTTATTAATGGTAAAATGGGGCTTGATATTTGGTTTAGAGGTCAATGACAGGATTTTAGGACAGACTTTATTTCTTTAGAACTCAATACCACCACCCCCTTTGGAAAGTTTCCTATCTATAGTTGGGCCCATGTTACAGCTAAAGTATCTAGATACTTTATTACTTATTTATTTATTCATTCATTCATTTGCATGTGTATGTATGTATGTGTATGTGTATGTATGTGTGGTCATGCCAGGATCTCTTGCTACTGCAAATGAGTACTCATTTAGCTTTACATGAGTAGCTAGGAAATTGAACTTGGGCCACAGGCTTTGTAAGCAAGCACCTTTAACTTCTGAGCCATCTCCACAGCCTCATAGAAACCATATTTAAGCTTGGGAGCTGGTCTTATTCATTGACTCTATGCCTGATTTTTCCTCAAAAGTTCCCAAGCTAAGAGCGGTGCTGAGCAGGTAGTCTTTCCTGGGGTATTTTTTAACTAACAGTTTTCACGTGTGTACATAATGTAATTTTATTATAATCTACTCCCAACACCTTTTGTCCCCTTCTCCTTGGTTTCTTCCACTGAACTCCTTTTATCTGCCTGCTTTCTCTTCTATTTCATTGACTTTTTTTTTTTTTGCCTACTTCCATCATCCATGTCAAAATGCTGATGAGCCCAATACTGTGGAAGTCTTATGGAAGTAATGACAGCTGTTGTGAATTCATAAAGTAATAGACTCACAGCCAGAATATAGGCTCACAAAATTTTTCTCAATATTCTCTGGATCTTATAATCTTTCTATCTCCTCTTCTCCAATATTACCTGAGTCTTGGAGGGCATGAGGAAAATGTCTCATTTACCATTCGTCACTTAACTATCACTTCTCAGCATTATGATAAGTTCTGAGTCTCCTAGTAGTTCCTGTCATCTGCCAAAAGAAATTTCTTTGACCAAAATCTGAGAGCACCTATAATGAATGGGCATAAACAAGTTTAGAGAGGGCAATTTGGTATTCACTGTTATCAGAGATTTAAACTCCATATATTATCTCTGAGGTATGGCTTTTGTCCCTAGCATCATATTTATGTTGAAATGGCCAACCAATGGGGCTGCAAAGATGGCTTAATAAAGGTGCTTTCCTGCAAAGCCTAACTACTTGATTTCAATTCCCCAGTATCCATGTAAAGCCAAATTCACAAATTTGCACAGGTACATGGAGTTCATTTGCAGTGGCTGGAGGCCCTGGTGCGTTCATTCTCTCTGCCTGTCTCTTTCTCTCTCTCTCTCCCTACCCCCATGCTTGCACATAAATAAATAAATTTTTTTATTGGCAGCATCCATGTTTGTAAACAATATCCCATGGTAATTCCCTCCCTCCCTGCACTTTCCCCTTTGAAACTACACTCTCCATCATATCTCCTCCCCCTCTCAATCAGTCTCTCTTTATTTTGATGTAATGATCTTTTCCTCCTGCTATGATGGTCTTATGATGGTAGGTGACTCAGTCACTCTGAGGTCATGATTTCCAGGCCATTTTGTGTCTGGAGGAGCACATCGTAAGGAGTACTACTCTTCCTTTAGATCTTACACTCTTTCCACCACCTCTTCTGCAATGGACCCTGAGCCTTAGAAGGTGTGATAGAGATGTTTCCGTGCTGAGCACTCCTCTATCACTTTTTCTCAGCACCATGGTGCCTTCTGAGTCATCCCAAGGTCACTGCCATCTGGAAAGAGAAGGTTCTCTAACAAAAAATGAGAGTAGCATTAATATATGGGTATGAACATTAAGAGAAGTGCTTACTGGACAGTTTGGTGAGCACAGTATATACATTTAGCCAGACAGCAGCAGACATTACACCCCTAGGGCTCACGACTAACCCTGTTGTAGGTTTTCAGTATCAGAGATGTATTCCCTCCTATGGAGTCCCTAGTCAAATTAGAGGGCAGTTGGTATCCTCCATAACAGATGTGCCACTATTCACCCATTGGCTCATTTGGTCTGGCTGGCCAAATATAAGGCTTGCAGTGTTCATTGTTGGGTATCTTCCCTGGTGAGTTCTCTCTCTCCCATTGAACTGCATGCAGCATGGCTTTTTCCAGCTTTCTGTCAGCGGGCCTACATGGAGGAGGTTTTCAGCTCAGTTCCAGCAGGATTTCTCAGTGACCTTGCAGCCCAAGTATGTGGAGTCTTCAGCAATAGGGTCTTACCATTTATTCCTGGTGGGAAACCAAGGGCCTTGGCGATGGCCTGTAATCTTTTGGGGGTACCAGGTAACTCCCTGGCCAACAGATCACTGGAAGGTATACCATCCCTGGCTCTGAAAATTTCTAATAGCAATCTATCATGCCTGAGTGTTCCATTGTCCAAAAAAAATAGGTTTCCATGTCATTTATTTATATCTTCTTAGATTTTGATGAGCCCTCCCTCTACATTTCCTTTACTCAATCTCTTCCTTTGACCTCACTTAGGCCTTTTCACTCCCTGTTCTTCTACTTACATATATACAGTACCATCCTATTAAGACCCCCCTCCCTTTCTATTCCCTTTATATTTCCTTTATAGATTACTGCCTTCTGCTACTAAGGTTTCTAGCTATTATTTCTTAATTCTAAGTGGTAGGAAAAGAAAAAAAGAAGTATGAACTCACTTGTATAGATAATTTCCAGTCACCTGCAGTAATCCAGAACATGCTTATTTAGCCCTTCACTCCAAAGAAACCTGGAAGGCCATGTGCCTCAGTTTAAAAATCAAGGATTAGAGCATTGCTAGAAGAAGGAAAGATTGGATATTGACAAACTATTGACAGGTCTCTGCATAGTTTATTCAAGTACTATAAAATATTAGTATTTGGTCAAACCATGGCATTTCAATGCAGTTGATACTTTTTTTTTTATTAGTTTTCTATTCTACAAGCAGGCAGTTTGGTACCATTATTAGGCTCATCCATGACCTACCCCCCACCACCACATTGGCCCCTCCTTGTTGAGGTATATGGGTCGTGCATTGTGGAGTTAGCTCACAGTTATTGGTATGATAAATGTCTCTGTATATCATGACCCAACATGTGGCTCTGACATTCTTTCCGCCCCCTCTTCTGCAAAATTTCCCTGAGCCATGTTGGTTTCATTTTTGGTCTGCTTCAGTGATGAGGTGTTGGGGGCCTCTGAGGCTCTGGCTCTCTGATTTGGTAGGTGTTGATTTTTCTCTGTGTTGGTCTCCTTCCCCCTTGTGCTGGTATCTAGTTCATCAGGAAAACAGCACCCTTGCTTGTTTCACCAATTTTCCTTAGTTTCAGCCGGGGGCCCTTTTGAGGTATGATGGGGTGGCTCCCTCCTTAGGATCTGCATCTATCTGAAAAAGAGAAGCAGATTCTCCAACGGAGAGTAAGTTAGCATCAGGACAAATGAGATAGCCCTTGCTTTTTTTTTTATAGAGAGTTTAATAGGTGTAGGCCCTCTTGTAGCCCATGATTGATGGTAGCTTGATATTGGAGACTGGGCTTATGTTTGGATATGGTTCTGCCTTGTTTCCCAGCTCCAGCTATGGGTCTCGTACCACTGAGGGGATCAGTTAGCCGAATCAAGAGCAGTTGGTTCCCCACCATGGCTGTGTGCCACTATTGCACTTGTGTGGGCATCACACCTGGTTATTTGCTGCTAAGTAGGTTGTACCATGAGTTGCTTGGACAGATATTGGTCGTTTCCCCCAGCTGCCCATGTAGCACCTTCTGGCACTAGATGTGCTGACTGTCTGGGGACTGACTTTCCCCTGGCTTCCAGCCATGCTGTTCCATTTTACATGTCAGCTGCATATGGTGTCTTCAGCAATAGGGTCTTACCACTAATCTTTGGTGGGTCATCGAGTACTCTGACAGAAATCTGTTATTCTTTTAGAAAACCTTGTAGGTTTCTCTGATCAAAAGCTCATTGTGGGTGATAGCCACATGCTGGTACTGGGAGTTACAGGTCAGTGTCCCCTAAGAAAATGAGGAAAAAAGGTAACTAATATATAGGAGATAGAGAGGAGAGAGAGAGAGAGAGGGAGGGAGAGGGAGGGAGGGAAGATGTAGCGGATTTAGGTTAGACTTGATCCTACCTTCTCCAGTGTCTTGTGGTTCAGGTGTTTCCTGTAAGGGCCTGGTGAAGGTTCAGCCATTTGGTTTGCCTTTTAGGAAGTACAATTTTATGGTACCATTGCTGTTTGGGTCTAGATTAGTGTTTCCCACCCCTTTGATGCCCTCCCTTCCCTCCCCATCTTTCCTAATGTCTAGTCCATGAGATGCTTGCTGGGTGTGTAAGGTATCTTGGATAGATTCAGGTTAGGTGCTGTAGATGAGTGAGACTATGTGGTGATTTTTTTTTCTGTGATTGGGTAAGTTCACTGAGAGTGATCTGTTCCAGGTTTTTTCCATTTCCATTTTTCCTCAAATTTCTTTGTGTCATTTTTTTCTTACTGCTGTTTAGAATTCCATTGTGTAGATATACCACATCTTAGTTATCCATTCTTCCAGTGATGGACATCCAGCTCTTAGCTATTATGATTTGAGCCGCTACAAACATGGTTGAGCAAATCTCTCTGGCCTGTGGTTTGAAGGTTTTAGGGTAGATGCCCAGTAAGGGAATAGCTGGATCTGTTGCTATCTCTATAGTCAGCTTTTTCAGGAGTCTCCATATTGCTTTCCAAAGTGGTTGTATCATCCTACATTTCCACCAACAGTGGATGAGTGTTCCTGCTTCTCCACATCCTCGCCATTTAACCTGTGGATGAATGAAAGTTTTCTTTCAGAACAGAAGTAAAACAGGTGGGGCTGGAGAGATGGCTTAGAGGTTAAGGCACATGCCGGCAAATCCAATGGTCCCAGGTTCGATTTCCCAGTATCCACATAAGCCAGAAGCACAAGGTGGCACAAGCATCTGGAGTTTGCTTGTAGTGCCGATAGGCCCTGATGAGCCCATTCTCAATCTCTCTCTCTCTCTTACTCTTACTCTCAAATAAATAAAATATTTT
This sequence comes from Jaculus jaculus, assembly GCF_020740685.1. NCBI lineage: Eukaryota > Metazoa > Chordata > Mammalia > Rodentia > Dipodidae > Jaculus > Jaculus jaculus. The sequence continues at coordinate 47,948,702 of NC_059109.1, forward strand.
TTTAAAGAAGGAAAAGAAGTAAAAATAATATTTTTGATTGCTTTAATGTGGTCTTTTTCTTAGTCTCTGTACATGGTCTCATCTTGGGACTCCTTGCTTTAAGAAGATACATTAGAAACTACAGTGCATCTGTTCTCATTAGAATGAAGACGCCTTTGGAAAGGAATTGGTAGATAACATTATATGCCATTCTTCTGAGGGTATTGTATGGTATTAAGAAATTTAAGTTGACTCTTTGTATTCTGAAGTATTTCTAAAATGTAAATAGGGAAATACAAATTTAAACTAGCTCAAGCAGGAAAAGAAACTGTTGGCTCATCTCCCCAGGAAACTCATGAGATACAGTTGCTCTTAGTTTGATGTGGATTCAGTAGTTCTAGTGCTATCATCAAGAATCTCTCTTGCACCGGGCGTGGCGGCGCACGCCTTTAATCCCAGCACTTGGGAGGCAGAGGTGGGAGGATCATTGAGAGTTCGAGGCCACCCTGAGACTACATAGTTAATTCCAGGTCAGCCTGGACCAAAGTGAGACCCTACCTCGAAAAGAAAAAAAAAAAAAAAAAGAATCTCTCTTGCTTTCCATCTGTCTATAACTCTAACATCCGCTTTCATCTTTTTTGAGTATATTCTCAATAATAGAGGTTTGTACTGTTCTTAAGGTAGCAGTCCCAGAGTGAAGAGCACGGTTTATTCTTCTTCATCAGTCCTTCATGTTAGGAGTCTCTGTGTCTGGGGAGTTGTCATTTTGATCGGATAGCCTTGACGACACTTATTTTCTTGCCTGAAATTTCCTTGCCTGCAATTCCCATCAGAATCAGGAAGAAGGTAAGTTCCAAAAAGAAAGGGATGAAAGGCAGACAGAAATAAATACCTAAATAATACACATCATGCTTTGCTTTTTCAGTAACATTTTCCTTACATATGTTTACTTATATAAGAAATTTTATAGCAAACACTAAAAATTGATATGTTGTGCAACATATATCATCTTTCCTTTATTAAATAGAATTATACCACTTATAAACTTACCCTCAAATTTTTCTTCTATTACATTCTCATCAGTGTTAATTTAAAGTCGAATTTCACTTTTAGTAATTGCTATTCACTCTAGGACAGGGTGATAAGTAAATAGTGATTGATGCTTGTCCTCAAGTTGATATCCAGAAGGACTTTACATCTAAATGAAATAATGTTCTCCATCATTCTTAGCTGAAAATGCCAAAATAGAATCAGAAGCTCACAGGAAAGCACTGGTTCAAGATTCTTTCTCTGCCTTGACTAAAGCAATGGAGGCGATCCAACAAAGCAGCTCTTCAGTAAAACTGGATAAGAACCCTGTGCCTCCAGTCCTCAGGTATGTTCCAAATCATTCCATCAGGGTAAGAATGTAATTTCAGTAGCTTCAATGGAATTGTGAAGACAATAAATGTGCTTACAAAAGGTTATGTATGTAAATGTTTGTTCAGTATCTGGTGAAAGTGATAATTTGGAGATGTGACAGGTTATGAAGGTTGCTGCTTATTTTAGAATTCACCTACTTTTCTACTTCATGGTAAAAGGAAAGGATATAAAATGTAATAAATATGTGTTTCTGGGGGTATGAATTGAACAAATAATAATAATAATGACAGTAATTATGATAACATCAATTAAGCAGCCATGTGCCAATCATTCTGCTTACCCTTACTCTGTATTCTATCAACTTTACTTCAAAACAACCCTGAGAGATATATAGATAGCTAGCATTCTAAACACCTTCTTTTTTTATCAGTGAGAAAACAAAGATCTAGGGTGTTAATTTGACTAAACTCACACATCTAATAAGTAGAAAAAACATGGTTTGAACACAAATAGACCTAATTCTACAGCACTTACAGATGTATGCAGCAGAGAAGACAAGGGCATTCCCCTCCCATATTTTTTCTGGGTTAGTAAGTGAAAATACTTTGAAGTTATTTTTTATTTTGTTTTATTATCACTTATTGTGTATGAAATAATGAGTGCTATTGAATTGTGTTTGTAACTCATATAACATACTTTGGTTATATTCATACCCTCCATTACCATTTCTTATCCCTCCTGCTCATGTTCTCTTTTCAAATAATCCCTCATCTACTTTCATATAATGTTTTAAAATTGAGATTCCTTGTATGAAATGAAACATGTAAACATGCTGATAATCTATTGGCTGGCTAAATGTGATGCCAATAGTCTATTCTAGTCACAAAGCAGACTTTTTCATAAATTAGAAATTGTGTTACTCTCCTTTTTGGGTTATTTTCTGGTTATTTTCTATAACAATCTTAGTGTATGCTTGATTTTGAAGTCACTAGATGGAGGTAAAAGGGAAATCTAGATTTTCAGTTAATCTTGGACATTTGCTTATAAAATCTCTGGGCTATGAATCATACTAACAGTTTATGCAATTTTTTTTTTTTTTTTTTTTTTTTTTTTGGTTTTCTGAGGTAGGGTCTCTCTCTAGCCCAGGCTGATCTGGAATTTACTACGTAGTCTCAGGGTGGCGTTGAACTCATGGTGATCCTCCTATCTCTGCCTCCTGAGTGCTGGGAATAAAGGCATGTGCCACCATGCCTGACTGAGATCTTTTTTTTAAAAAAAAATATTTATTTATTTATTTGAGAGAGAGAGAGAGAGAGAGAGAGAGAAAGAAAGAAAATGGGGACACCAGGGTCTCCAGACACTGCAATGAATTCCAGATACATGTGCCACCTTGTACATCTGGCTTATATGGGTACTGGGGAATCAAACCTGAGTCCTTAGGCTTTACAGGCAAGCACCTTAACTGCTAAGCCATCTCTAACTCCTATGAGATCTTTCATACCCCAGACTTACTAGATGACTAGGTAATTTTTAAGTGCATACCTTGAATTTCTATATTGCAGGAACACAAGATGTTCATGATCATGATCTTTCTAATAAGACAGAGAATATTTTCTTTTTAATTTTTTATGTATTTCTATTTGTAAGGAGAGGGAGAGAGATTGAAGAGAGAATATGACTTTGGGCATCATGTCAAGGCCTCCTGCCACTACAAAGAAACTCCAGACACATATGCCACCCTGTGCATCTGACTTTATGCAGGTACTGGGGAATTGAACCCAGGCCTTCAAGTTTAGTGAGCAAGCTCCTTTAACTGCTGAGCCTTCTCTCCAGCCCTGAGAATATTTTCTTAATGGGATTCGCTTTACACAAATGCCAGTTCTAACACAGTATGTGTTTACATACTATGTTATGGTGTATGTATGATAAGTGTGTGTTCTTGTGTGCAAGTCGGGGGCATGTGTGTCATGTGCACTTGTGGAGTCAGAGGATGACTTGAGTATCATTCCTCACTTCATACCTCTTTAAGGCACTTGTTCACCCTATACTTTCCAGGATAGCTGTTACACAAGCTCCAGGAGATTTTCCTGGCTCTACCTTCCTTCTCTTTGTAGTTGCATTGTCATGCAGATGCCTGCTACAGCTTCTATCTTTTCCATGGGTTGGGAGGGATCCCAATATAGGCACTCATGCTGCACAGCAAGCATTTTATTCAGCAAGTCATGCCTCCAGCCCCAGGTGCTTTGTGATTACTCGTTTTTTCAGGTACAACCAAAGGTACTTTCATATTTCAGTCCCCTCCCTTCCCTTCCTTTTGATTATAGTTCTCTTTGGCTCTGTTTTTCTTTTCTTTTCTTTTTCTTTTTACTATGTCAGCACTCTCCTCATGGTGCAATTCTCAGTGTCATATTTTTCTTAGTACAGTTTTGTTACAACTTGCTTCTTTGGTTTCTTTGTTGAAATCCTAACCCTGTTCTGTCTCCATTGCACATTATCAACTTTAATGATGATGTGCCTTGAGTGGGAAGCTGAAGATAATGCCCACAGGCCTTTGACTTTCATGACAAAGAAAATGATGACTTTCAACCCCAGAGGGGTCAAGTTCATAGAGGCTAATGGTATTCTAAAATATTTTGGCATTAATATGATAATCAGAGGGAAGCAATTTCCTCTAGGAGTAAAGCCATTGAGGTTAAAACTTATCTTTTCTTGCTCTTGTTTTCCTTTTTCCTACCACCTTTATTGCCATTTATGAGAAGTAGTTATTAACACATAATTTCTTTTTCCTTTACTTATATCATAATGTTTATGCTTTCCTTAACTAATTAACACATTGTACTTTTGCATTTTATAAAATTTATATATATACACATAAACAATATACCATGGTCATAATTTCCCACCACCCTCTTTTCTCCTCTCTAACCCTCTTCTACTCAATCCCTTCTTTTCAACCTATCTCTCTTCTGTTCTACTGTGGTTTCATATTGTATTATAACAGATATATCTATGTACATGTTGAGTATATTCATAGTAGCAGTTCTATGTCAGTTATTATCTAATTAAATAATTTACATTTTATTATATTTATATTATCAATACATCTTTTTTCTCTATATTTGATTGTAACAGAATGAGAACTGCTTTGCCAATTCCTGCTTCCACAAGAAAACACACCAACTATGTCAGTTGGGCTAGATCTTATCATTTGACCACTTGAAGGTCAATGACAAGAGAAATCTAAATCATTCCTCTAGAGACTTCCAGCAAAGCTGAGCAATAGGAGACTATTCCTACACAGTTATGGTATGTTGTCTTCTCAGGTGACCCAGAACATGGTGCCAGCCTTTAAGACAAAATTACTTAGTAACAGAATCCAATGCTGTTGTGGAAGATTTCTAAAGTACCATTGCAATATCTACTTGAGGAAGTCATAAATAATATCTATTTCTGCCCCTCACATATCTTGCTTTAATGATTTTTTTTACCTGTCAATCATGTTAGTAATATAGTTTCATAATTTTTATAATGGAAAGTTACAGTATGTATTAGCTTACTGACAGTGTATTGTCAACTTATACAGTTCTCTGAGCAGACAAATTGCTCTCTATACTTTAAGACTTAAGTAGGTTTTTAAAACAATGTTATAACTTATTCAGTGCATACATTTTTGGAAAAAAACCTGGCTTTCAAGGATATGAGTGGCCCATTATATATTCAGTCACTTTTAAAAAATGCACCTTGGAGGCTATAGAGACAGCTTAGTCAGTGAAGCACTTGCCTTGCAAACATGAGGACTTCAGTTCCCAGAGCTCAAGATGGGGACAAAGGGGTGGGCACCTATAATCCTAGTGTGGGGAGGCTGATACAACGGCATCCTTGGGACCCACTGGCCAGCCAATCTAGCTTAATTGGTGACCTCTAGACCAATGAGACACCCTATCTCAAAGAAGGTAGACATCCTTGCAATACCCAAGGTTGTCCTCTGGCCTACACCCATACACACAGAAACCCATATACATCTGCATACATATTAATACATACACATGTGCACAAAAGGCCATTTTACTTATCCTGTGTATTTTATTTGGAATGAGGCTTGAATCTGTTTTTCAGATATAAGCATTTGCTATAACTTTTTGTAAGGATAGTTTGAGTTCAATAACTCCATTATTCCAAAGATGAGCTGCTGATTACCATTATGTACTGGGTGTCAGCAAAAATGAACAAAGCAAGGCAATTCTCTTACTATTGCCTGACTCATCACATTTTCCCAAATTTTTATTTTTTCACACTTTAAAGGCTTAAATCCTTTAAAAAATCTACAAAACTAGATATCAGTATATTCTTTCCCTTAAAAATGATAAAGACTAGATTATTTTTCTTTGAAAATTTATTTCTTCTGGAAGTTTTATAAAATATCTATAAATTTTGGGCTGGAGAGATGGCTTAGCAGTTAAGCGCTTGCCTATGAAGCCTAAGGACCCCAGTTTGAGGCTTGGTTCCTCAGGACCCACGTTAGCCAGATACACAAAGGGGTGCACTCGTCTGGAGTTCATTTGCAGTGTCTGGAGGCCCTGGAGTTCCCATTCTCTCTTTCTCTCTGTCACTCTCAAATAAATAAGAATGAACAAAAAAATTTTAAAAAATCTATAAATTTCTTCTGGAAAGATAAAAAATCTATAATTTTATCTTATTTTAGATTTGATATATACCTTATATATATCTTTAATCTTTTGCACATGTGAAAATATATATTTTTCTTTTAGATGGAATGTTTTATCTCCCGATCCTATACTGATCCTATATTCACATGAGTCTTTAAACATCTTAAGATTTGGGGCTGGAGAGGTTGCCCAGCAGTTAAGGCACTTGACTGCAAAGCCCAAGGTCCCAGGTTTGGTACCCTAGTGCCCACATAAAGCCAGATGCACAAGATGGGACGGGCACCTGGAGTTTGTTTGCAGTGGTGGCAAGAGGCCCTGGTGTGCCCATTCTTTCTCTTTATCTGCTGCCTTCCCTCCTCTCTTCTCTTTCTCAAATAAATAAAAATATTTTTTAAAAAGAATCTTAAGACTTGTTCTTGCTTGGAATTTCCTTCTTCTATAAAAATATCTTTTTTTCTGTGGTATGTATGCGTTGACATATGTTTTAAGATGATCTGAAATGTCTCTGAAACTAGAAGACCTTTATCATGAGTCAGAATTATACTTTTTTCATTGTTAGAGGGGATTGTTTGCCTTTATTATTATAATCACTTTTTTGATGTTTAAATAACATCAGAAAAATTATAGAAAGTTCTTTCTATCTTTGGAGGTTATTTAAGCACACTGAGGAAAGACGGGATAAGATTTAATGAAATTTTTGCACCTTATGTATTTAGGAATTTTTACAAAAAAAGCATTCACTGAATATATTTGGAGTTTTATTGCTTTCTAGTATTTTAATAATTGGAACTATTTATGATCATTTTCCTTTGTATTTTTATATTCTTGTTTGTCTATATTCCAATTAGAAGGTTTAATTGCCATTAAAATGATAATAGAATAAAGCGAAGTTTTACAAATTATAACATTTAAAAACCACATAATTCTTTAAAAAGGTTTAAATGTCATTAGAATAGAAAGCAAGAAATACATGTTTGTCAAATATATAGTATAAATAAATAATTTAGATGAAAATGGTTGACTACATTTTACAAAGAGTCTACCAAATAATGAAGGGCTAAAGAGTGCTTGTTAGATTTGATGTACTTTATTGTATATTGTAAGTAATTGCTATCCATAAAAATTCTATGGCTTTTGTATAAGAAAAAGAGACATTTTGACAGGCAGCACTGGTATGAGCTGACAGCAAGTACAAATCCTTGGCAACTGTCATTATCCTGCTGTTGAATTCACATCCAAACTCTGTGCTAAGTCAGACCTACATATTTGTCATGAAGCCACAGTCTGTCAAAGTAGCCACACACTCTGAATTTATCAAGAATGCTTTGTGCTTCAAAAAAGGGTTTTATGATTAAAAATTTCATGTCATTTTATGCTTATGTTTAAAAATTCCTGTGACATGTTTGTAATTAAGATAAAGTTGAATTTTTGAAAAATAAATTGGCTTCCATTTCTTCCTATCATATATTTGATTCAAAATTCATAAAATTTAATACAACTAAGTAGGAGATGATAATTATATTATTAATTATATTACATTAAAAGTGCATTCATTATATTTAGTGTAGCTTTCTCTATGTAAGCTACTTACAGTGAAATATAACAGAAAGCAACTTAAGTGAGGAACTTTCCATTATCTTACTTAATAAGAACTTGAGAGAAAGAGAGAGAGAGAGAGAGAGAGAGAGACTAGTTGTAAGGTGAAATTCAGTGGTATTGCTGGTTCTAATTTAGTCCTTGTGGTATTATCCATTTCCTTGGTTTTACCCTTCTTGCTTTCATGTTCACTCAACAGTGCATCAAAGAAGGATGGTTAATCAATTATTTATTTCTTGTTAGGACAAACAAAACCCAAACGAAACAAATAAAAATAAAAACTTTTCCCAGAAGACTTTCCTATCTTGTTGGTTAAAAGTAAATAACAAGCAGATTATTGAAACACCAGGGACAAGGGAGATGATGTTACCATCTCTGGCTTTAGACTATTGATACTTGCCCATGAGCATGATCAGAGGCTATCTTCTATTGAGCACATAAACAGGAAGAGTCCCAAGCATGATTTATTTATTTTTAATTTTTATTTATTTATTTATTCATTTGAGAGAGACAGAGAGAGAAAGAGGCAGAGAGAGAGAGAGAGAGAGAGAGAGATTGAGAGAGAGGGAGAGAATGGGTGCGCCAGGGCCTCCAGCTGCTGCAAACGAACTCTAGATGTGTGCGCCCCCTTGTGCATCTGGCTAACGTGGGCACTGGGGAATCGAGCCTTGAACCAGTGTCCTTAGGCTTTACAGGCAAGTGCTTAACAGCTAAGCCATCTCTCCAGCCCCATGATTTGTTTTTTTATCTAAGCAAAAGTGGAGGGAAATGATGATTAGACCAATAATAGCATTACTTGAGAGAACTTTAGGCTTCAATTCTTTTGTATTTATTTCTTGAAGGTTTGTTTGTTACTGGTATTTTGTGACACATTTTTGTTTATTGTCCTAATTGTCAAAGAACAACTTCTGCATGTAAATTACTGGTTGAGGTTCTTTGGAAGTATAAATGATATGAATCCAAGGATTTTACCCTTGCTTAATGGATTATGAATCATCTCCAAACATGTGACAAGTAAAGCAACCACAGCAGTAGGTAAACAATATACAGAGGTGCCACTCACACCCTCCATTATCCTCAGTGCTAGGGGTCAATCCTAGAGACTTGAGCCATGCTATTTAAATGTTCTTCCCTGAGCTATATCCCCAATGCTTGTCATGTTTCGAGACATGGTTTCACTACTTAGATCTGTCTGACCTCAAACTCTCAGTAGCACTGGGATAGGGGTGTGCCATTATACCCAGCTCGTGACAACTTTTTTATGCTCCTAAACCCTGAATTTCTACAAGTAGTAACCAGGAACTTTTTATTACAGTTGATCACAATTAATACTCATAAATTTACAGTGTGGCTATCAGTTTAAACATTACTGTCTTCCATTACATCATTACTATTTTAATGGAAGAAGCTCCAGAAAATAAGTCCTGAATTCAGATTAGCATTAAACGCTTGTTGAAGGAAATACATTCCTAAGTGTATATAAGCTGAATGAACACCACTCATAAAGGCACATAGACATGCAGACAATTTCATTACAGTTATAACTGAAGAGTTTGTAGGGCAGTGAATGGTCCCACTGGTAGACATTCTTGCTGTGAGAATAAGCATAATTGTATTAGGAGTTTTTCCAAAATTACTATAAGCCCCTAAAGGTTTACTAATGCTATTAAAATAGAGATAATGAGCAGAGAGAGCAAGATTCCTTTCATTACTCTATTTCAGTGTTTGTATGTCTGTTTGCTTGTGGTGCTTGGGATCTGACCCAGGGACTTGTGCATGCTAGGCAAGCACTCCTCCTCCACTGGGCTATACCTTCAGCCCCTCATCTGTTTTTATCATGGGTTGTGAGTTTTTTACCCTACTTACTTTTTTCCTAAGCAGTTTAAAAATATTTTTAGACTTCATGTCTTGATTTAGCTGCTGTTTTGTGAAGCAAAAATATTAAATTAGATTTAATGAAAATTTTAGGGATTCAATGAAAATTCCAAGCTTGTTAAATATTAGCATGGAATATCAAAGGGGTTGAAAATTCTACAATGTTTAAATGGATTGCAGTTAATTCTTTTGAACTTAATAAAAGTTAAATGTAGGTGACTGGTACTCTTGTTTAAAACAAGGAGAAAATGTAGCTAAGATCTTGTAATTCTTCAATCATTATATTCATTATATAGCCAAATTATTGGAAAAAAACATTAATTTTCCCAAAGTCATAATATTTAGTTATAGGTTTTTATCTGCCTGCTGCTTTAAGGTTAAAATTTGATATGATTTATTCTATTCTCCTCCAAGCACATATTTACATATTTTATATACATGCATAACCATATGTTTTTCATGAATTAATTCCTGAATAATTACTCAAATTTCCAAAAGGATCTTTTTAAAAGTTATTTATAAACTATGATTGGGAATGGGGAGATGGCTCCGCCACGACTAAGTCCCATGATGATAAGTCATATGAACTGATAAAAATAATACCAGCCGGTTGTGGTGGCGCACACCGGTAGGATGTTGCTGAAGAGGCAGAGGCAGGAGGATCAGGAGTTCGAGGCCAGCCTGGGCTACACATTTTGGGCTGGAGAGATGGCTTAGCAGTTAAGTGCTTGCCTGTGAAGCCTAAGGACCCCGGTTCGAGGCTCGGTTCCCCAGGTCCCACGTTAGCCAGATGCACAAGGGGGCGCACGCGTCTGGAGTTCGTTTGCAGAGGCTGGAAGCCCTGGCGCGCCCATTCTCTCTCTCTCTTTCTCTGTCTTTCTCTCTGTGTCTGCGCTCTCAAATAAATAAATTTAAAAAAAAAAGATTGATAGAGTTAAAAAAAATAATACCAGAACATTTATATAATACAGGTATTCCTCCCTTTAAAATATTTAGGTGGTAATTTTACCCAATAGTATGAAGAGAGAAATTTCTTAGTATATTATTGGATTTGCCATAAGACACAGTATTCTCAACATTTAATAATGAAAATTTAATCAGAAATAATTTCATTTGAGTTGCTCATAAAATGCAGTATTTGGATCTCAAATTAATATACAAAAAGATAATTAAAACTGGATAATCTTATAGTTCATGTGGAAGGCAGAATTTTGGTATGGTTCCAAGTACTCCTCCCAGCTTGTAAACTGCTCCATATAACTTCTATGTATTGACTGTAAATCTAATGAGATTTCATTACATGGCAAGAGAGAATTTTTGTAGATGTTTGTTAATTTTTAGAATATTTATTTACTTATTTGTGTGTGTGTGTGTGTGTGTGTGTGTGTGTGTGTGTGTGTGTGAAGTGAGGGAGAGAAAAGAACGAGAGAACACATGGGTGTACCAGGGCCTCCTTCCACTGCATTGAAATTAATGAGTTAATAAAGCACAACAACCAAAACAAAGTTTACTTAGCTATCTACCTACTGATTATTTCCCATCACATTAGCTTTCTATTCTCATGCAACAAAATTTTCAAAGAGTTGATAGCTTAAAGTGATGTCTCTCTTTTGACACCATTTCTGCAAGTCAGGAATTTTCACAAAGCTTCACGGGATCTTCTGTCACTGCTAGTTACATTTGTGTTTTGAGACTTTAAAAAATGTTTGTATCCCATAGTAAAGAGTAAATCATACAATTATTAAGTGAAATAATTGGCAGAAATTGATGACCAGCATTTTAGTTGATTGGAGATAATCAATAAGATGTGATTCTAACCATCAAATCTACCAGGATACATGGGTTGGGGAATAACTTTCTATATATGACTGTAGCAGAGAAATCTTATTGAAGAATAAAACTATTTGTGAATTACTTATAAATATAATAGAAATTTGCAGTAGAGATGTATTACAGCCTTATAAGATAAGTTGAGTAGGCTGGCACAGAAATGTTAAAAGGAAAAATTTATTATAAAACCATCCACATTCTAATGTGTTGTAGAACATATCTTTAAAAGGTCAGAATAAAGTTAGGTTTTTGTTTTGTTTTTCTTTTGATGTAGTATCTAACTTTAGCCCAGGCTGACCTGGAATTAACTCTATAGTCTCAGGCTGGCCTTGAGCTCACAGCAATCTTCCTATCTCTGCTTCTTAAGTGCTGGGTTAAAGGTGTGAGCCACCACAACTGGCTAATTTTTTTTCTTAAAGAAAAAAGATGATTTTTGTAGAACAACTTGTTTATGAGACCACATGGAAATTAACTATACCTGTCTAGGGTAAGTAAAACTGAAATTAAGTATCAGAAAAAATCCAGTGGAACTATCAGGAAGCTTAATGCATTTAAAATAGATAGCTGTAACATACTTAGATCTAAGTTATAATGTAAGTATACTGATTAATAGTTCACAAAAAGTATAAAGAGGTCATGATGCAAAGCCCCTAAGCCCAAGGTAAAATTTTGGAGTTGAGCTTTCTGCATGAAGATAGGAACCTTTAATGACAAGTTACACAAGTATTATACAAGAAAGATATGAATGAATGAAGAAATATTGCTCCGCAGCTCCTGAAGGAGCAATGAGATGTGTTGAAGTTCTTGTATCATCTGGAATGTAATACATTAGAAATCCATATTAAAGTTTAGAAAGACAAGGTCCATATTGTAATTACTATGGTAGCCAGTAAAAAGTTAGCATATAACATATACAGAATATATATATATATATACATACATATATATATATATAATGATATAATAAAGTAATCTAAAAGAAGATTTAAAAAGTGAAAAGGATCATAGAACAAATATGAAATACAACATAGTGTTCTCCAGAGAAACAAAATCAATAGGGTATCATTGACAACGATATACATATAGACAGAGGTAGATGCAGAGAGGGGGAGAGAAAAACAGAGAGAAAAGAGAGAGAGAGAGAGTGCAAGAGGGAGAATAAGATTTGGAGCTATAGAGGTTCCATAATTTTCTGTGTGCAAGCTGGAGACCTGCACATACCAGTGGTGGTGTTAGAAGGCCTGAGATCCATTAGGAAGATGGTATTAATTTCATTTTGAGTCTGAAGAACTGAGAACCAAGAGTGCCAAGGTCAGGAGAAAATTGTGTTCCTCCTAAAGCTATTGTTTGAAGGAAGTGAGAATCTAACCTTTACTTGCTGTTTTGATACACTCAGGCCCTCAACAGATTAGATAATGCCTACTTGCATTCCTTGGTTCATCAACTCAAATGTTTATCTCTTTTGGAAACTCCCTCACAGACATAACATAAATAATGTTTCATCAGATGCCTGGGCCTCCCAGCTAGTGGGAACAGCCACAGGGAGCTTATATACAGTCAAATGTATCAGTAAATACATTAATGCAAACAGACTCAATTTTCCAACTCATAGAATATCTTGCTGAAGAGAATAACTGTGTGAATATATATTATATATGACAGGTAAATCCTCAAAGGACAAAACCTAGGTTTGAGAGGAGAACTATGTGCACATATATATATATGTACACACACATGTTTAGAGGTAACATTCACTTGAATAAGCCTGAATTTTGGGGGCTGAGGAGATGGTTCAGTGGGTAAAGTACATGAGTCCCTTGCACATGCTGATAATGGTGGTGTGCACCTGTAACCTCAGTGTTGGGCAGGTGGAAGCAGGAAAATCCCTAAGGGTTTTCTGGCTAGCTTGTCTAGCTGAGTTGGTGAGTTTTAGGTTCAAAGAGAGACCTTGTCTCAAAAATATATATATGTTTGGGCTGGAGAGATGGCTTAGCGGTTAAGCGCTTGCCTGTGAAGCCTAAGGATCCCGGTTCGAGGCTTGATTCCCCAGGACCCACGTTAGCCAGATGCACAAGGGGGCGCATGCGTCTGGAGTTTGTTGGCAGTGGCTGGAGGCCCTGGAGCACCCATCCTCTCTCTCTCTCTCTCTCTCTCTCTCTCTCTCTCTCTCTCTCTGCCTCATTCTCTTTCTGTCTGTTGCTCTCAAATAAATAAATAAAATGTATAAAATATTTTTTAAAAATAAATAAATAAAAATATACAACAACAACAACAAAAAACAAGCAAGTGAACAAAAATGCCTGGGAACAAGTAGCTACATTTAAAAAAAAAAAAGAAAAAAAAATAGGAGCTTCCATTTTTGCTAGATAATTCAAAGCAAGAAAGCTAAGAACTATTAAGCAGTATTATAGGATGACAGTTAAGTAGAGATTCAAAAGCCAACCTGGACATATTTGAGTCCTGTCTCTGACCCCTACCTGCTATGTGTTCTTTGACAAGATACTAATGACCTTAGCTTATTCATCTGTGAAAGGGGTGTAAATCTCTATGTATTTGTAATAGAGCTATTGTGAGGATTAAATAATGAGGTGCTTAGAACACTGACATAAATTAGTGCTATTATAGGCATTAGCTATTATTATTAATTATATTTTAAAATATTTTATTTTTATTTATTTATTTGGCAGAGGAAGAGTGTAGAGAGGGGGGGGGGAGAGAGAGAGAGAGAGAGAGAGAGAGAGAGAGAGAGAGAGAGAGAGAGAGAGAGAGAGAGAATGGGCACTCCAGGGCCTCCAGCCACTGAAAATGAACTCCAGACATGTGCACCCCCTTGTGCATCTGGCTAACGTGGGTCCTGGGGAATCTAACCTGGGTCTTTTGGCTTTGCAGGAAAATGCCTTAACTGCTAAACTGTCCCTCCAGCACTGATTATATTATCATAATCAATATAGAAATAATTATATGAAATTTCTTCCTTGTCTGGTCTCATGGACTCAATGCAGTCCCTGTAACTGGGATGTTAAGGGGTCCAAACTGAAGAAACTGTTTAGGGAAGACTCCCTGGGACTCTGCTCATAACATGAGAACTTCCAGGTATAGATGACTTAGTCTAGGGTAGGATTAGAGAGGTGTCTTTTCTCACCATTGCACTGTTGTGGTATCCCAAGCATTGTAATGTTTGGGAACACGCTGAAGCAACACTTTGGTATGGCTTTCATTGTTCATACCATGCATGAGGAGGTAAGGGGAAGGAGTCATGTGAAACAGCTGTGACTCACCTATCAAGTGTTTTAAATATTTTATTTATTTGTAAGCAGAGAGTGAGAACATGAGTGAGAGTATGAGAGAGAGGGGAGAGAGACAGGGAATGCCAGGGCCTTCTATTACTGCATACAAACTGCAGATGCATGCTTCACTTTGTGCATATGGCACTATGTGGGTACTGAAGAATTGAAACTGGGTCATTAGGTCTTACAGGTAAGCAGCTTGACCACTGAGCCATCTCTTCAGCCCTCACCTATCAAGTTTTAATACAGACTTACAAGGAACTTTAAGGCATCGGTAACATGCCACTTTGGGAACTCTCAGAAATAAGTGGGAAGGATTTTTAAAGGCATATGAAGTATTATTACATACTCGCAGATATTTGGTTTACATTCCTTACCCTTAAGATTGACATCAAGTAGGTCAACCTTAACTTTTTTTTTTTTAAATTTTATTTATTTATTTGAGAGCGACAGACACAGAGAGAAAGACAGATAGAGGGAGAGAGAGAATGGGCGCGCCAGGGCTTCCAGCCTCTGCAAACGAACTCCAGACGCGTGCGCCCCCTTGTGCATCTGGCTAACGTGGGACCTGGAGAATCGAGCCTCGAACCGGGGTCCTTAGGCTTCACAGGCAAGCGCTTAACCGCTAAGCCATCTCTCCAGCCCCAACCTTAACTTTTGATCCATTGGGCCAACATTAGTAACAGACTACTGAGCCAATTGGTCCAAAGTCTAGATGTAGAACTACAGTACTGTTGTCAGGATTTGAAAGTGTCAAAACCTTTCTAGGCATATCTTAGGGGCCTGAGTGTATGATATTCTAATTCCCCAACGCAGTGACTCTGGAGCTCTTGTCTTACAACTAGCAAATAATTACCAAGTGTACACACATGGAAAGGTAAGTTAACATTTGTTTTAGAAAGTAAAGCAGAAAACTGTTCAAGCTCTAAGGGGTTCTAAGTGGGCAATCTGCATGGCAACTTGGATATGGATTGCTTTCTTTTTGTAAAAAAATTAATAAATTTATTTATGAGAGAAAGAGAATGGGAACATCAGGCCCCTTTTCAGCTGCAAACAAACTCCAGACATAAGCATCACTTTGTGTGTCTGACTTTACATGGGCACTATGGAATTGAACCCAGACTAGCAAGCTTTACACACAAGCACCTTTAACCACTGAGCAATCTCTTAATCCTGTGTTTTGTTTCTGTTTTAAAAATTTAATTCAGTGCTGGAGAGATGGCTTAGCGGTTAAGCGCTTTCCTGTGAAGCCTAAGGACCCCGGTTCGAGGCTCGATTCCCCAGGTCCCACGTTAGCCAGATGCACAAGGGGGCGCACGCGTCTGGAGTTCGTTTGCAGAGGCTGGAAGCCCTGGCGCGCCCATTCTCTCTCTCTCCCTCTATCTGTCTTTCTCTCTGTGTCTGTCACTCTCAAATAAATAAATAAATAAATATTAAAAAAAAATAAAGTTTTAAAAATTTAATTCAGAGCCAGGCGTGGTGGCATGGCCTTTAATCCCAGCCCTTGGGAGGTAAAGATATGAGGATTGCCATGAGTTCAAGGCCACCCTGAGACTACATAGTGAATTCCAGGTCAGCCTGGGCTAGAGTGAGACCCTACCTTGAAAAACCAATATATATAGATGGTGTATCACTCCCCCTCACATGCACATACAAATTAATTATATATATAAATATACATATACACACATATATAAATTCATTTGCATGTGCCTGTGTGTGTGAGGGGGGAATGATATACTAGGTCCTCTGAATGAATGCCAGATGCTTGTGCCACTTTTTTAAACTTCATTTTTATTTATTTATTTGAGAGAGAGAGACAGAGACAGAGAGGAAGAGGCAAATAGAGGGATAGAGAGAATGGGTGCGCCAGAGCCTCCAGCCACTGTAACCAACCTCCAGATGCATGTACCCCCTTGTGCATCTGGCTTATGTGGGTTCTGGGGAATCAAACCAACGTCCTTTGACTTTGCAGGCAAACACCTTAACCACTAAGTCATCTCTCCAGTCCTCTTTTTAAAATTATTTTTAAACTTTATTTTTATTTATTTATTTGAGAGACAGAGAGAGAGAGAGAGAGAGAGAGAGAGAGAGAGAGAGAGAGAGAGGTGCAGAGGCCAGTGTCACTTTTTGCAGCTGGCTTTATATGGGTAGCTTGGAAATTGAACCCAGGCTGCCAGGCTTTGCAAACAAGCCATCTCCCAGACCCTGGGATAGTGTATTCTTATAACTTTAACATAAATTAGGCATCTAGTTGGGACGAGCATCATTGGCCAAATCCAACTGTATATGGAGTGCTCTGATTGGCTTTTGATCAGGGAAGAGTGTAGACCTATAAACTGTTACATTAAAAGACAAAATGTGTATTAAAGATATGACTAAAACTTTGAAATCTGTAAATATAATCTTTTGCTTTGTGGCAGTGGGTTAATAAATTATAATATCATAATCATTAGTATATTTATTAAAATATTCGACAGGCAACATATCACATTCATTTAAAAAATAATATCATTTTAAAAATATTTATTTCTTTATTTGAGAGAGAGAGAAGGTAGATAGAGAGAATGGGAATGTAAGAGTCTCTGGCTACTGCAATAAAACTCTAGGCACATGTGCCACCTTGTACATCTGGCTTATATGGGTACTGGAGAATTGTACCTGGATCCTTAGGCTTTGCAGGCAAGTGCGTTAACCACGAAACCATCACTCTAGCCCAAGATATATCCTTTAAGTTGGGAATTTCTTTTGTTTTCTTTACATGAAAATTTCTTTTCCAATATCTTTTATGTGTACACCTGGGAACTATTTATGAGTTTTGTGAATCTTTTCTTGTCCCTGAGCTTTGTGACTATTGTAGTTACCTCCTTATTGCTGGGACAAAACACTGCATGAAAGCAGCTGATAGAAGGTGTGGTGGTTTGATTCAGGTGTCCCCAATAAACTTAGGTCTTCCAAATGCTAGGTCTCCAGCTGATCGCAATTTGGGAATTGAATCCTCCTGGAGGCAGTGTACTATTGGGGATGGGCTTATGGGTGGTATAGCTAGTTTCCTCTTGCCAGTGTTTGGCACACTCTCCTGTTATTGTTGTCCACCTGATATTGGCCAGAATGTGATGTCCATCCTCTGTTCATGCCATCATTTCCCCCTGCCATCATGGAGCTTCCCCCTTTTGCCCACAAGCTGCTCTTGGTCAGGTAAATGTAAAACTGCCTGTAAATGTAAACCTGTCTGCAACAGAAGGAAAATTGTTTATTTTGGCTTACAGTCTTGAGGGGAAGCTTCATTATGTCAGGGAAAAAGATGACGGCCCAAGGCTGCACACCATCTCATTGCCAACATCAGGTGGACAATAGCAGCATGAAAATGAGCCTGATTCTGGAAAGGGGTGCTGCCTATAACACCCATAAGCACGCCCTCAACAAAACACCTGCTTCAGCAAGACTTCAACTCCCAAATTGCTATCAGCTGTGTATCAACCATTCAAAACACATACGTTTTACACGAGACATATGATTCAAACCACCACAATATCCATGTGCAGCTCTGTTGCTGTTGTGGCAGGAACAGTGACATTGTGACCTGACAAATGCCGCACATTGCCCCTCACTGGCATTGCCAAAATCACTGTAGCTCAGGGGTCTAAAGGGAGATCTCACTTAGGCCAAAGTCCAATGATCTCTTCAAGATGTTCACTAGTCTTGAGCCTTGGTGATCTTCAGAATGGAGGGAGGCCAGTCCTCTCTCATGTGCTCAATCCATGGTAGACAATGATAGAAGCCTGTGACAACAATTGAATACAGCAGCTTAGCTTTCAAGATTGTAGTCCCTGTTGATTCTTTGTGACACAACACCCACATGCATGTGCATGTTCATACAGTATAGAGATTTTTTTCTGTATTACTTTGAGAAGGTAATCAAATGGTTTCCACATTTGTGGGCATAAAGAAGGCAAGACAGAGTAATGTTACCACAATGATGATATTTGTGGAATAAAAGCTTTGGAAGAA
This sequence comes from Jaculus jaculus, assembly GCF_020740685.1. Taxonomy (NCBI): domain Eukaryota; kingdom Metazoa; phylum Chordata; class Mammalia; order Rodentia; family Dipodidae; genus Jaculus; species Jaculus jaculus. The sequence goes on from NC_059109.1 coordinate 47,967,309, forward strand.
GGACCAACCTTCCTGAATTTTTGATTCTGAACATGTTAATTTAATGTGCATGTGTGCGTGTGTGTGTGTGTGTGTGAGTGTGTGTGTGTTGGGTAGGAGTTACATATCAGAATTATTGAGTGATTTGCAAATGAAAAGAAGCAAATTTGGCAAATGTTAATGTAGTCCCAACTGAAGTAACATATTACTTTACCCAGATGGCTAGTCACATTACACACCTTGAGTTTTTCAAATATGTTGAAGCTTGTTTCATTGTATTAAGCCAGTAAACTCTCAATCTTTGTAACTTGCTGTTTACATTTTGTCCCAGGTCCTATGGCTCTCTGTCCACACATCGCTGTCCATCTAAGTGCCATTCTTTCAGCTTCAATACTGGGGGAGGGGTGACCAATTATCCTAGTTTGTCTGAGACTGAGGATGTTCTGGGGACGTGTGACTTGCAGTGCCAAACCAGGACAGTCCTGAACCATCGGAATGAGTCAGTCACCTAATCCAGCTCTATCAGTTTCCTTCCTGATCAAGTTTTTTTTTTTTTTTTTTTTTTTTTAGGGTCTCACTCTAGCCCAGGCTGACGTGTAATTCACTATGTAGTCTCAGGGTGGCCTCGAACTAGGGCAATCCTCCTACCTCTGCTTCCTGAGTGTTGGGATTAAAGGCATGCACCACCACCCTATGTAATCATTTTAAACCAGGTTTCAGCAAATTCTTTATTATTTTTTCATTTTTATTAGTTATGTACATAGTGTATAAAGTCATGTTGGTACCATTGTTAGCCTCCTCCTAGTCTTCCCCCCTCTGCACGGACCCTCCTCATTGGGGAATATGGGGAATATTTATTTTTATTTTTATGCAAGAAAGCAAGAGTGAGAGTGAGAGAGAAAGAAAGGTTTGGCATGCCAGAGCCCCTGGTACATTGTGTGTCTGGTTTATGTGGGATCTGGAGAGTTGAAGATGGGTTCTTAGGCTTTGCAGGCAAGTGCCTTAACCACTAAGCATTCCCATCCAGCCTGTTTTTGCATTTTTAAACATATTTTCACCCTGGGAGGATAGTTTGCAAGTTTCTTGAGAGTAGGGACTATATCTCTTTAGATCCTGAATGATCTAATACCCAGAGAATTATTACTTAATTATTAGTGAATCTAATATTTAAAATTCTACTTATTTTTTCTAAGCATTACACAATTTCTAATGAAGAAAAGTAATAAAACTTGATGATTATATGCATGGGTTTTATTTTAGGACAGGCTTGGGATCAAATTCCTATGCTCTCTCTGCTAATTGTACTGGGCAAGTTCATTCAACATCTCGGAGCTGCAATTTCTTAAGTCTGTCAAATGGGGACTCAAAAGCATTGCCCACTTCCTAGGGGAAGAAAAGCTGGTGAAATTGGTAGTATTTTGTGTAAGATCTAGCTGAAAAGTAGTTATTTCATGGTAAGTATTATCGAGTGATTCTAATCAATTTGCTGTACTCTTCCACATGTTGTTTCTCTTAGGGAGTCTATGTCATCCCAGGCAAAAACAGTTATTAAAACTACTGAAGATTATTTGCAGCTGCAGTTTGGCCCCCAAAGACTTTTACATTCAGCAGTAGTATCAGAAGGGTCAAGCCTTCAAGATTGCTGTACACATCAAACAGCATCAGATCACAGCCATGAGGAAATATCAAACCCAGACCTCTACAAATCAAACAGTAAAAACAATTCTTGTTTTATGTTAGCATCCAAGAAAAACAGACCCGTCAGTGCTCCAGCAGGTCAACTGAGGTAATCAAAGCTACTCTTGTTCTCTTTAACCAACTGTTGAAGCTCTTTTTTTTTTTTTTTTTTTTTGAGCAGAAGTTATAGTGATTCTGTTGACTGTTTCAGACATTAAAATATGTTTCTTGGGCTTTATTTCTATCTGGTGTCTTTCCCTTTGAAAATACCAGAGTTAGGTTGCTCTTAATTACACTTCGGAATATATGAGATGCACTTCAACCTGGGTAATCAAAACTCTGAGAAGAGTACTCAAAGTAGAATTAGGAGTTAATACTAGTTACTAGACATTTCCTTAAAGTAGAAATAGGTACCTTTGATATTTAACCAATGATTTGAAGCAACAACAAACTGAAATGGACTTATTAGAAATACATCTTCTCACATTTTTATCAACTATTACCCTAAGTGTTCAAGGACAAAAAGTATTAATGCATCAAAAGCAAAGAAATTAAGATTTTCATTGCTTTAGTTGTTTGAATATTTAGATATGTTGTAGTTTTTAACTTACCTGACTCTTTTATTTTAAAATGTTAGCATTGCTTTTGTATTAATTATACAATAATAGTTAGAGAATTCTGAAGTCAAAATTTGTACACATCAAACAGCATCAGATCACAGCCATGAGGCAACATCAAACCCAGATCTCTACAAATCAAACAGTTAAAACAAATTTCCATTGCATTTTTTCCCTAAATAATAAAAATTAAAGCTAGTTTTGACTGAAGATAAAACCAAGAAAACTGAACTTCTACTGACTCCAGCCAGTTTGAAATACAGACAAGATAATTAATGTTTGAATCAAAGTTTAATTATATTAACCAAGCTGAATTTCAAGTATTTAAAAAAAATTCATAAACATTGTAGAAAATCATAGTCCTTTAATATTTCACACTATTATGACTATATTACAACTTTTTGCTATCAGAACATAGCAGAATTTATCTAATTATAATTTTTCAGATACAAAATGTTAAAATGAATGCTATGGTATCTTATGAGTAAATAAATAAAATATGACTTATGAACAGTCCTGGAAAACACCTTGTTGTACATTTTTGAATACTTAAGTAGTACATTATCATTCAATAAAATGATTTGTAGAGGAATATTCATATTTGTGGAAACAATTGTGTTTATATTTGAAAAACAAAAGGACAGCATTTAAAAAAGTTTTTAGTCATCAACATGCACCAATTTTTGTATTTTTTTTTTCTTCTCCCTTTAGCACTTTAGAGTTCTCCTCTCTAAAATTTAAGTCAGGCCAGAAGTTGCAAGGATTGTCTCCCAGATATAAACTTCAACCAAGAGTGATTAAAGTAACAGCTTACAAAAATGGATCTAGAACAAACTTTGCCAAAATTACTGCACCAACCATTGCCTTGGTAATTAATGTTCCAAAGTTTCTAGTGCTTTATGGTCTCCCTTCCTCCTTTTGAAGTACGCAGAATGAGAAAAGTGATATTTATTGTGCTAAAATTTTCTTTGAAGGTATCTGAATCTGCAATTTGCTTTTATATACACATATCCATAGGCATTTTACTCCTTTCCTTTCTTAAAATTAATATGAAACTGTAGCTGATACACGAGTTGATTAACTCAATACCATGACTGTATATTTTGTAGATTTGTTAAACATGCAATGTTTAAAAAATAAAATTAGACAGTGGTTAGATATTCTTACAGTATGATTTACCCTTTATTTTCATATTTTTAGCTGCTAGAAAATAACTACTGTATTATTGCACTTGGCAAATGACCCAGTTGGCCTTGTCTTTTTGTCTTGTGGAAGTTTGTTGCTTTGTCATGGCTACTTTGCCTTACCTGTGATGCTCTTCCAGTTGCTGGAGGAATGCACTGAGAAGCTGTGTCTCAGTGCGGCTGCACGGAGAGTGTTCTTGGCAGATGGCAAGGAAGCCCTTAAGCCTGAAGACATACCCCGTGAAGCTCACGTTTATGTTTCCATGGGAGAGCCCTTTGTAGATCCATTCAAAGAAGTTAAAGGTAAAAAGGGGGAAAAAGTACCTTACCATTCACAATAAATTGCTTAAGGGGTGCAATTAAAAAATGATTTTCATCCTGTCTTTTTTGCATGGTTTAACAAAACTAATGTTTACGCATTTGCAGCTCAGTAAGAGGATAATGTGCTTAATGAAAGAAAAATCCACTGACAGCCACGTTTATTGCCCTTCATTAGCATTGGTGCTTAATTTAATATAGATCTGAATAGACATTAGGGAGCCTGCAGGAGGTTAAATGGTGAAAATATAATAAATTAATTCAGAGATTATTGAATTTACTGTTTAGTTTCTGTGACACTCAACAGACATAATTCATTAGACTTATTCTCTCAGAAAATAGTTGAAAGTTTCAAGTATCATCTATTCATTTACACTCTTGGTCTTTTTTCAGATGGCATTAACATAATCATGGAAGTGTAGCAAATAATGAACATATAATTCTTACATACACAATTCTTTTAATAACTTATTTCATAAAATGACTGCTATTGCTTGATCTTGTTATTTTACCTTTAAAGAGTATATGTACACATATATACATATAAGGTGACACGTTTTCAAGTCAGTTTTTTCCTACGTCCAATATTTTTAACATTTCAGAAATGTAAGGATTTCTTTTTAAATTAAAAAATACCATTGTCAGTGGGAAAGAATATATTTTAAGAAAGAAATAAAAGCATCAGTGTCTAAAAATATTTTCCAAGCATATTACACCTAGAGTTTGTTATAATGTGCTATATGTAAAAATCATGCTTAAATAACATAAATAAACTTTTTCATAAAAATTCAGTGTGTCTAAGTGCTGTGCTTCCCTTTGCTTTGTGGACCATATTAGTAATTTTTCTGCAACTCCTGTAAAGTTGGCAAATCAAAGGCAAGTCTGGGCAGTGAGTGCATAAGTAGAAGAAAACTAATTCTAGACTTCATTACAGATGAGGTAATGAAAATCCCTCTTGTATTAATGTGATTTATGAGATGATGCTAGAATTTGTCTCTTTGATAATAGGCGGTCATCAGAAAATAAGTAATTTCTTGTGTTCAATAGAAGTTCAAGATAATTTGGCCTTGTAAAGGAACTTGTTGCTATATTATACAGTTAAAAAAGTCTCTGTGTAGGTATGGACCCATATAATTTTAAATTTTGCTTTAACTTTAAAAGATAGTTGCTTCATTTTGTATTCATGAAATCATTGCTTATGTAAAACATGACTCTTAATAGGCAAACATGTCTATGACCTTTTCAATTTTAGAGATTTATGTATTATGGCTTCACAAAATTCCTGATTATTTTTGTTAATAGAAATGTTTGCCATCCAGTGAACAATGGTGTCATAAAAGAGTCACATAAAAACTAAGAAGAAAATTTCTTAGTCATGTAAGCCTGAAGTAATAATGTCACACTCTTAACTAAGCTTGGTGGGTGATTTTTTTTTAATGTACAGATTAATTTCCTCCTCCTTTCATTTTCCATTTTCTCCTTTTGGTAAAGCCAAGTCCAGAACAAAACAACTTCTCTGCTTTGTTTGTGTCTCTGGCTGTGTTTCCCTGTGACATGCACTGCTGTTCTTCTAGCTTCAATATTTTGGCACACACTCCTGAAAATTTCACACCATCTCTTGCTGGATCAGCAAGCTTAACCCACCAAAATCTGGTGTTGTGCAATGGCTTTTGACTGATAATCAATCTTTGTGCTGCTCGACAGTTGTTGCTGGGACACGGAGTAGAGCAGGTGGCAGATGTGTCTTGCCTTCTGAGAAAAGAAATTGTAGGTGAGCTTGGACACAGACTAGCATATCACATGTCCACTAAAAAGACTTAGGATAAGTATAATGGGGAAGAGCCACCATCTAAATTATCCTCGTAGATAAGCCAAGCACCGATATTTTGTTTCACTTAAAATGTTAAGAATGTTAATGTAAATACATACATATGAGAGGTAATATTTAACTAGATGTGGGTGATATGTCCATATATTGCCACTTGTGCACATAAACTTTTTCAAATTATCTGAATATGATTAAAGATTATCTTTTAAGCATGTGTTCTATAGAAAAATCAATAATTTGCGAATCTGTCACAAGTGTACTACAAAAATAAAACATTTAGAGAAACTTTGAAGACCTTATATAAATTTAGAGTGGGTATCATCAGAAGTAGGTAATTGAACTTACAAGAAGTATACAGGAGAAAAACTACTGTCAAGATTTGGTTTTACTACTGTACTTTTGTATATCATCATGAGTTTTTATATACAATCAGCTCAAACGCATTAGAGTCAGTAACTTGTTTTTATTTATTGATTTCTACTCATATTATTTATTAGAGCCTACTATGTTCCAGTAATCAGCCAGAATAGAGGCAGATGAAAGCAGGTCCTCTGAAGTCTGATATTTTAAATCATTCTTTCCTCCCTGATTTAAAGTTACTCAATTCATTGAAAACTTAAATCAACAAACAATTTCTTGAGTACTTACTATGTGTTTAACCATGGCATATGGAGAAAAGTCTTGGCATTACAAAAGCTTCAATTGGGTCAATAAATTATGAAACCTTAATACTGAGAACATTATTCAACAATGTAAATCAAATGGATTCCTCCAAAAGAAAACAGTAGGGCCAAATAAGACAGTGTGATGTTTTATAATTATATTTTCTTGCTTTATTGGTTTTTCTTATTAAATTTTCAAAAATTGGTATAGACTGTAAAAATTGTCTGCTTTTGGCAAATAATCCCAGATTTATAAAGAAGAAAGCATCCAGAAATCTCTGATTATTTAAACTATTTTGCTATTTCCATTGAGCATCACTGTTGACAACCAGTGGCACTGAGTTTAATAGAAAACCAGAGAGCTATTCATCACAGGCTGTGGAACACAGTGCCTTCATTTAGAGGTCAGGCCAAGGTCAAGACTGACATGAAGCATTCTCTGTTAAAATGCAATGTTAGAGTAATTCTTACACTATGAAGCTGAATACCTACTCAGGAAGATTAATTATATATGGAAAATACCAGGAAATAGGAAAATTTTATATAAACACTATTGATGATATGTCTTATTAGGTTGTATAATTCTGCCATCTGAGGGTTCAAATGCATTAATGATTTTGTTGGAGCTGTAAAGATGTAGCTAATGGATTGTTAGAAAAGGTTGTTATAAAGTTTTCAGATTTGTGACTACATGGTTTAGATTTCATTCATTTCCTCAAAGCTTCTGCTTAAGGTGTTGCAGTGAAAATATTCTTGGATCAGATCCATGTGGTTTATTAAGAGTTCTGCTGCTTGAACCACCAGAAGCTATTACCCATGCAAACAGCATAAGGAATGGTTGGTTTTGTGCCCTGTGATTGCTTAAGTATCTTGAAGATGAGGGGAAAACTACTTAGAACCTTAAATCACTGGTTCAAGTTCTACCATACAAAACTCTGATTGTCTTTAAATATTTTTATTTTTATATTCCCATTGTTTTATCTAACTTTCTCTATTATTTGGCTTGCAGTTATCATTTATTGTGATTTATTTCCACTCTGACTGCTAATCAGAAGTGTACTAAGTATTATGAATAAGATATTACATATCTTACATGCTATTTTGGAAGATGTAGTCACACACACACAAAATCAACCATAAAAGGAGTTCTCAAGACTTCACCTAAGATCTAAATTTAAACCTAGAGAATTTCTGTTAACTGCCATGTGATCTGCAAAGTGAAATAATTTGCTGTGACAGGTTTTGATTGACAAGAATATGTGTGAGCATATTTAAAACAGGCCATCTTTTCATGTAGAAGTAAATGTCAGTGAAATGACAGATTCTCATCATTTTAATTATTGATGATTTGGAAATATTTCAATCCCATGACACACAAGACACATTATAAATAGCAGTATAACACTTTTTTCATATCTGTGTCAATAATGAAATGTTCTGTCATATTTTGTTTTTCAAAAATGCATTAGTTTAATGAACCTGGATTCATGCATTATATTGTTTCATTATATGTCTAGGGAGTTTGACACCAATGCCTGCTTTATCCTGCTAAAGCTAATACTGGGCTTTGTAACTCCCACCTACAGGGCAACCGTGACTTAATTCAGTCAGCCACAGGAGTTAGGATTGGCTTTCTCAAATTCCTTGTATTGCTTTGTTTGAATAGTATATGTATTAGGTGAAATTATTATTCCATTTTATTTCCTACTTAGCTGGGTATACTCAAAAATAGGAAAATGGCTTTGCAGAAAGAAAAAATTCTTCTATTTTTACAAGTAAAGGTGCAACTATATACATATATTTCTTTTTTGTTTTTCTGACATAGGATCTCACTCTCTAGCCCAGGATGACCTGGAGTCAGGGTGACCTTGAACTCACAGCAATCCACCTACCTCTGCCTCCCAAGTGCTGGGACTAAAGGCCTGTGCCACCATGACTGGCTGCACATATATTTCATACATTTTCCTATTGCAAAATCTTTAAACTTAATATGTATATAGAGTGTCCTTGCTGATTAAATAGCTCTGGATTTGGATTCAGTTTCAAAAAATAAGTGAACAAAAGTTCTGGCTATTGGAAAACCCTAGAGTATGTATGCATATATCTGGTAGCATATTGTCAAATATCAAATTATTGAAAAACACCTAAATTCATTATATAATCATGAGATGTCAAATTGCATGCATACACAGAAACTACACTTAGGTAATAAGGATGGCTACAAGTCTATTCCTGTACTCAGTGACTGAACCTGAATGACTGAATGGTTCCCATATGAGAAAGAAGTAGCCAGGTCTATGCCATAAGTATATTGTCTTCACTCTTTATTACCCCTTAGTTAGTGCTACAGATCCCTAGTATCTTATCTGTGTTTACAGAATTGAAGGCCGTTGAAGTCCTCACATTTTTTTATAACTCACATAGGTGCTCAACCTTATTTAGTATAAGTGATCAAGTGTATTATAGGAAAATAATTCATTTGATTATGGGCTGCCACCCTGGTCTTTTCTGAATTATATAATATATGATATGTACGCCATCATGGGATAAGTATCAAATTGACTTTTTTAAATCCAAAAATTTCTAGAGATGAAATACACTTAACCTAAAACATTTAGGTGATAGCATTCTGTCAGCTACAAAGAAATCTTATAAAGTTAATTTTATTTAGGATATCATTAACTCAGAAGCATTAATAATATCATCTTTATCACTTCAGATATGTAGCATGGATGATCATGGACTGAGAGACCACTTTCCCCAATTAGAGTTAAGAATGTGGGGCTGGAGGGATGGCTTAGCAGTTAAGGTGCTTGCCTGCAAAACCAAAGGACCAGGTTTGATTCCCTAGGACCCACATAAACCAGATGCACAAGGGGGCACATGCATCTGGAATTTGTTTGCAGTGGCTGGAGGTTTTGGCATGCACATTCTCTCTCTCTCTCTCCCTCTTTCTCTGTCAAATAAATAAATAAAATATTTTTAAAAAAAGAATGTGTTTGGGAGTCAAAAAGGCCCCCATCAAACCGATATGTTTCATTGTCTTTAAAGGTAGAAGGAAAAATAACTATGAGTTAAAGGGGACCATTGCTTACTTCATTTGTCTATTCAACATATACTTTTTGGGTCTCTACAGTGTCCCACATGCTGATCCAAGGCTTAAGGATCTAATGTAAATAAGACAGAAGTTCTAATAAAGGGAAAGGAACTAGATAATGTTTACTATGAAGGAAATAAAAATGTGATATGATAAAATTAAATAACTTCATGGAAACAAAAGAAGCACAAAACACCTTTGTAATAAATAACCTTCTGCCGGGCATGGTGGCACACACCTTTAATCCTAGCACTTGGGAAGCAGAGGTAAGAGGATTGCTGTGAGTTTGAGGCCATCCTGAGACTCCATAGTGAATTCCTGGTCAGCCTGGGCTAGTGAGAACCTACCTCGAAAAACCAAAAATAAATAAATAAATAAATAAATAAATAAATAAATAACCTTCAAATATTTTTTAAAATATTTTATTTATTGATTTATTTGGTAGAGAAAAAGGGAGGGAGAATGGACGCACCAGGGCCTCCAGCCACTGCAGATGAACCCAGATGCTTGCGCCCCCTTGTGCATCTGGCTATCGTGGGTCCTGGGGAATTAAACCAAGGTCCTTTGGCTTTGCAGGCAAATGCTATAACTGCTAAGCCATCCCTCCAGCCCACCTTCAAATCCTTTTGACAGTTACCTTTTCTTAATCTCTTTGCCACTTTCCCTGAGAATTCATTTATATATTTGATAGCTACCCTTCCAGAATGGATTGACATTCAAACTGAATAGTTTTGAAGCTTTCAGACATCTTGTAGTAGAGTTCTGAGACACACGTTGTTGTTTAATGGGGAGAGGGGAGAGAAACTACACTTGTAGTCAGCTAAGCTTTTGTATGATTCTAGCCCCTACCTTGTGACCATAGACAATTTGGTTTGGTACTTATCTGTAAATAAAGGTTATAATACCTTCACCAATTCCTGGATGATGTCTTATTTTTCTTCTTTGTTTATGAACTTCCTAGTTAATTTAAAATTATTAAAAGTTTTTTCTAAAAGGGTATTTTTCTAATTAAAGTAAGTTGTTTGAAAGCTGGGTGTAGTGGTGCATGCCTTTAATCCCAGCACTTGGGAGGCAGAGGTAGGAGGATCACTGAGAGTTCGAGGCCACCCTGAGAGTACATAGTTAATTCCAGGTCAGCCTGGACCAGAGTGAGACCCTACCTCGAAAAAAAACAAAACAAAAAAAAGCTGTTTGAGAGTGAAATATCTATACTACCCTTGTCTAAATTTAAAATGTAGAATAACACTTTCATAAGTACATCTAAGATTCCAAGGCTATTATTAACCAGAGGCTTTTGTCCACTCCCAGTTTCTCAGAAGAGTTGGGTATGTTTAGGAAAACAACACCAGTAATTTTGTTTATACTTGCTAGATCATTGCTAGAAAAGCAAATTACACCGTGAACTTGGGCAAGTCACTTAATCTCTTTAAGCCCAAGATCCCTCATCCAAAAATTGAGCATAAGGGGCCAGAACCCACATCATTATGAGAAGTAAATAGATGATGAGTGTGGAAATCTGTCATGTGGCAGGTATTGAAAATACTGCCTCCTGCTCTTCACCTGGCTTCTTTTGCTCTATTCATATATATTTCCCGAGGTAGGGTTTCACTGTAGCTCAGGCTGACCTGGAATTCACTATGTAGTCTCAGGGTGGTCTTGAACTCATGGCAATCCTCCTACCTCTGCCTCCACAGTGCTGGGATTAAAGGCATGTGCCACCATGCCCGGCTTTTGCTCCAATCTTTAGTAATCTTGTTTTTATAAATTTTTCATACGTCTTGTCACAAGTACCTAATTTTACTGTTAAATGTATTTGACATGTCTGAGATCTTGAAATAAATATAACCAAAATGAAATATCTATTGAGCAGTTGTGTATATGGTATTATATGGGGCTCTAAGTTTGAAGTTTTGAAGTTTCACTTACCTAAGATAAGCGTGAAATCAGGGCTGGAGAGATGGCTTAGCGGTTAAGCGCTTGCCTGTGACAGCTAAGGACCCCGGTTTGAGGCTTGATTCCCCAGGACCTACGTTAGCCAGATGCATAAGGGGGTGCACGTGTCTGGAGTTCGTTTGCAGTGGCTGGAAGCCCTGGCGTGCCCATTCTCTCTCTCTGTCTCTCTCTCTCTGCCTCTTTCTCTCTCTGTCTGTAGCTCTCAAATAAATAAATAAAATAAACAAAAAAATTTTTTAAGAGTGAAAATCAAGGCCTCTTATAAAAAGAGATGCTAATGGCTTTATTTAAAAACAAAAACCATTTATAATCCTTAAATTTCAGGGACCATAACTTATTTAAACAAAAGTTCATGGAAAAGTTCAGGGAAAGAGTGATAACATTTTGATTGGCACAGTAGATAGGATGTTTATAATTTTAATCAAATTTAAATTGAATACATACCTCAAGTGATATGTCAGACTAGTGTTACTGAGTTAAAATCTAGTGACAACCACTGTCATTATCAGTTAAATAAAGCCATCATGCCTATAGCAATAAATGATGACACTTAAGAACATGCAGAAACAAAGAGCTCAAGTAGAGAAAAGGGAGTGACTAGAAACTCAGTTGAATGAAGGAATGTGACCTGGATTTAATCTATTTACCAAACATAGAAGCAATTGTGTCTTGGGCAGATGATATAATTGAATATAGCAGTATGTTTTCTTACTGTCAGGCCATTTATATTTTATCAGCTCATCTTTTCCTCACGTGATGTGCTTGTTCATATTTAATGTCATTATGTGCACCTACTGCACAGCCCCAGAAATGATGTGTTTTCAAGTTTATTATCCACAACAGGAGAAATGTGTATATGTAAGACTTTATAAGGTTGTTGACATGGGGTTGCAAGTTTGCTGTTTCTATCTAGTTACAAAACAGGGCAGATTCTTTTGCCTGTTACATGAAAAATGGAAAATTATAATGTAGGGACCATGTAGAGTTTCTTTATTTTTATGATAGGCATTGCATGAGTTAAGGAAATGTAATTATTAGCATGGACATTTAATACAGAATACAATTTCTCTTTTCATAATTTGCTTAAAATTAAAACCAGGAAAACAGGTTGTGGATTCCTCAAAATGAAGTGGAATACATGCTTTAGGAGATAAGTTTCTGAGTGATCGTAATAATTTCCAGCCCCTAACAGCTGAGACACGACCCTTTGGAGAAGTGTTTTCCAAGGTGATGATCCCCACTAGAGTCTGGTCATCCCTCTCATCTTTACCATGTTGGATTTTAACTTTCTAGCGATTTGAGGTAGGATCTCTCTGTAGCCCATGCTGACCTGGAATTCACTATATAGTCTCAGAGTGGCCTTGAACTCACAGTGATCCTTTACCTCTGCCTCACAAGTACTGGAATTAAAGGCATGTGCCACCAAGCTTGACAGATTTTAACGTTCTGGGAAGAAGTGTGTCTGAAGGTCTGAGGAAAAGAGCCAGACACTTACAGCTGTGATTGCTTTGGAAGACACAAAGCGTTACTAGCAAATTTAGTGGGAGGGATGAAAATGATAAGCTGGGATGAAGGACCATTTCTTTGGCTGCTGGGTGTGTAGGGCAGACTGCTGAGAGCATGGTTGATTAAAGAACAACCCAAGCTGGGCTTGATGGGACAAATTTTTAATCCCAGCACTTGGGAATTGAGAATCTAAAGCTAGGTTGGGGCTATTCATGAAATCTTGTCTCAAAAGAAGGAAGAAAAAGATCAGTTCAAAGGGAGCTAATGTTCCTAATGTTGAAAGTCGGGCTTGTGAGAGCATGGCATTTGGCTCTCTCAAGGGTAGTTCGTTCTTGGAAGAATACAATCCCATTACATTCTCCATGTCCCCCTTTGTATGTATCATAATTGTGGCCATCAAATTTTAATTGTTAGTGAAATGTTTGCCATTGTCCCTGGACCAAGTTTGCCTAAGGCAGAATCCATGACTGCCTTGTTCTTTACCATTTTCTGGTGCAGGACCTGGGCAAACATAACAGATGTACATTGTTGTTCAGTGGTTGTGTAAAGGACCAAATGGAATAAATCTTGGTGAGCTATCTATATTCCTATGAAGAGGGAAGGAAGACTCCCCTGTTTGGCTGTATACATTGGGAAGACATTTGGGAGAAAGGTATCAACATATTCCCTGCCCCCAATACATATATAATAGATTTGTGAATGTTCCCATTTGACAGGGAACCTGACTATTCCCACTCCAAAATAATTACTGCAGAGAGGCTAATAATACTTATATTAAACGGACCAGATGATAGTCAGGAGTGGACTAAATGATTCTCCAAATCTGGGACTGAAGCTTTCAGTTTTCAAGAAATAGGTGCACTTTCTTGGCTATACTGTTGCCTGAGCCTTCTGTTATGGTGGGAGGATGGGCATAGGGAGTCACTAAGCATCACTGAACACTTCTGTTAAGTTCCCTCCTAGCACTGTATATAGCATCGATATTTTTCAACTGTTACTGAGAGTAAAGAATTCAGGAAAAGGAGATGTTATGATCTTTGGGAAGCATACTGCTCACAGCTGAGTGACCTGTGGCAATCGACTCACCCTTTTCTAATGCCAGCCCTGGGAAGCTAGAAGAGGAGCGCAGGGACGGACAGGGTGGTGTGCTGATTCTTATCAAGGTACCAGATAGGCACAGTCTGAGGAGCTGGCAGGTTTAGGATATTTGGAATTAATAAACTTAATGAAAACCAGAAATTTTGGAAGTTTTTTTTTGCAATAGTTTTTGTGTCTTCCTGGATATTGAAAAGTAGATTTGGATACCATTAAAGTTCTTGCTTTAATACTTAGCCTGGTCCCCTGTCTCCTATGCCCTATAGCCCCCTCAATGTTTGCTTACTGCTCAGTGCATGCATGCACTCCCGCCTCTCATAGTAAGTACCCTCTTCCTCAGCAAGGCTAAAGCCTTCTCATGTCTTTGCTGAGCGTCACCAGGCTCTCTGTTCTTATTTTCTTTTCTTCACCCTGGATTTAATTATGATGACCCTCACCATTAGCTTTCTTTTGAAATTTATTTTTATTTTTACTTATTTATTTGAGAGAGACAGACAGAGAGGGAGAAGGAGGGGGGGAGAGAAAGAGAGAGAGAATGGGCGAGCCAGGGCTTCCAGCCACTACAAACGAACTCCAGACGCGTGTGCCCCCTTGTGCATCTGGCTAACATGGGTCCTGAGGAACTGAGCCTCGTACCAGGATCCTTAGGCTTCACAGGCAAGCACTTAGCTGCTAAGCCATCTCTCCAGCCAACCATTAGCTTTCTTAGCACATTTCTTGACATAAAGTCATATGTCTCCCAGAGCTATGATATAAAATAGTCACCCTATGTTATAAATAGGGTTTTATGCCACTTCAGTGAATTCTTATATGGGTATCCACAGCCCACATTGTTAAAAATGCCTCCCTGCTCTCCTTTCTCTTTCTCTTCCTTCTTTCTTTTCTTCTTTTCTTCCTTCCTTTTTGTGTGTATATACTAGGTGGTGTGTGTGTGTGTGTTTATGTGTGTGTGTGTGTGTGTGTGTATGGCATATACATGTGTGTGTGTGTGTGTGCGCAGATATATGTGCACTATGCATAGCATGCTTGTGGAGACTAAGTAGGCTGTCAGAGGTCCCCTGCTGTCATTCTTCCACCTTATTTTTATGAGACAGAATCCCTTACTGAATCTATAGCCTGTTACTGCACCCCCCACCTCTAGTGTTAATGATATAACCATACCCAGCTTTTTATGTGGCTAATGGGGATGTAATCTAAGGTCCTCATGCTTATGTAGCAAGCACTTTTACCCATGGAACCATCTCTTCCCAGCTTCTAATATATACTCAAGTCCCATCTCCTCACAGTTTCATTATCTTGTTGCAGGACTCAGCCTTCACCTCTACAGTCTCATCCTCCTGGTCTGTGCAACACATTTATTGTCTACTGAATATATTTCTCAAGTCCTGTCCTACAACCTTCTTCTCACTCTGAGCTCTGTAAGGTGCCGTTACTTTATGCTCCCTCCACAAGCATTTTGTCTCCCTTTTTGTGTTTTCAGACCAAGAACTAACTCCCTGAGGCTTTCTGATTTGTGACCACAACAGGCAGTGCATGGAAGCTCCCAGTGTGTGTTCATTAACAGAACAGCTCTAGTAATATGGGTGCTGAGAGCAGGACTTTTAAAATTTCTTTTGTCTCCAAAGTTTCAGAGTCCGGTTTTCTAATAAATTCAATAAAGGCCATAATAATGGAATTGTTAATTTATTATGAGTGTAATGGTCTAATATTTTTTCAAACTATAGAGAAAGAAGAAGTCAATATATAGATAATAAAAATATTATCTAGGGCTGGAGAGATGGCTTAGCGGTTAAGTGCTTGCCTGTGACGCCTAAGGACCCTGGTTCGAGGCTCGATTCCCCAGGACCCACATTAGCCAGATGCACAAGTGTCTGGAGTTCCTCTGCAGTGGCTTGAAGCCCTGGTGCACCCATTCTCTGTCTGTCTTTATCTGCCTCTTTCTCTCTCTGTCTGTCACTCTCAAATAAATAAATAAATAAATAAATAAATAAAAATAAAAACCAAAAATAACATTAAAAAATTATCTAATATTGACCTAATGACTACCTAAGAAATCATGCCATGATCTGTATCTCATAAATATTCTACCAATATTTACTGAATATTGCTATGTCCACAAGGCTATATCTGGTGTTGGCTACGCACCATGAAACAAAGGCCCATTCTGTTTTACCCCCTATAATCATATTGTTTACTAGGTACCAGACATTAGAGGTACAAATGATCAAACATGTCAATGCCCTAGAGAGATGCTCAGTTTAGTTGGCACACTCACAATCATAGAAATTCAGGCAAACACCTTAGCCACAAAGCCATTAATCCAGTCCCCAAATCATAGAAATTCAATAAAATGAGGAATATATTTATGAAACCAGAGAGCCTAAAGTGGTCAAAGAAAGCTGTGGAAGATGGTACTGACTGGAGGCAGGCGATAGCCTAGCAAAGAGGACTCGGAGCAGCCTCACAAGGTTGGGCATGAGAAAAGCGCCTGAGGTGCCTTAATGTGTCTGCCGCCGCTGCTCCCCCAGTGGGGTTATCTCAGACTCTGCCGCTGCCCACGTTCTCAAGTGGAGGCTATTTTGACTTGTCCTGGCAATGTTTGTGGATGGGCTAACTGGAAAGGTATGATTGGGCACAGAGGGCAAAGAGAAAAAAGGAAAGCTGCCATACTTCCACAAGGCTCAGGAAAGACCCACAACAGAGAACAGAGCTATCAATGTTCGCTGAGGTTGAGAAACTTTCCCATACTGTGTGTTTGAGATATAAAGGTCTGTAATATAAACAGTTTGTTGTAAAGTCATTGTAGCAGACAGCTTCAGGTCACTGAGAGAAACTTCCAGACCAGACACAGTTATGGAGGAAGGGATTAATTGAAGATAGAGGGGAAGTTCCATAATGGCAGGAGAAGCTGGCCGGCTTTCACAGGTCTAAGCAGAGGGAGAAAAGCCACAAGCCAAAACCCCAAAACCCCAGGAACTTCAGGCAGAACTCAGACATTTTGCATATCTTTAGACTAGAATTCCACATCCACCACCATACCTTGGGGCTGGATCCTGGGATCCGCCCACTGACATCTTCTCCAGCCAGGTACCTGCAGATCTGAATTACAAGCTTTAAAAATCCTGAATATATGAAGCCATATATTTAAACTACCTCAGTAGTTTTGACTATAATAATAAAATTTACTTAGTAAAAGTTTCTGCTTTTTAGATGGTGCTAAAGAGTACATCTGTGGAATGTGGGAAATCCAACCATCTTAAGTTATTTGAAGTACTGGTCAGGCACTTGAGAAAATGTCCAGTGTCCTCAGTAGGTTCTGGAGTCATTCAGGCCTGGGACTCTTCTCTAACCCAAACATTCTTATACACTAGAGATCTAGTTGTTCAATTTCTCCTGGTCTTATTGTCCTCACTGATAAAATTTAGATGACAGCTTTTGTGAGGATAAAATAGGTTTGTGAGTTTTAAAGCACTTAATGTGTTTTTCCTATACAGATAACTTCTTGAGGAAGGTCATAAAAATTGAGCAGGCATGGTGGTGCCCAAATGTGGTCCCAGCACTTGTAGGCTGAGGCAAAAAGATTGTGAGGAGGATGCCAGAGTAAACTATATAACAAGACCATGTCTCAAAAAAATAGAAGGATAGTAATAACTTAACCAGCACTTATAAATTTCTTATTTGCTCATAAGTATTTTATCTATAGAAACTCAACTCATCCATGCTGCAAATAAGGTATTGTTCCCATTAAAAAAAATTCAAAACTAAAATGAGTAAGAGTGACTGCTTTTTACCTCAAGCTTTAGAGTTAGTAAGAAGTAAAGATCATATTTAAATGAAGGGGACCTGGCTTCAAGGCTCTTGCTCTTGACTAGTGAGCGATCCTGGCTGTCCAGTAAATTATTAATCCATTTAACCCTTCACTACCTCCATTTTATTGGACTGCATTAATATTTTTTCAAGTTCCCATAGTTTCGTGGGATGTTTACAAGTTTCAGATTGCTTGTGGTGGTGCATGTGAGTAACCTCAGCACATAGGAAACAGAGGCAGGAAGATCACTGCAAGCCTGAGATTCTCTTGGTCTACATCATGAGCTCTTGGATAGCTGGGGCTATGTAGTAACACATTGACCCCTCCCCCCACAAAAAAACAACTAACTAGCCAACCATTCAAACAAAAGTTTTATATTTTTTTTTTCATTTTTATCAGTATCAAAAGAATCTGGAAAATAAAATTATCTTTCAAAAAATGACACATAATGTATATTATCTTGTATCTTAAAATTCGATTTTACTAAAGTTATTTCAGAAAACCTGTTTGAAGCTTTAGGAGTATACTATTTCTTTTAGATTTTATTTTAAATATTAAGTAGAGTGTCTCTAAAGTTAGCAGGTAGTAGAATTGCATATACATTCCTTTTTAGGACTACATTTTATTGGAATAAAATGGTAGCTTTGTACATTAATTTACCCAGTACTCATTGAATACTATGGAAGCCATCAAGTAGATAAACATGGTGTGCTTAGCCAAGTAAGCACACTGTTATAGTATAGTTCCACAGTGCAAGTCTTCTCAGAGTGGGCAAGGTAGCTAAGCAAGAAAGGGCTTCCTGAAAAAGATGACACCCAAACTTTCTTTAAGGCATGTGTAATAATTAAAAAAAATATTTTCTTAATTTATTTGAGAAAGAGAATGAAAGAAGAGGCAGATATAGAGATAGAGTGAGAGAGAGAAAAAGAGAGAGGCGAGTGGAGAAAGAATGAGCATGCCAAGGCCTCCTAGCCACTGCAAACAAACTCCAAATGCACATACCACCTTTTGTATCTGGCTCTACATGGGTACTGGGGAATCAAACTTGGTTTTAGCTTTGCCAGAAAGTGCCTGAACCGCTAAGTCATCTCTTCAACCCATGTGTAATAATTTACCTAAAATATAGTTTGGGCTTTTTCCAGTTTAATCCAACTCCTTCTGAATGTTTGTGGAAAGATTTTGTTTTCCTTAAAGAAATTCTCTGCCATTGTGGTTATCTGTGAGCATCTGCATGATAGAGCAATTATTTTTAAGTTTATGCTGGGGTAGGTAGAGAATAAGAATGGTAAATAAGTAAACACGGATAATAAAGTCCATTTTAGGGCTGGAGAGATGGCTTAGCGGTTAAGCGCTTGCCTGTGAAGCCTAAGGACCCCGGTTCGAGGCTCGGTTCTCCAGGTCCCACGTTAGCCAGATGCACAAGGGGGCGCACGCGTCTGGAGTTCGTTTGCAGAGGCTGGAAGCCCTGGCGCGCCCATTCTCTCTCTCTCCCTCTATCTGTCTTTCTCCCTGTGTCTGTCGCTCTCAAATAAATAAATAAATAATATGAACAAAAAAATAAAGTCCATTTTACATAAGTGGTAAGCAAGCAATCACACCACATATATGCTCATATATGCCTGGAGCAAGGTAACCAGACAAACTACACTGGATTTCTATCTTCTAAAAGTATAAATACGGAAAGAGGATATGAACTATTTCAGGTAGTTGATGATGCTCCTAACAACTAGAACCATGCTTGGCCTGTTGTAGGTTTTTGAACATTCTTGGATGAATGCGTGGGTGTGTGTGTGCTCCATGGGTTCAGAGAGATGACAAATCATTGTGGACTGAGGCAAAAAAGCAAATATCACACTAGATCACAAGAGGAACTCAATTCTGTGTAGGCGAAGGATGAGGTTAAAAATAACACTGCTCTGCAGATGGGGTGGAAAAATACTCTGAACTGGGTGCATTTTTTTTAAGGCAGTGTTTCTAGTCCAGACTGATTTAGAAGTCACTTTTTGTTCTAGGGTGGCCTCAAACTCATTGTGATCCTGCTACCTCAGCCACCCAAGTGCTGGGATTAAAAGCATGTGCCACCTTACCCTGCTATAAACAAGGGATTTTGGATGGTGCCAGATTATCTCTAAATTCTGGTAGATGTAGGTTTAAGGGAAGAGTCTGTATGCCATTTTATATCTTTCTTGCATAGCATTTGGCATATAGGATAGGTTCAACAACTATATGTTGTCTGCCTGGCAGATTGGCTGACTGAGTTGACTAGTAGAAGCAAAGCTGTTAGAAACCTCTCTCTAGGCAATGATTACATGGATGTCTTAGCAAAATTCAGCTGTGATTAGAGTACAAAAATGTCAGATATGAAATAAGAGAGTCAAATATAATTAGGAAGCTCTTGCAGATGACAGAAGAAAAAATGAAAAAGTGTTTCTACTTGGGAATGGAAAGCAATGGTGCTTTCTTTCAAGAGTTACTGTGAGGGCTGAAGAGATGGCTTAGCAGTTAAGGTGCTTGCCTGCAAAGCCCAAGGAATCATGTTTGACTCTCCAGGTCCCATGTAAGCTGGACGTACAGTGATGCAAACACAATGTTGCACATGCACACAAGGTGACACATGAGTCTGGAATTTGATTGTGATGGCTGGAGGCCCTGGCACACCAATTCTTCACTCCTCACTAATATATATATGGAGAGAGAGAGAGAAAGAGAGTCATTCTTTTCTTTTTTCTTGTAAGGGTCTCACACTAGCCAAGGCTGACCTAGAATTCACTGTGTAGTCACAGGGTGGCCTGGAACTCACAGCATTCCTTTTACCTTTGCCTTCCAAGTGCTGGGATTAAAGGTGTGCCTGGCCCAGAGAACCTTTTCTCTCTCTCTTTTTTTTTTTTTTGGTTTTTCAAGGTAGGGTTTCACTCTAGCCCAAGCTGATCTGGAATTCACTATGGAGTCTCAGGGTGGCCTCAAACTCACGGCAATCCTCCTACCTCTGCCTCCTGAGTGCTGGGATTAAAGGCGTGTGCCATCACACCCAGCACCCTTTTCTCTTTTTTATTTCTTCTTGTTTTTTCAAGGTAGGGTCTTGCTCTAGCCCAGGCTGACCTGGAATTTAGGCAGTAGTTTCAGGGTGGTCTTTAGCTCATGGTGATCCTCCTACCCCTGCCTCCCAAGAGCTGGAATTAAACCCGGTCCCAGGTCTTTCACTTAGATCTGCACCCAAAAGCCTGTAATGTTTATAGGCTGAGCCCTCCTCTTCACAGATGTTACTCTAGTGCCTTGATGGGTGGAGACTCAAATATCCATTGAATAAACAATTGGGGGAAATGATTATGCATTAGGGATGAGGTCTGTCTATATCACTATGAAGGAAGTGTAAACACTGACAGAAATAAGGACTATACCTGATAAACCAATGCATGCAGAAATTGTGAAACTTTTGCTTCTGATGTGTTAAATTTGAGTTGATAACAGAAAATATATGGTAGAGACAAAATAATCTAACAATTAGAAAAATGGTGTTTAGAACAGAGTGCATAATCTGGCATTACTACATACTGCCTGCAAGATAGCTATTCAGTTTCCTTACCCATAAATTAGGATAATAACATTACTTTATTATGGTTAGTATTATTATTGATTATGAAGTATTGAGAACTGAGTGGTTTAATAGCTACAAATTGCAACAGTGTCTGGATAACAGCAAGCATTATGTTCTAGGAGTTAGTGTTAACATTGTGATTTAAGGATTACTTCATGTAAAGAGACGGGGCCAGGGCTGGGACTAGGGTGGTGAGAGTGATTTGCCTATGGACAGGCTCTGGGAGGCCCTCACTCTGAGGTTTCCAGGAGGACCCTAAGAACACTTTTTGGAATTTTGCCCTACTGGTCCTTCACTCACCTCTCCCTAGTACTGGTCATGGCTAAAGTAATCAAAAGAAACCCCCTTTAGAATGAAGAGGCTCTAAATTCAAATGCAACACCTCCTCTGTGGGGTGGTTTCTGGCCACAGTGGATCTCTGGTTAGCACATGGTCCTGGGTTGTTTCTCAACCTTTTTCTTCATGTGTGTAGCCAGTTTCTTGTGGTTCCTTCTGCTCACATCCTCTGTGTGGATTCTGGTTTGGACCCTGAATGATGTAACAATTTATTCTAGAACTCTTTTTTTTTAAAGATTATTTCTTTATTTATTTTGGTTTTCTAAGGTAGGGTCTTGCTCTAGCTCAGGTTGACATGGAATACACTATATAATCTCAGGGTGGCCTTGAACTCACAGCAATCCTCCTACCTCTGCCTTCCAAGTGCTGGGATTAAAGGCGTGAGCCACCATGCCTGGCTATTTTTATTTATTTATTGGAGACAGAGAGAGGGAGAGAGAGATAGAAGGATAATGGGCATGCCAGGGCCTCTAGCTACTGCAAACAAACTCCAGATGCATGTGCCACCATGTGCATCTGGCTTATGCGGGAACTGGAGAATTGAACGTGGGTCCCTAGGTTTTACAGGCATGCACCTCAACTGCTAAGCCATCTCTCTGGCCATTCTAGAACTCTTTTTTTAAATATTTTTTTGTTCCTGTTTTTATTTATTCATTTGAGAGTGACAGACACAGAGAGAAAGGCAGATAGAGGGAGAGAGAGAGGATGGGCGCGCCAGGGCTTCCAGCCAATGCAAACGAACTCCAGACGCGTGCGCCCCTTTGTGCATCTGGCTAACGTGGGACCTGGGGAACCGAGCCTCGAACCAGGGTCCTTAGGCTTCACAGGCAAGTGCTTAACCACTAAGCCATCTCTCCAGCCCCATTCTAGAACTCTTAATAAGCACTAGGAATTCAGGAGGTGGAGGAAGACCCTAACATTTAAGGATGTGTCAGATCCTTTTGTATATAAGATCTCTAGCCTTCACCAGGTAGTGGGGTGATATTTTTCAGATTCTTTGTAGATGAGAAATCTGACATTCTGGAAAGCATAACACATCTAGAGCCACTAAGTAGCAGAGGAGGGATTCAAACCTAGCATGTATGTACACTTTATGTTTTCCTCTTGCAAAGTACTTGGAAGCATCCAAATGGTTTGAGAACACTCACTAAACTAAAAGAACTCATCAGAATTTTTTCTATTGAGAAATTGACTGTTTTGGTTTTCAGAAAGGTATTATTCAACCTAGCTTTTTTAAAAAAATATTTTTTATTTATTTATTAGAGTCGGGGGTGGGGGGAGAATGGGTGTGCCAGGGCTTCTAACCCCTGCAAACGAACTCCAGATGTGTGTGCCTCCTTGTGCATCTGGTTAACATGGGTCCTGGGGAATTGAACCTGGGTCCTTTGGCTTTGCTGGCAAGTGCGTTAACCACTGAGCTGTCCCTCCAGCTTGCTTTTTATTTTTTTTCAAGGTAGGATCTCACTCTAGCAGAGACTGACCTGGAATTCATTATGTAGTCTTAGAGTGGCCTCAAAATCACAGTGATACACCTGTATTTGCCTCCTAAGAGCTAGGATTAAAGGTGTATGCCATCATGCCTATTTCCAAACCTTAGTTATTGATTGAGGTGACTTGGTAATTTTAACTTGAACAATCCCATAGTATGTGGTTCATCCATGATGTTTCACAACATCACTTCTATCTAGTCCCAAAATGTTTCCATCATTTCAAGATAAAAGCACTTGCCCATTAAGTTTCTCATTATGACCCATTCTCCTCAATTTCAGGTCACTGTGTTCTTTTCTATGGGCCTACCTATTCTCAGTATTTCACGTAATATAACACATAACTTTATGTCTAGCTTGTTTTTGCTAAGCATAATGTTTTTGAAGCTTATCTGCATTATAGCATATATGGGTATTTCATTCTTTGAATAATATTCCATCATGCATATATACAAAAACTTGTTTATCCCATCTTCCATTGAGAGACATTTAATTTCCACCTCTTGACTAATGTCAATAGTGCAGCTATGAACATAACTCTTCTTAATAGTACTTAATTTGAGTACTTATTTTCCATTCAATGAATGCATTAAGTTTAGGTCATTTTCTTTCTTTCTTTCTTTCTTTTTCTTTTTCTTTTTTTTTTTTTGTTTGTTATTGTTTTTCGAGGTAGGGTCTCACTCTAGCCCAGGCTGACCTGGAATTCACTATGGAGTCTCAGGGTGGCCTTGAACTCACCGTGATCCTCCTACCTCTGCAAATTTAGGTCATTTTATAATTCTAGTTCCTATTAGTTTTAGTTTACAAAATGAAAAAGTATAGTAACTAATTTATGCTAAAATGTTTTTCCCTTTAGAAAGTTGATCTCATAATAATCTTGTTTCAATTTACTTTGTGAGTTTTACTAAATATACATACATGTATATATCTGTGTAGGTGCGTGAGAGAGAGGGAAGGAGAAACATGGGAAAAAACAGAGGAAGAAAGAAGAAAGGGAGATGCTACCATGGGAGCGGGTAGGACATGGATGAGCCTAACAATGGTACCAAATTGACTGTTAAATATATGTGTGTGTGTGTATATATATATATATATATATATATATATATATATATATATATATATATTAAAAAAAAAAGAAAACACCTTGAGGACTGGAGAGATAGCTTAGTACTTAAAGCACTTTCTGGAAGAGCCAAAGGACCTAGGTTGGATTCCCCAGTACCTATATAAAGCCAGATGCACAAGGTGGTTCATGTGTCTAGAATTTGTTTGCAGTGGCTAGAGACTCTGGTCTCTCTTTCTCCCTACAAATAAATAAATAAATTACTAAAAAAAATCTTGAGCAGAGTATGGTGGCACATGCCTTTAATCCCAGCACTTGAGAGGCAGAGAGAGGAAGGTTGTTGTGAGTTCAAGCACAGCCTGGGACTAGGGAGTGAATTTATGTTCAGCCTCCTGGGCTAGAGTGGAGCCCTACATCAAAGAAACAAAACAAAAGCAAAAACAAAAAAAAGCAACAACAACAAAACACTTAAATATAGTCAATATAGTCATTCTGAGACTTGAACGTTGGCAATTATGTGATTGTGTTTCATGCCAATATTGGCATTTTTTATATAAAGTACCATTTTTAGGTCAAAGAAATCATTCTGTTTTCAAAATAACTACTAACCTTGAAAGGTCATTTACAAATTTGGGTAAACAGGTAAATATAGTTATTTTAAGCTACATTTAAATAAAATATTTCTTTCATTAGGGCAAATAAGAGAAGATGATGAAGGAGGATTGTTGTGTTTTTATAATTTGTAACCTTAAAAATAGAACCTAAAACAAATTGAACATACACATAAAAGAGTAGCTCAGAGGAAAATTACTTATTTATGAAATGAAACCTCTTGAAAAGAAAGGCTGTTGACAGCAACTTAGTATTCAACATACCGCACTCCTGTTCTTACCCTTACATTTTCAGACATACATAGTAATTTAGCTGCACTCCCATTAATATTAGTGGGAGTTGGAAACTTAAATTCCTACATACATCTTTGAAAATGTATAGGTCAAAGTAAACTGTTAATGAAAATCTGTTTTTCATTTTCAGCAAAATAGTTTGAATCTCTCACCAAAGATTTTCTGGAAGGTACCTTCATTGCAGTTACAGGAGAATTACAGTGTAAGGTTACTATTTGGAGGTCATCTTCTTTAAAATGTCGATACGCAATCATAGCAGAGAGGAAAAAGAGTGCTTTTCCAATGCAAAAGAGTGCAAAAGTTCAGAACCCACGTTACTCTATAGCAATGAAAGGACATTGGACCCTCTCAGTGGACCTTTAGCTGGGTGCATGTGATCAGTGAGAGGCATGCTAAGGTGAATTTTAATTAGGACTAAATCATGGTATTACTCTTTCATACCCTGAACATCTGTTCCCTTCAGAAATGATGATTTATGCAGGCTATCAGAGCAGACAGCTTGCTACAGCTTATGTCACGGTTAGTGGGAAGCTGGTGGTATCATTTCAGGGAACCCGCATCTACATGGAGAGTGGCCAGTGTGTATGGTGGAGGGAATGGGGGAAGGGAAGCATGATGCAACCATTCTTCAATCATGAAGCCAAAAAAATAGACTTACTTTTTTTTTTTAATTGTCTTTTAGACCATCTGTTGTTAATGAAGAAAGTAACCTGGACAATGAACGGGTTGATGTTTCCTACTGATGTCAAAAAACAGAAAACCCAGCCTGTCCTCTCAACTAGAATGAAGAAACTTACTCAGAAGGCCTCAGTCCGAATTCTGTTCTTTAAGAATGGTATGGGCCAGGATGGACATGAGATAACAGTGGGAAAGGAAACATTGGAAAAGGTAATTTTGTACTGCAGGTGGAAATGTGAATCATGTTTCAAAGCTTTCATGTCTTTTGAAATGTATAACTTGTTTTTGTTTGAGAATTGGAGATATGAAGAATGACCTATAACTAAAATGCTCACCTGTTTAGAAATGTGCTTATAGCATGAACAACATGACCTGTCTCATCAACGCATCCATGCTTATTTGCTTAATATACTTAGCTATGTACCTAATAAAATGCTGTTTAAACTTGGAGGAACTTTCTAATTCATCCAACATTTACAAAATGTTTGTATTGAAGCTAGTCTAACCTGGCTTCAAATCTCAAATCTGCCTCTTTTTCTTTAGAATAAGATATAAAAGCACCTTTATTCTTGAAAGAACAAGTAAAGTCTGAAATAACTAGTATTCTGATTAAAATGTTCATATAAATTTAAAAATTAAATCTGGATAAGCCTAAGAAATATTATGTAATGATAAAACTAACTTTTTGAAAAACAGAATTTGAAATATATAAATGTCATACAAATACATAATGGTTTTTAGAAAATTCTTACCCTTCTCAGATCATATTTGATATTAAAAAGTGTGAAGGCACAGTTGAGAATTTGAAAAAAAAACTCACCTTTTTTTCTAGGAAAGGATTCTTTGGTCCATCTTAAATCAGCATAATAATCATATAGCAACTCAAATTCATTAGGAATATATTAGAGAGACATGGAGATATAACCTCAGAATCTGGGTTTGAATTCTGGCTTTGCTGTTCACTAGTGATGAGGCCTTGGACCACTTAGCTTTTTTGAGTCTCGATTTCATCATGTAAGAAGGGTGGCAATACTGACTATTTCAAAGCTGCTGTGAGGATTCATGGTGACATCATGCATCAAGTACAATAACAAGAATTCAGAAAGTTTCCAGGTTTCTGTTCTCATCTTTAGGATTCATAAATATACATCTAATAGAAACTATTTTTCTTACTAATGGGAGACACATTATCAACTTAAAATAACCATGCATACTTCTACTATACTGGGCTATTGGAAAGTGGACATTGCTTGAAATAGGTGACTAGCTGACTAGATCTTAGATATTTCTATCAAAATATTAATTTCTCCTTCTACTTCTTTATGTGGTTGCTTTGTAAAGCAACTAGTCAGGGAATTTATCAAGGAACTAAGAAACACAAGTTTTATCTCCCTTTTAATCTGCATGTTTGAATTATGAATAAAAGAAGGGACATTAGATACCAGAAAGAAATTGTGAAGACATCTTTGCTGGAGAGCTTAAAAGGATTGTTAAAATGCAGCCATTCTTGGAGACAAATGTTGAATTCATTTCAGTTCAGTCTCTGTAATTCTATGCCTTGGTGGTAAAATTGAAATAGTCACTTTTAGAGATAACATGTTCTTAAATGGAGAATTTAAGTATTAGAAAAATGTCACTGCTCCGTTTTTTGGTCACTAGAGAGCAATTCATGTAAAATAACTGTGGTGGTTTGATTCAGGGGTCCCCCATAAACTTAGGTGTTCTGAATGCTAGGTTCCCAGCTGATGGAGATTTGGGAATTAACACCTCCTGGAGGGAATGTATTGTTAGGGGTGGGCTTATGGTGTTATAGCCAGTTTTTCCAAGCCAGTGTTTGGCACACTCTCCTGTTCCTATTGTCCACCTTATGTTGGCCAGGAGGTGATATCCACCCTCTGCTCATGCTGTCATTTTCCCTGCTATCGTGGAGCTTCTCCCTCGAGCCTGTAAGCCAAAATAAACCTCTCTAGTGGAGATGCCAGGACCACTAGATGGCTGCTAAGGAAAGTTGCTGGCCGATGAAGTTTTCCAGGACACTGAGTAGACTAGCTGGAGGGTGGAATTGAAATGCCAGAGACTTGTTGCTGGTTAGAATTAGCTGACTTGGAGATCTGTGACTAACTAGAGTTGTTGGACTTGAAGCTACAGAGTTTTATGCTTGCCCTGTTTTTTTTTTTTTTTTTACGTCAGACGGGTTATGTGCCAGAGCGTAACAAGGTTTAGTGGGAGGCACACGTCACACAAGAGCGTGAACACCCAATCATCACGCTTATGAACCAATAAAAGGATCTGCCCTGGTTGTTTTAAATCTTGTATTGACTGAATGTTTCTTTGCTATGCCCAATGCCAACTTTTGCAGTGTGAATGTTTATTTTGTGCCATTAAGCCTTTTGGGGGGAATTTTTTGGTATTATGACTCAGTTAAAAGAGTTTGGACTATGGAGATGTATGAACATCATTGGAATTGATAAAAACTATGGGGACTTTTAAAGTGAGATGAATGCATTGCATTGCATTACATCATGTATGGTTATCAGTTTATGGAGGCCAGGGGAAGAATGTGGTGGTTTGATTCAGGTGTCCCCCATAAACTTAGGTATTCTGAACGCTAGGTTCCCAGCTGATGGAGATTTGTGAATTAATGTCTCCTGGAGGGAGTGTACTGTTGGGGGCAGGCTTATGGGTGTTATAGCCAGTTTTCCCTTGCCAGTGTTTGGCACACCCTCCTGTTGCTATTGTCCACCTTATGTTGGTCCGGGGGTGGTGTCCAACTTCTGCTCATGCCATCATTTTCCCCTGCCATCATGGAACTTCTCCTCGAGCCTGTAAGCCAAAATAAACCTCTTTTTCCCAGAAGTCACTCTTGGTTGAGTGATTTCTACCAGCAATGTGAACCTGACTGCAATAATAATCAAGGAAGTCTTCAGATTCATTTATAATTTGTAGGATTTTAAGGCATTTCACAATTCTGGGCTAGGGAGATGGTTTACCCTTCGGTTATAAAAGCTGCTGGCCCTGGTTCAGTTCCCCAGCACCCACATGAACTCAGATGCATGAAGTGACACAGCAGCTAGCATTTGCTTGCAGTGGCAACAGATCCTGCCTCCTCCCACTATGTGTAAATAAATTAAAATGTATTTTTTAAAAATTTCAAAATTCTTAAAACTCATGATGGGACATGATTAATGTGTTTATAGATATTTAACTAAATATCACTTTGAAGAATGAAAGAAAAAGAAAAGAATGTATAGCCAAATAGTGGCCTTTGATGTCTATGTGAACTTTGGGGAAAAGGATAAATAAAGTAATTATTTTGTAAGTTAAATTTTAATTTTGAAAAAAAATTAAAATATTTTTATTTATTTTCAAGCAAAAGAGAGATAAAGAGAGAGAAAAAGAGAGTACACTAGGGTCACTGCAAAGCAACTCCAGATGCATGTGTCACTTTTTGTATCTATCTTTATCTATACTAGGGATACTAGGGATCAAACTCAGAACATCAGGCTTTGCAAGTAAGTGCCTTTTACCATTAAGGCATCTCTCTCAGTAGTAGAAATAAGAAAGTGAAGTAGTCATAAAAGAATTACAAATTATTTTATCTTCCATGGTAAAATATTAGAAATGTTAGGGTTTTTCCCCCAATTATCACTAAGTATACTAAAAGTGAAAAAGAATGAGGCCAGGTGTGTAGCGCATGCCTTTAATCCCAGTACTTGGGAGGCAGAGGTAGGCGTATCACCGTGAGTTTGAGGCCACCCTGAGACTGCGTAGTGAATTCCAGGTCAGCCTGGGCTAGAGTGAGACCCTACCTCAAAAAACAAACAACAACAACAAAGAGAGAGAGAGAGAGAGAGAGAGAGAAAGACAGAGAGAGAGAGAAGGAGAGAAAGAAACAGAATGAGAAAAGAGTGGGATATGGTGCAAGTTATTGTGGGGTGAGGAAAAAAATTACTGAGAATGAATGATAAAGTAAGGTAGTTAAAGCAGAAAAGTCATGTGAGTTCAGAATGCACCCAAGGAGGAATGACTGTATTTTAATAATAAATGGAAATTCATTGACTTGTTTCAAGTGGAAATTTTTAATGAAGATCAAAATCATATTTTTAGTAAAGTTGGGGCTACCAGAGATTGCATATCCATTTGAAAGTCGAATCTGATAGTTTTAGAAATACTTAGTATGGTTTTAAAGGCCACATGGCATTCACTGCTATAGGGGATATACCAAACGTATATATTCACGGGATCAGAAAGATATCAAGAAAAACTGAACAAAAGCTGGCAAGTAAAGGTAAAAATGAAAGGTACAGATACCAGATTGTTGAAGGTTATGATCATGGCTGGATACCTTTTATTCTCTCCTAATTAACTCTTTAGACTCATAGTTTAAGAAGTGGTGTTAAGCTGCATGGATATTATACATAAGAACATTTCCTTTATAGAAAATGATTGTTTTTTTTTTCTCTAAGAAAGTGATGATGATTCCTTGCTTTTTGCATGTTTTTATGTGTACTTTATTAATATCCTAAAATCATACCACTGAAGAAAACGATTTTAAAAGATAATCGAATTTACTGAAACCATGAGAAAGGCTCTTGTCCTGTGGCTGGTTTGGAATTGTTGTTTTATGTTATAGGTTTTCCTAAATAAGAATTTTCTCTCAGTTTAAAAGAGCTAGCCAGGCATAGTGACACATGCCTTTAATCCCAGCACTTGGGAGTCAGAAGTAGGGGCATCTCCCTTAGTTCAAGGATAGCCTAGGACCTTAGAGTGAGTTCCAGGTCAGCCTGAGTAGAGTAAGAAGATACCTTGAAAAACAAAACAAAACATACATATATATATATATATATATATGCACACACACATATATTCCACAGAAAACTCCCTGCCTTATTTCCTGATGGCAAATGTATAGTTAGTTACCTGAATGTTTTGATTGAGGAAAAGAGAGGGCGTGGAGTGTTTTACTGTTTTATTGACTGGTTGTCCAGATTTAAAATTACCTGATGCTTCAAATTTCTGAGTCTTTTTGGAGTTCTGCAATATGATTTGAGTTCACTTCTGCTAGCTCACACCTCAGTTGTTCTGCTAAATTATCTTCCCTCAGTTATGGTACTCTATAATTATTAGTTTTTGCTGTGTGGTTGGTGGGGAGAACCATAGGTTGTTCTTTTGTTGTTACTAGTGATGTTTATTTTTTTTAATGGACCATTTTTATATATATAGTGTATTTTGATCATAATCTCCACCTGTCACATTCTCTTGTCCCTCCTTCTGGTGTGCCTTCTATTGAAGAGTTCATCTTTCCAGCTAGCCCTTCTACTCATACACCTTCCTTCTCTCTTTGTATTTGTGTGCCCCTCTGAGTTTAACTAGGGCTGCCTGCAGCAGCATGGGTGGGGGATTATCTCCAGATCACTTGCAGTTTACCATTGTGAAAATGCCTCTCATTGCCTCAGCAAGCATTAACTGCTAATAACCTGTCAGGAAGGGATGGTGGCCTCACGCACTACTCCACCATCCATGAGATGAAATATTAATAGTCCAGTTGTGCAGGTAAAATCAACAGCAGCTGTGAGTTCCCGAAGGCAATGCCCGTCATGTCTGGAAGGCAGTGTTCCACAGCACTCATTCTCAGGCAGAAAGGCTGACTTTCAAAAATAAAAAGTAATGTTAATAATTTCTTCTTATTACTGTTGATTGTTTTTAACCAGTGTCTTGGAGTTTATGCATAGTAATTAAAAAAAACCATAACATTAGGCTAATTGAATGAGAATAGATTTCTTCCTTCTGTCATAGGGAAACATCATATGCTTACTGTAGGGAAAGGGTTTGTAATATTTTTAAAGTATGGTCCAGAGAACATCTGCATTAGAATTGTCTGGGTTTTGTGTGAAAAAGCCTATTGAATTAAGAATATTTTCAACACAGAGCTGAGGAATCTGAATTTTTTTAAATTTTCTTTTTAAAAATATATTATTTATTTATTTATTTGAGAGAGAGAGAGAGAGAATGAATGAGAATGGGTGCACCAGGGCCTCTAGCCACTGCATACAAACTCCAGATGCATGCACGCTCTTGTGCATCTGGCTTACGTGGGTCCTGGATAATCGAACCATGATCCTCTGGCTTTGCAGGCAAATGCCTTAACTGCTAAGCCATCTCTCTAGTCCAGGAATCTGAATTTTAACAAATGTCTTCTGATGATTTCTATCCAACTAAAATTTGGAAACTCTTATTCTAATGTTTGAGAATAAAGTTATGAGTTGATGACACTTATTTTTTCACTGTTTTTTAATTGATGTGTAAAAAATTATACACAGTTAAGAAATATCATGTGATTAATATTTTGATATAAGTTGTATAACATTCAAATCCATGTAAATTTACCTGTCTTCTAAATATTTAATATTTTTTTGTGGGAAAACATTGACTTTTCATAGAGTTGTGGGTAGCTTAAGACAAAAATAGATGACTTGTGGGAGACTAAAACAAGACTTTGTAGTAAATTAGATAATGCATTGCTATTTAAGATGAAAACATGTAGTTCAGAAATAACAGTCTATGCATAGGAAGTACAACTTTGAAAAATAAATGTACCCTTATATTCAGATGAAAGCATATGTTATTATAATTACTTTTCCTTGTTATTACCAACATCCCATATAACTTCTTGGTTATATATTTGACTTTACTGTCAAGATATAAATAATAGATTTTATGAGAAGTCTTTAAGCTTTTATGGTTTTTACCACTTGTTAATTTGACAGATAATTCAATAGGCTTAAGCAAGCCAAAACTTAAGAAAAAAAATTAAATCTAAGAAAGACCAAATTCAACTGAATATATGATATAATTATAGAATGTTGACACATATAACTCAATAACTATAACAGTGGATATTTTCTAAAATAGTGTTGGCAAAATAATTTAGAGAACATTTTAAGAGATTCAAAAAAAGAGCACCTGGAATAACAAAATTTGATTAAGGATGCTGAACATGGTTTCCGACAGGGGAGGTCATGCATAATTACTATGCTGGAAATTCTTTAAGAGCTTCTTATGAGAAATGGGAGAAATTTCACTGACACCAGTTATTATTATTTAAAACCAGATGGATTTCTATACTATAGGCTAAATTTGATTTAAAACTTGACAACATAGTTTTCAAAGGCAGAATTTGACAAAATAGCTTATTCTTAAAAAGCCATAAATAGCCAATTATCTTATCAACTGTGAATTTTGAGGATTACAATTGGAACACTTTAGGATATTTTAAGTAATTATTTATTGGTAGAGTTTTCTTGAATAAAGCTCTAAAA
This sequence comes from Jaculus jaculus, assembly GCF_020740685.1. Taxonomy (NCBI): domain Eukaryota; kingdom Metazoa; phylum Chordata; class Mammalia; order Rodentia; family Dipodidae; genus Jaculus; species Jaculus jaculus. The sequence goes on from NC_059109.1 coordinate 48,000,419, forward strand.
TATACAAAAATGTGTTCGTCAATGAAAATAAAAGCAAGTAAGAATTTCCATTATAGCTGGGTATGTTGGCAACACGCTTTTAATTCCAGCACTCAGAAGGCAGAGGTAGGATCATTGTGAGTTCAAGGCCACCCTGAGACTACATAGTGAATTCTAGGTCAGACTGGACTAGTGTGAGACCCTACCTTGAAACCTCCCCCTACCTCCCAAAAAGAATTTCCATTGTAATGATATATTTACTTTACAAATGGTATTTAAGAATGATCCTTAATATTGCTACAGGGCAGGTAAGACAGAAAGTATAAGTCTAAAAGGTTATTCTTTTTGATAAAAATGTTTTATTTTTATATGTGTTTGGTATGTTTAATACATTTTAGTTCAGAGAACATTGAGATGAATGTGATCAATTGAAGTTGATATTATGTTAGTCCCTATATATACCTGATCAATAAATTATCCCTGATGAACTTTACTTGGCTTTAGGATATTCAAACAGAATTGTGTGAAATCCACTAACAAGGGCATGCAGAGTACTGAGATTTAGGAGAAGTGAACTGCTAATACCCAACATTGAAACAGCTGAAACTGTAACTTATTTTCTGGGGTCAAAATATGGGAGCCATTGACTTTGCTGTTGAGAATTAGAGGTTCCATTATATGAAAGCCATGCAAATTGAGTGGTTATAAAATTTTGTTTGTAGAAATGTACAAAACTAAGAAATTACTTTTTCTTTCTATGAAACTTAAAAATCTTTACTTTTATTTATTATTTGAGAGAGAGACAGACAAATAGAGAGAAAGAGAAAGAGAAAGAGGGAGAGGAGGAGAAAGACAGAATGGGCACGCCAGGGTTTCTCTCCACTGCAAACGAACTACAGATGCATGCCCCACCTTGTGCATCTGGCTCACATGGATCCTGGGGAATCGAACCTGCATCCTTTGGCTTTGCAGGTATGTGCCTTAACTACTAAGTCACCTCTCCAGCCCCCATGTAACTTAAAAAAGAAACCCGATGGAAGTAGATTTTTGGAAATAAAATCATATTAGACTCAACCCTATTTTTATTTTAAAAAGAAATTTTTTATTATTTATAACTGACACAAAAAGTTTTTTTTCCTTTTTTAATCCTTTATGTGCCCTTTCATAATTTTTAAAAACATAATCATTAGAAGTAAAAGTAGAAGCATCTATTTTTAGTCACATAGGGTATCCATTCTTAAAGTCATCACATTCTAAACAACTGAAAAACTGGACAAAGATGAAGCCATTATTAGATATTATGCAATAGGAGATACCAGATGTAATGTCCAAGACAATGGTAAAAATTAGACTGAGTCCTACAGTCTACTCCATCTTTGCACCTGGAAGCAATTCATAGGCCAAGGTTAGAGCAGGAGAATCCAAGAAAAGCAGGATGGTCTCAGTAAGCAGAAGAGAGACATCAAAGTTTTGGAGGCTGAGGGTTGGGAAGATAGCTTATTTGATAAAGTGCTTACCTTGCAAGCATGAGTACCTGAATTAGATCTCCAGAACACTGTGAAAAGTGAAAAGTATCTGGGTGGTGTGGTGTGTGCTTCTATGCCAGTACAGAGATGTTTGAGGAGGCAGATCCCTGGGCTTCACTGGCCAGCCAGACTAGCCTAATCAGTGAGCTCTAGGCCAATGAAAGACTGACTCAGAAAGCTGAATGGCACACCAGAGAAAAAATATCTGAGGGTGTCCTTTGGCCTCCACATGCATACGTGCATGTACAACCCCCACTCCTCACAGGAACACACATATGCCAAAAATGAATTTGAAGAGACTGGCATAGCATATGTCTACACAGTGACTTGTAAATGAATGCTCACGGTCATTTTAGTCATAATAACCTCAAACTAGAAACAACCAAAAGTCTATTTTTTATGTTGTTGTTGTTTTTCCAAGGTAGGGTCTAGCTCTAGGCCAGGCTAACCTGGAATTCACTATGTAGACCTCACTATGTGTTCTTGAACTCATGGTGATTCTCCTACCTCTGCCCCCCGAGTGCTAGGATTAAAGATGAGCGCCACCACACCCAGCCTAAAAGTCTGTTGACTGGTAAATACATAAATAAATTATGTTATGTTTATTCCAAAGGATCCTCTTCAGTAATACAAAGGAAAAAGAATTTGGAAACTGAAGATGTCAATTGCAAAATAATTGCTATGAAATTACAATAATGGTAAAATTATACCCTAATGGTAGGAATGGATCAGTGGGGATCTATGACCATGTACTAAGTTCTCATTGGCAGGATCTTTAGAGGGAAAGGGAAATATACTATACCTTAATTATGGTGTTACGTACACAGATGTAGACATATTACTAGATGCATAAAGCTGTCCACTTAAAATAAATGCAGTTATTTCCTATCAAAAATGAAATAGCTGATTCTAAAAATAAAATAATATGATTAGATTCATAAACTAGGTTCTTAAGCTATTCTTTTTTATAATTATGAAATTATTATGCTTACTGAGAGAAGTACAGAGCCAAGGAAAGGCACCCACGTGGCTTGAGAGCCCATGTGGAGGGCCTGGGAAAACCGTGGAAAGAAAGAGAAAGTTCAAAGAGCTCCTGCCTTGTGGGGAGCTGGAGGGGGATAAAGAGCCCATGTGGAGAGTAAGGGCTTGGTGGAGGGGGGCAGCTCTCCCTTTGCTCAGCCCAGCTCAGCCAAGAAGAAACTCACCAACATTGAGCTATTCTTAAGAAGACACCAATTAAGAATAAAACAGTCAAGGAGTATGTGTCAATAAATTCATTTTAAAATCTCTCTATTACCTACTTCTTATTCATATAGATGTAATATTCTTTTAAAAATATTTTATTTATTTATTTGAGAAAGAGAGAGAACAAACTGGTACACCAGCAGGGCCTTTAAGCCACTGCAAACGAATTCCAGACACATGTGCCACCACCTTGTGCATCGGGCTTTTCACTGCATATTGGGGAATTGAACCTGGGTACTTTAGCTTTGCTGGCAAGTGCTTTAACTGCTAAGCCATCTCTCCAGCCCTCTTACTCATATTTTTTATTCATTTTTATTTATTTATTTGAGAGTGACAGAGAGAGAGAGAGAGAAAGAGAGAGATTGAGAATGGGTGCACCAGGGCTTCCAGCCACTGCAAACGAACTCCAGACGCGTGCGCCCCCCTGTGCATCTGGCTAACGTGTGTCCTGGAGAATCGAGCCTCGAACCGGGATCCTTAGGCTTCACAGGCAAGCGCTTAACCGCTAAGCCATCTCTCCAGCCCTCTTATTCATATTTTAATGTAAAATATCATAGAACCACAAAACAGAAATTCCTAAGAACTAATTGCCTTACAAGACATAGCCATGTTCATTATTAGCAAGAAGAGCAAATACTTAGCTCTGGGTTTTATTCTATTATCTACCCTTATGAGAATAACACAGTTGACAGGTCAGAAAATTTATCTCTAGGATTTATTCAGAAATGTACCTATGCACTTCATGAGATGGGAGACAATTCAGTCTATTTTACTGGTATTTTTAGGTTAAAATAATGATCATAATTCTGATTCTAAATTGTGAAATCTTAGCTTCAACAGAAATTTATGCTATTACATATATTAAAATTTTTTAGCATTAATAATCTATTTTACAATCTTTCATTGGCAGAAAATTTCTGTAGAAAAAGATCCTTTTCTCAAATAACTGTGATAAACTAGAGTTCTCTTCTACTAAGTACAATTAATTGCAAAAGGTGAAATATTTTTAGTAATTCAAAAAATTGCTTTTGTAATTATCCATTCTTTCACAGTTTTCAGCTTACTAACTTTATTCTAAAAATTACTTTCTGGGTTCTTAATTAAATGGTTTGTTTTATAGATTCATATACTGAATACTGTTGTAATCTACCTGCTGGACAAATATGCATTGAGTTACCTGAATCAATTTTCATATTTTAAAAAACCTTCCTCCTCATTATTTCCTATCAGTTACATGATGTTGCCTTCAAATGAAAGAAAATCCTTGTTCAAATAGACATAAGCCAAAAATAAACTATGAGGGCTGGAGAGATGGCTTAGCAGTTAAGCGCTTGCCTATGAAGCCTAAGGACCCCGATTCGAGGCTCAGTTCCCCAGGACCCACGTTAGCCAGATGCGCAAGGAGGCGCACGCATCTGGAGTTTGTTTGCAGTGGCTGGAGGCCCTACTGTGCCCATTCTCTCTCTCTCTCTCTCTCTCTCTGCCTCTTTCTCTCTTTCTGTCTGTTGCCCTCAAATAAAAAAATAAATAAATAAAAATGGAAAAAAAATTTAAAAATAACTATGACATGATGGCTTGCCAGCAGGGTTTTCTGGATTTTGTGTTTTTTCCTACTGCTGGTACCAAGATGATTGCTGTGCAGCCAGGTACAACTATGTCCAGATATAGGAAAGAACGGGCTGCTCCTTGTGAATAAAGGAACCTTACCTAACAGTCACACACTGGCCCAAATCAGATTACATATCTGTCTTCAAGGCATTTACTGTCAAGGGTTTGGGACAACAAATGAGTAACTCTAACCAGTTAAAATAATTGTGCCTTTCTATTATGGTTTGCATGTGAAATTTCTAGCATGTCCTTATACTCAACTCCTCATTGGTAGACCCTTTGGCAAGTAGAGCCTTGCTGGAGCAGTTAGGTGTGTCACTCAGTGAAGATCTTGATCTTGAGGTTTATTAGCCCAGACTACTTTTACCCAGTTATGTGTCAAGATGTAAGCTAGCTTCCTGCTTATGCCATGAATTCCCTACCATGATACTTCCCCTCAAAACCATACACTGAACACAAGCTCTTTCCTCCTATCAGCTGTTCAGGTGGTTTGTCCCAGCAATAGGATGGCAACTGCAATGCCTTCCTGGATTCAAAAGGTGGAAAGATGGATCCCTAAACAACCAGTGTATATTATAAGAACATAGTGGTAGATGGATATTGGATAGGTAAATGACAGTATTGCTACCTATGTGAAAAGATTTTTCTAATTTTATCTTAAGGGCAGTATATAAGGCCAATGCTCTGGTAATAGTTATTGTTTTCTGGGCATGGTAATGCACACTTTTAATTCCAGCACTTGGGAGGGAGGTAGGAGGATTGCTGTGAGTTCAAGGCTAGCCTGAGACTACATAGTGAATTCCAGGTCAGCCTGTGCTAGAGTGAACCCCTACCTCAACCCCACCCCCACCCCAAATGTTTTATTTGAAAACAATTTTTTCTGGAATTATGTATTCTTTACTTATAGCATAATTTTATAAAAGTGGCAGAGTGAGGAGTATGAATTCAGAAGTAGAGAGGTCAGCATGTATGTGAATCAAACTTTGTGTCACTGTGTCATGCCTCATGTTGAATATATCAATTTGTGAGCTGTCAATAGATAGATGGAACATGAAATTTTGTGTCACTATAACAAGACTTGACATAAACAACCTAATGGGAGGAAGATTTGTTTTAGCTCATGATTTCAGAGATTCCAGTCCATAGCTTGCTTCACAGATTAATGTACCACATGAGGCAGAACATCATAGGAGAATGTTAAAGAGGAAACATTGAACGGGTGTTATATATCCTGGAGCTTAGGAGAAAGCCTCATGTTGAATATATCAATTTGTGTGCTGTCAATAGATAGAACATGAAATTTTTAGAAATCCATTTTAAGTTTGTCTTAAAAGAGAAGGTAAAGAAGAAAGATATCTGTGACTTATCTAAAAAAACAAACTGCTATGAGTGAGAGGGTCACAAGGCTATGGAAAAGGTACACACACAAAAAGAAAAGTTAGTGGATTATTTATCCCATAATTCAATTTGAAAAGTGTTTAAAGAAAGGTAAAGGGCTGGAGAGATGGCTTAGTGGTTAAAGTGTTTTTCTGTGAAGCCTAAGGATCTATGTTCCACTTCCTAGATCCCACATAAGCCATATGCACAAGGTGATGCATGTCACACATGCACATGTCTAGAGTTGGATTATAGTGGTTGGAGGCCCTGGTGTGCCAATTTTCTTTCTCTTTCTGTCTGTCATAAAAAAGAAATATAAAATGGTCAAGTGTTGCTCAAAGATGAAAATAAATGAGTATTAAGAAAATGTCCTTATACTTACAATCTGATAATCACTGGTCATCTTTGTCTCAGTTATTGTGGTAAAACTATAGCAAGAAACAATGGCCTGAGAATGAATGAGACAAGGAGAGTATCGCCCATTACTTCATGCCACATTCCTGGGAAGGGAAAGAATAACTACAAGGAAATATGGAATATGGAGTGGTTTAATTTGTAGACACGAAAGACTTGATTGTATTTGTCACTTGAATACCCTTCTTTTTAAGAAGGAGTATTTACCTGGAGTATCAACACATACCTATATTGTCATCACTTGGGAGGCTGAGGTATGTGGTGTTGCCAACAACTCAAGGCCAGCCTGGGTTATATGGTGAGTTTGCGGCCATCCTGGAACTACAAAGTTACTTCCAGGTCAGCCTGGGTTCATATGCCTTAAAAAACAAACACAAAACCAAGCCCATTTATCATTTAAAACAGAGTAGAATAACTGCATTACCCAGAAGCAGGAACTTCTATAATGTAAATGGGAGAAAAGAGAGAATGGGTGTGAAATGAGGTAGGTTGGCACCTTTAACAAGTATCTTTATGTCCCTGTGGAAAAGAAAAGGGACACAGGGAAGAGGAAGGTGGGTGGAGATAACAGATGGGAACTGGTTGTGACTACTCACTGTAAAAAATGAGAGAGATACTGACCAAAGACATGACACGTCTGTGCTTGGTCAGTGTTGAGGGGCTGCAGGCGGGTGTTCAGTGTAGTCAGTGCAGTTGTGTTCAGTGTGTGACTTCATTCAGGAGCACCCCAGTCGTGTGTTTTGTAGCAACAGGTGTCCATAAACAAGGGAGAGTGACTTCAATAAGAATGATGTTGTGCTTGAAAAAGATCTTAATAACTAAGAAAATAATATAATAACTAAGAAGTTAATAGCTAAAGAAAGAACTTAATAGTTTTAGAAATGTCTTCTCATTGTAAAATTAGTGATAAATGTAGAAAGAGCTATAAAGAGTTCTACCATGCATTAAGTAGTAAACACTTTAATATTTGATGTCTATCTCTTTTCCCTCCTTTCTTTCTTTCCCTTCCCTCCATTCCTCCTTCCTTTTGTCTTTGCCTCTTCCATTCCTTTCTTTATTAATATTTGTGTGCAGTTTTTAATCTAACAAGTTTAACTCTTTTCCATTCCATATAGAAGTATTTTAAAACATCAAATTTTATTTTATGATATAATTTTAATAATTGCATGTATGTCATTTAAATATTCATTAACCTTAACCAAACATTATTATAATATATTAATAGTTTTTTCCTATGTAGATTTTAGATGCCTGCACAATGAAAATGAATCTAGACTCATCAGCCAGATATCTTTATGATTTGCATGGCAGAAAAATAGAAGATGTTTCAGAGGGTAAGTTGCAAAGACTTTGTAAACCTTGTTATAATATTTTTGAAATTAGGAACTTATATCATTTCCCTTTTAAGCATTTAACAGGAGAAAATATAACAAAGCAGGATTTAATTGTAACATGGATAAACATGATATTCTTATATTCTTACTCAAGGGAAATCCTGAAGGGCACTAAAGTTTAAGAGTCCTATTTGGGCATATGGTTAAATTATTTTTAATGTTGAGAATTTTAAACTTAGTAAACCATGACTAACTAAATAAAAATAATTGATACATTTTCATCATTTAACAGCCAAATTCTATGGAAATCAACTTTCTAAAGAAAATTTGTTGGATACAGGGGTGTGGCTCAGTGGCAGATTATATGCCTAGTAAGACACAGATACATACACACATATGCAGAAATAAGGGGAGTGAAGTGCACGCACATGCACCCACACACGAGCAAGAGACAGAGAGAGTTAGTTTTCTAATGTGCTTTGAAACAATTTCCTTGTTTACCTTAGTCAAGAGATGAGAGTTTAATGGGTCATCAATGAAGACACTGTTTTACCAGTCCCTGAAACCCAAACTACCATGGTTTCTACATTTCTGAGTATAAATATGCTATTGCAATAAGATTGTCTTATCACTGTATTCAACTTTACATATTTTTTATTAATTACTTAATTTATGTAAGATAGATAGAAAAATATATAGAGAAGGATTGGGCACACAAGGACCTTTAGCCACTGCAGATGAACTTCAGATGCATGCACCACCTTGTGCATCTGGCTTATGTGGGTATGGGTAATGGGTATTCAAACCTGGGTTGTTAGGCTTTGCAGGCAAGCACCTTAACCACTAAGTTATCTCTTCAGCCCCACATCTAACTTTAAATCCGTGCCTTAGGTTGGCTGAACTAGTAAATGACACTTTTAGCTGGAAGGGTAAGCCCAGACAAATATAATGATTTGGAGAGGTGGCCACAAATAATTCATTATTTATTTTAGCTTTCTTCACTTAATGTATTTAAAAGCAGGCTATTTTCTTGATTTGTTATGCTCAATTAATGCTAATTACTAACTATGGCATTCTGATTATTGTTCATAACATATCTTTTCTAAAATTATATTTGTGCATATATTTGGAAAACAAATCTATTTATCTTAGTCTTTATTGAATTTTATTAAAAATTTTTACCTGAAGATTTCATTGTGCTTGTTGATACCTGTGTATTATTTAGGATTAGGTAAGGTAATTACCTGTAAAACATATGTAACAGAAGAAACCACTCCTTATAGTCTTTTTTTTGAACTGGTGAGAGTATTATTGAAACCTTCTTCCTTTCTTATATTTTTGCCTCCTTTCCCATCATTCTGGCTAACATTTTTCTTATAATAAACATTATTTTATAATCACTACTCCACTAGCATTGGTTAAAAAGTACACAGCATATTTTTCTTAAGGCCCTATCTAACAAATTATTTCCAGCTTACCTGGCATTAAAAAAAATAGATTTGAATAACCTGTTAGAACTTAACTAAAAAGAAGCTTGGTTAAGATGAAAGGTTTATATTCAGAAAGTTGATTGTTTTTCCCCTCCTGCAAAGTATGGTATAACATAACCTCAACAATTGGGGTCTTGAGACAGAAGGATTGCAAGTTTGATGCCAGCTTGGACTAGCTAGTGAGACCTTGTCTCCAAGAGAAGAAAAAGCATTGCTTATCAAACTAGAGAAGCACTGACATTGAGGCGTGATTCTTCAGGGGTGCTGGAGGCATTTAGCTTCATGCCTTCTGCTTCACATGTCCGGGAAGTGTGCTATTATCACATTTTAATGCATGCCTGCCCCGTGCTTTTGCATACTTATAAAGCTTATGCCAGCTGAAATTAGCTTGCGCAGCCACTAACATGTGGAAGCATTGCAAACTCACGAAACTTAAATATTTAAAGAAGCTAATCCTGTTGAGAGAACTTTCAGTCTACAGCACCTTAGTCACTTAATATCAGGGCTTAACTTTTGTCTTTTTTCATCACTGCGATTTTGTGCATTAAATGATTGGGAGTCCCTAAACTTTTGTTTGGCAGTCTTCTCTACCTTAACTTAGAGAAATACTCAAACATCACATAAAAGGTACATTTATTTATTTATTTATTACTTATTTCCAATAGGGGGTTGGGAGGAGAGACAGACAGAAAGAAAGGGCGCACCAGGGTCTCCAGCCACTGCAAACTCCAGATGCATGCACCACTTTGTCTTTCTGGTTTTACGTGGGTACTGGGGAATCAAACTCTGGTCATTAGGCTTTGCAGGCAAGCACCTTAAGTGCTGAGCTATCTCCAGCCCAAACATAACTTTGAGTTTAAATTGATAACCGCTAATACTCTTGATCTAGTTTATGATTTTTTGCAAACTTTATATCAGATCAGAAAGCCAGCTAATAAGGTCTCATGTCAAGGACTAACAAGTGGTTTTTGTATATGTACTTTGTCTAGAAGTGCAATAGTACCAGTGATAAAACCAACAGAGAAGCAAAATGAATTTTTTCTCCTATCTCTTGGTTCTGTTTTAGAATTAGATATACCTTTTTCCTGTCCTGTGACAAATGAGCACAATTGTCATGACAGTAAGCTACTTTTGCTTTAGAAATATCACAAGAAGGGCTGGAGAGATGGCTTAGCAGTTAAGTGCTTGCCTGTGACAAGGATCCCGGTTCGAGGCTTGATTCCCCAGGACCCATGTTAGCCAGATGCACAAGGGGGTGCACGCGTCTGGAGTTCATTTGCAGTGGCTGGAGGCTCTGGCACGCCCATTCTCTCTCTTTCTCTATCTGCCTCTTTCTCTGTCTGTCGCTCTTGTTCTCAGAAATAAATAAATTAAAAGAAAAAAAGAAATATCACAAGACTTTCAAGTGCTTATGTGCTTACATTTCTAAACTATAGAAAATTTTAATAAAGAAATAAATAGAGCATGTGGGAAAGTTCTTTGTTATTGTATTTGTATAGATCTGCAGGAGTAGGAGGGAATTATCTACTGTGTCCAGATATCCTATTCCAATAGATAGCATGTCAGTACTGAGCAAGGACATGAAACATACATTTATTCCTACCAAAATCACTGGGCCAAAGGAAAAACTGAGATGGGTAGATTTTCAAAACATAGGTACCTTTAAAACCAGAAGATTAAAATGGTAATTATTAACTAAGAAATAATGAAAACGCCTGGGGCAGATAATCAGAGCACTGCTTTGGAGAGAGCTAATACTACACAGAAACAATGGAGTGTGAGACAGATGGAAGTGGAGGAGGGCACACTTTCCTTTATGACAGGCACAGGATGAAAAAAAAAAACCCAAAAACTCCCACAGGAAATCATGTAAGCCCAGGGGTGCACCCCTGAGGACCTTTGGTTTAGGGGAAAACACATGCATCAACTAAACCCACATGTCCTTCTGGATCTCCTCACATGACTGATCAGGTTCAAGTGATTTGATGTTATGGAGGCATTTCAAGTAGTGCCTCATTTTGTTAGGGCGGGTAGAGATCATCTCATTCCTTCTAACACTGTCCAACTCTTTTGACTTTTTAGCTACCCTGGTACATTAGTGCATTGTGATAGGCCAGAAGAGTCACTCTCCCCCAAGAGGGAGCTCTTCAGGCTCTGAGGACCTTCGTAAGGGCACCATTCCAATTATCATACTGTACTCTGTGGGGATGGCGAGGTAGCAGTAAAAGTTCTCAGTGATTCTGAAATGCATTAGAATAGAATATGAATTAAATAAATCCAAAGATTTTCTGTGCCACACTGAAGGTTCCCTTCCATTTCCATTTAACACTTCACATACTATCCTGCCACAATGTCCAAAATAGCTACAGAGCTCTATTTTCTGACAAGGTTTTTTGAGAAATTGCAACAACATAAAGTACAGAATTAGGACATTTCATTCACAAGATTTCAAAAACACAGATGCCCCAAATTTAACATTAACTCTTGTTCATTCTCAACTTTTAATGGAGAAGTTAAAATTTAAAGATGAAATCCCATAGAAATTTAAATGTAGGAGATTGCTCAGTGGCTAAAGTTTCTTGCTTACAAAGCCTACCAGCTGAGGCTCAACTCCCCAGATGTAAAGCCGTGTGAAAGGGGGTCCCTGTGTGGCATGTGTGCATACTTACACATACACACACACACACGTAAATAAATAATTTTAAAGGGGAGGACTAGAGAATTTAAACCTAAATATTTATGTCAACACAGAAATGAATTCCAAATGAAATCTTATCTTTGTATGTAAAAGTTCAATACAACTTTGCAAATTAAAGTGCAAAGAATGTGAAGGCCTTAATTTTTGTTTCACCCAGCATCAGCAGATCATTTTGGGGTGCTTAATTTGAGCTCTAATTCCCCAGTGGCCACCTTGTGTGTTTCAGGAGTGAGTGCCATCCTTGGGGACCTCACTAGTAGCATAAGAGCAATATTTCCTCAGGATATCAATTTCCACCCAATGGAATCATTATAACATTAACACCACATTCAGAAAAGAAGCCAATCTAAGAGAATGTGGCTATTTCATGCAAAATACTGTTTTTAGAACCTTGTGTTTGGCATGATCCTGATCCCAGGGACACAGAAGACACTAAGTGAAGGAAGGCAGAGGATTAAAGTCATTCTACATATTAGTTTTGTCAAAATGTCAGTCAATGCTATTGATTAAAGTCTATGCCCTCAGATGTAAGTTGTCAGGGAGCCATTTCTTGTTAAGGCATTGATTATGACCTAACAAACTGATGATGTCTTGAGGGAAAAATGACTGCTGTACACTTTCCTACCTCAAAAAAGCTGCCTAAAATGCTGTTTAAGTGATCTGACTCTGAAAGAAGAGTTCAAATTAGAATTGTGCTACTTATTGTAAAGATATTAGGCAGGTTAATTAGCCTTTTTGAGAATCCGTTCCCTTATTTGCATAACAAGAATTATAGTAAGTACCCTAATAGGTTGTTGTAAGGATTGAGTGAACTATGTATAAGTATTTAAATTAAATGCCTGACAATTAGAAAAGAAGTAAAACATGCTATTGGCATTATTGGTACTTATATTATTATTCTTGAAGAATAATGAAAGTTATATTCTTTTTAATTTTAATTTTTGACAATTTCACACATGTATATAATGCATTTTGATCATATTCACCCCATTTTCCTCCCACTCCTGTTGGACCCCTTGTTCCCAAGTCTTCTTCCTGCTTCTATGTCTTTGTTTGTGTGACCCACTGCATTGGTTAGGATTGCTTGTATGAGCATTGGTGGAGTTTATTTACTGAAGCATGTGCAGAGCAGAAAATGACTCCCTCTGCCCCAGCAACCGCAAGGAGCTCTTCAGAGAGTACCGCTTCAGATGGAGCCTCGGGTCCCCCTCCCCCATCCATGTCTTGTGCAGGAAAACACAGTTGTTGAGATTTCATGAGTATGATGGTCGTGTTGTGTTTAAAAGACTGTATTCCCTAGCACTCATCCCCATCCTTCAGTTCTTGCATTCTTTCTGTCTCTTCTTCCATAATGTGCCCTGAGCATTAAAGGATACCCAATTTAGGGCTGAGCACACAACAGTCACTTATGTTAGTACTTTGGCCAGATGTACACCTCTGTGTAACCCCTACCCTCTGCAAAAATTAAAGTTCTTTGATCCAGGCTGACAGCAGCACTCATCTATGGATATAGATAGATATAAATATTTAGAAGGCAGTTTAACAACTTATCCATTTAGCATAACAACAGTAGTAGGTTCCTTTCTAGCGTTTATGATATCCCAATCCATGGGGTTTTGACCAGCTTTTATAGTACCAGACATGAATTATTTCCTTTAAAATGGGTCTCAATGCCAATCAGAAAGCATTTGCCACTATTTTTTTAAATAATGATTATTTACTTGAGAGACAGAGAAAGAGAATGGGCACACCAGGACCTCCAGCCATTGCAAATGAATTCCAGATGCATGTACCCCTTGTATATCTGGCTCACGTGGTTTCTGGGGAATCGAACTGGGATCCTTTGGCTTTGCAGGAGAACACCTTATCCACTAAGCCAGCCCTCTAGCCCCCTGCCACTATTGCACCTGTGGGCACGACTTGCCTGGCAGGTTGGTTATGGAACAAACAGGGTCAGTAACTGAGTAAAAAAACTATTGATGACTTTTCTCCCCCAGCAGCCTCTATAATAGCACCTTCTTGCACCATGAAAGCTAGGCAGCAGTGAAGAAGCTTCCAGCTCCATTCCGGCTTTATTTTTCTATGCCCTGTAACTGGAACTCGTGGTATTGTAGAAATTCTCTGGAAAGAGCACTCCAATATGAATGAGTGAAAGTAGATGAATTTGTTACCTGGGGTCCAAGGAACTTAGGGTAGCCCTCCAAAAAAGCTTTGGCTCTGAGCTGAAATTTTATTTCCATTTTGTCGTTTTCATAGCCAAGGGGAGGGGTAAATGAACAAACAAGACGTGGCAATTTGCATATTAATCATTTCTGTAGTCAGGCCACCCTAACGATGAGCTCCCTTTTACTTTGTTTTAGCCTAAGCTGTCTTTCCTTCTTTTCAACCCTTTGGCCCTTTCTGGATAGTTCCTTCTTTGGGTTTTTCCATCTGCTGACAAAGATAAGTTTAAGCTCCTCAGCAGTTGACTCCTACTGTGCTTTTCTACCACAGTATCTTTAGCTTATGGAGGGCTGCCTGACTACAAATCCAGTGTGGCCAAATTTTGTGATAAATAAATTCAGGGTCAACTTGGATTGATAAAGATTCCCTTAAAAGCTTATGGAGGGCTGGAGAGATGGTTAAGATGCTTGTTTGCAGAGCCAAAAGACCCAGGTTCAATTCCCTAGGACCCACATAAGACAGATGCACAAGGTGGCACATGTGTCTTTAATTTGTTTGTAGTGGCTGGAGGCCCTGACATGCCTATTATCTCTCTCTCCGTCTCTCCTTCTCTCTCTCTCTCAAATGAATGAATTAATGAATGAATGAATAAGTAAATAAAGCTTATGGACATGTCAGGTATAGTGACACATACCTTTAATCCTAGCACCTGGGAGGCAGATGTAGGTGGATCATCATGAACTCAAGGCCACCCTGAGACTATATGATGAATTCAAAGTTAGCCTCTGATAGAGTAAGATCCTACCTCAAAAACAAACAAACAAACAAACAAACAAACAAAACAAAAAATCCTTATGGACCAGCCATGTGATATAACATTGGTTTATCCAAGTTTATGTATCTTTTTGGCTTAAATTCAATTTGGAATAATGTAATAAAGAATATAGAATTTAAATCAGCAATGTTATGTTAAATGGACAGATTGTTAAACTGCCTTTTAAATATTTATGTTTATACCCATAGATTAGTGCTGCTCTCAGCCTAGGTCAGAGAAGGTTATTTTTGCAGTGGGAGGAGGTTAACGCAGAGGTGCATATCTGGTCATAGTGCTGACACAAGTGACTCATGCAGTGCCCAATTTCCTTACCACTGCTGGTACAATTTTATGTATACAGGGAAAAACTTTCCTAACTCTCCATCCATTCAAAATTTAATGCTTTGTATTAGTCAGGATATGTTTCAATGTCTTGTCATGAATGACTCCAAGATTCTTTGTATAATATTTGGCCATAGTCCATAGAACTCTCACTGCTTCATGTCATCTGAAGTTGACTTCACCTGCACTAATATATGTCAGAGCAAGCCACATGCCCTCACCAAATCACACAGCTATGCCTGTTAGACACAGCTGTGTAATTTTTTCTGGAGGGGTACAAGTATTTTGTGTGTAGTGGGATACACTACTGTCCCTTGTCTATAATCTGTGTCATTGGTACATTTCTATAGCACAAAGTACCCCAATATTTGGCAGCTTGAAGCAACAAACATTTCTCAGTTTTCAAGGGTCAGGAATTGAGAGATGGCTTAACTGGGGTCCCTCTTAAGCTTCCAGTGAGGTGTTAGCCTGCAAAATTTAAAATTATTTATACCAATTATACTTATTTTGCCCACTAATGCCTACTTCATGACTTCTTTGATTCTATCTCAGCAATGTGCTTTAAAATTTAATTATTCAGCATTAATGTTTTGTTTATAGGATGTATTTCCTTAATTGAAAATGTTTGTTTTCTTATATTATACTTAAAAAATTCTCCCAAATATTGAATATCTACTAAGGGATTAGGCATGGAAAAGCTCTTCAAAATATGATTATTAAACAATGTGTAAGTATATTCTTTATGTAATGAAGGCTAAAATGTTGTCATTGACGAAAATACTCTTAAATGAATGAATGAATTAAAATTCTTAAAGAAAATCCTTGTTGAGGGTTGGAGAGATGGTTTAGCACTTAAGGCATTTGCCTGCAAAGCATAAGGATCCAGGTTAGATTCCCCAGAACCCATGTAAGCCAGATACACATGGTGGTGCATGCATCTGGAGTTCATTAGTGTGCCTAGAGGACCTGGCATGTCCTCCCCCCAAGTAAATAAATACGAATTTAAAAAAATTTTAAAATTCCTTGTTGAATTAAATTTACAACAAATTACTGCTAGCTACTTTTTGTTGGCACGTCTCCCCGATATTAATGGTTCACCCACCACTTTGAATCCCATTTTGCCATGTTGCATAGAACCTCAAAAGCTATAAAATCCTCACTTTTTAATGTATAATACAGTATAAAAATGTCACTGGCTCCTTTTTAATATCTATTTCATAACAGTTGTATTCATTGATTGATCCTAGAATCACAGTATCAAAGGGGTGGGCCTTTGGTGAGAACACAAAAAAAAATAATCTTATGAGTCTTCTCTGAACTGTCTTTAGCAAGTTTCTAGCCAGTCTTTGCTTACTCTTGTTCTAATAGGTCTAATTTCATTTTTAAAGTTTACTTCATAGCTACCTGAAGTCTGTTCTTTTTTTGTTGTTTGTTTGAGGCAGAGTTTCACTCTAGCTCAGGCTAACCTGGATCTTACTCTGTAGTACATGTTGGCCTTCAGCTCAGAGCAGTCCTCCTGCCTTCAGCCTCCAGTGTGCTGGGATTAGAGGCATGTACCTCCTTGCCTGCCCTCTTGAAGTCTATCCTTTTTACAAATATTTTATTTATTTATCTGAGAGAGAAAGAGAGAGAGAGGAAGAGAAAGAGGCAGTAGAGGGAGAATGGGCACACCAGGGCTTCCAGCCCCTGCAAACAAACTCCAGATGCATGTGGCACCTTGTACATCTGTCTTACATGGGTACTGGGGAATCAAACCTGAGTCCTCAGGTTTTGCAGAGAAGGACCTTAACCTCTAAGCCATCTCTCCAGCTGTAAAGTCATTCTTTTGTTCTTTTTCTTTTAGTTTTTTGAGGTAGGGTCTGGTCTTATTCTAGCCCAGCCTGACCTGGAATTCACTGTGTTGTTTCAGGGTGGCCTTAAGCTCACTGTGATCCTCCTACCTCTGCCTCTTGAGTGCTGGGCATGCACTACCACACCTAGCTACTGAAGTCTATTCTTTTAAATATACTATTGGCCTTGAGATTAAATCTTAGTGTGAGACTGCCTTTTCATTATGTCATATTTATTATTTACATGATTTCCAGGTTAAACATACCTAATTCCTCCATCTTGTTATCTTGACCCTCACCATCCTGGTCACTCATCACTCTTTTTGAGGCCCAAATTTGCCCACAGTTTTTCAGGCCAATCAATAATGAATAAAACAGCCCCACATCACTTTTGAACCTACATTTATTCCAATTAGACACATCATACTGGCATTATACTGGATTTCTGTTTTGATACATATTGAGTGTTCTTGGTGTCTGTCATCATCTCTCTGGTGCAGGTTTTCAGGCTCACTGTAAAAGTAGCACTCATGTTTAACTCGGTAGTGGTCACTGACCCTGGAAGATGTGTAAGAGTTGGCTCATCTTATGATAGGGAGTCAGCTATCTTTTCTTGCCATGTTGATGGATTTGGTTCTCCCCAGTTTTTGCCACCTTCTTTTAAATAAACAAAAACAGACTCTCCAATGGAGAGTGAGAGTAGCATGGACAAAAGGGGGTAAGCATAGTTAATTAAGAGACATGTTTATGGTTGCAGCCACTCTGTTTGGCCAAAGACTAGTGGGAGCTTCCCACTGGAGTCTATGGCCATCATCTTCATAGTATTCTAACCTGTGCATTCTTATATTTAAAAAGAGATGACAGTGATCCAGTTATGAGAGACTCCAACAGTGTGTGTGATAGGAACATTCACAAAACAGTCTGGTCTCATTATAGTCCTTTAGTTTTTGTTAGAAAACCCCTTTTGAAGTCTATTAAACTTAAACTCTCTGTTTTCTTTGTGAAGTTATGACCATCACTCCTAGGTTTCCTTGGGGTAAACTTATATCAGTATTTAGCTTTTTCTAAAGCCAAGTCCATGCACTTTCCCCAAGTATCCTTCTGTGTTCTTGGAGTTTTGTGTCATTTTTCTCAGACATTGATCTCTAACATAGAAACTCTTACTATGATTCTACTGGCACCTCCATGGTCCTAGTCACTCATTGTAAAATATATTGTAGTACTATGTAGCTTCCAATGGGCATATATCCTAACTGCTGCTACCTGTTATAAAGCAACTCTTTTCACATTTCTCCATTTTAAAGCACATAACTGCCGGGCAAGGTGGTGTTTACCTTTAATCCCAGCACTCGGGAGGCAGATTTAGGAGGATCACCAAAACCAAAACCAAAACCAAAAACAAAAACAAAAACAAAAACAAAAACAAACAAACAAAAGAACATGACACAGTAAAGATTTCTATCTCCTGAGTTTTTTTGGAAGACAAAGTAATAGTAGACAAAAATATATGAAATGTTTCTTATAAAAGATTCTGGTTTCATGACACAAAAAGGGGAAGAAATCTCAGAAGGTGACTGCTGAGACTATTAAGTCATTTTAGTTTGTTTTACTTAAAATATGTCTTCATGGCATGCATAAGTTAAAGCCTAAATGTTTAAATATAATATGTTGGGCTGGAGAGATGGCTTAGCAGTTAAGCCCTTGCCTGTCAAACCTAAGGATCCTGGTTCGAGGCTTGATTCCCCAGGACCCACATTAGCCGGATGAACAAGGGGGCTCATGCTCCGTCTGGAGTTTGTTTGCAGTAGCTGGAGGCCCTGGCATGCCCATTCTCTATCTGTCTGTCTGCCTCTTTCTCTCTCTGTCTGTTGCTCTCAAATAAATAAAAAAAAAAAAAACAATAAATATAATATGTTGACTTAGCATTTGCATTTCAGGGGACAAAAGTGCTTTATTGACATTAACTGACTCCTACATTTCTGACTTAGTTATGCTTCGTCCAGTAATATTCTCTTGGCTTTTTAAAACTTAAAAGTAAAAAGGAGAAGATCAGTTACATTTTTGAGATTTTTATTACTGTTATTGATGAATGAAACAGTAGTACTTTGAGATATAATTTAGTTTGTTTTTACTGGTATTTACATACGTAAGTGCATTTTATACTTAACTTTGTTCTTAACTCTTACTTTGTTTTGTTATATCTTTTCTTTCTGTGTCAATATTTAATTGGTACCACTTAATGTTTGGGTTAAACTTTTTGGTATAGTAATATAAATAGCAAATTAGCTTAAAAAATAAGTGTGAATCATTAGAGCAGATGAGTACATGAGAATATTTCTAAAAACTATGACTTTTAGGTTTGATCAAATTTATTTATTGAATTTTATATTATGCTTTCTAAAATTAAAAACAAACTTACATTTTTATATAATGCTTTATTGTTTACAGAAGCCTGTCATAGATATTCAACTTTTGTGCATTGGCATAGATCACTGCTAATAAAAGTTGACTTAGATGCAATTCATTCTCAATATTTCTCTAAGTAGTCTTTAGTTTACCATGTTAAACTAAAATAATTATTTTATATCATCACTAAATAAAAAATCTGATAAAAATAAAATTAATATTTCTTATTTTACATCATTACTAAAAGTTAAGTTAGATGCCCAAAAAGTTGAGTTTGCAAAATACTTGCTTTTTCAAAGACACACACTATTATTTTTGTTGAGGAGAAAGGCGAGATTCAGACAATAGTTCTAGCTTATTTCTATTTGTATAATTCGAGTCATTTAAATAAATGAATTGTGTATGCTGACCTGTTCTCCCAATGTGCTACTGGGGGTATGAAAAAAAAAGATGTGCATGGTGGTGGAAGTAGAAAGAGGCATAAAGCGTATTGGAAAACTACCAAATGTCCCCTGCAAATGGGCCCTATTCAGAATCAGTAAGCGTGTGATGAGTGAAGTGGTTTTGAATGTCGCCTTCAGATTCCATGCTGTTTCAAGGCCAGCCCTGAACATGGCAACTCTTATTTCCACACACAGTACCTCTTCACTCTCAATTTAACCCCAAAATCTGATGAACCCATTACTCCATACTTGATTTCATGGAACAAGGAGTAGATATAGTTACAAATGATCAATCAGAAGCCGTGAACCAAAGCAGCAAGGCATTAACAATTCACACCATCTCGGTCCACTTGCTCAAGCAGAAGATGCGCCAGCATATTTAATGCACAGCTACTTCGTTCAGTCGGAGAAAAGACATGACTCGGGCTGCATTTCCAAAACAGAAGGGACTTACTAAATTTTTTTTTTTTTTTTTTTTTTTTTTTTTTACTTTCTAAGCCCCAGCATCAGCTTTCATCTGTATCTCAGCAATTAACATACCCAGGCGTCCTGGTAAAAAACATAATGTCTAAATTAAAATTTACTCTGGTAAAACCAGTATGACCTAAGAATGCTTTCTCCAGTGCATCCCTATTTGGTTTGATCCCATCATACAAATCAATGTCTTTTAGTCTGAAGGCACTGTGGAACCCACAGGCCATGCACCATCAGTTTTACAGGATCTCTGGAGCCCAAACAGTTGTGAAGGTTTACTTTGAGTGCAGCCATCACGTACTTGTCATTTTGCTCAGTGGAGGAAAATTCCAAATTTGGGAGGCATTAGTATTTAAGAAAATGACTGCTGAGTCTTTTCTCAAAAGTACCATAAGGACAATAAGGCTTTGCATATAGCTTGTAAGCAAAAGTGTATAGCTGCTGTTAGTTTTGTTTGAATAGAAATACACCGGTGTAATGCAACACCAGAAGTGATATGCTCCCCATCATACAATCTTTCTAGAAGATATGCTTTTGAGTGATGTCTGGTAGTCATTCTGGCATCAAGAGCTTGTCAATTATGACTGGAAGCTGGATAAGGGCATGAAGACACATGTGTGCCTCAGCACAGGCTCAGACTCCATGCTGACATGCTTCCGGAACTGGGAAACAGTCCCAGCTCAGTAACTTTTAAGAACTCACTTTGTTTGTCCAAAAATAAAGGACTTTTAGGTGGGTAAACTTTATATTTTAAAATAAATTTCATTTAAAATGTTAATTTCCAACTATCTTAACATAGTCTTCAACATCTTGCTAGCAATAAATGTTACTGAAGCTTGCAACTTTGCTGCCATGGTGTTTACAGGTAACTGACCTCAGAGTAGTGCTTTTCCTTCATAGTCTCATGTACTCTGAAATGTGAAAGTTAATACATTGTGTAAATTTAATTATGGGTTTTTAATTGCATGAATTTTAATTTTAAATTAGAAGCAGGTTTTTAAAGTCTTTGATTATTTCCTGTGCTTTGGAAAGTACATAAGTAAAAAAGTCCTTTCATAATAGATTCAAATGCAGTATTCAAGGAGCTTCTTTTATGTAAGATGTTGCCTTAGGAGAGGGATGTATACGTCCTAGGCTAGATCATGACAGAACATTCCAGTCTATATAACTAATAACTTCCATTAGCTGAGGCTTCTCATCCCATACCTCTCTCCTCACATACTCACGACTAGTCAAGCTTTGTACTAGGGATGGATGATTGCATTGGCACAAGATTCTCTTGAAGGCTGAGCAGTTGATTTTCATAGTTTGTATTTCATAGTTTGTATACTCATTGTGTCAGGAGACCTTAGATGGAATTACTATTTCTATTTAAAATTGCTATGTTGAATTTAATGTAATATATTTCCTATATCTTTCAAAGTTTACTTTGTGCTTTGGAAGTATGTGCATCATTAATGACAGGGTAGGCTAAACTTTATGAGTTTTTTAAGAACTTTTTAAAAAATGCCCACCTCTGGCTATCTGACTAGTTAATATTTCATTGCCAAATCTCTCTCTCGTTTTACTTTTTCAAGGTAGGGTTTCATTCTAACCCAGACTGAGTTGGAATTTACTATATATTCTCAGTGGCCTTGAATTCATGGTGGTCCTCCTACCTCTGCCTCTCAAGTGCTAAGATTAAAGGAGTGTGCTACCACACCCAGGTCGTGACTTTTTAAATGTTTGTTTTCTTCTATAGTCCTCAAAAATCATGTTGTCAGAACAGTTAAAATAGTCTAATAAAATAAAATACTCTAAATCTATGTTGAAAATCTGGTATGTTTATTATGTTCATTTCAAATTTTTATTGAGGTTTAATTTATTTATAGAAAGTTACAAGTTCTAGTTGATTCTGTACCTCTATATTCATAGGTCTAAACCTTACTTTAAGACTGTCCACACACCTCTGAAGTACTATTTACTTATCCAGTAGTCATTTATAGAGAACAATGCTGTTCCAAAACTAAAAGACTCAACGATCTAATAAAAATTACTTGACTGGGCCTGAGGAGATGGCTTAATGACTAAGAATACTTGCTTACAAAGCCTTCTGGCCCAGCGTTTAATTCTGCAATTGACCCTGGTGTGCACACATGCACACACACACAAATAATAAATAAGAATATGATTTGATTACTCCACCATGTTTATAGCATATGTTAGCCCATAAACATATATATATTACTTGTCAAATAAATACAAAATAAAACTAATAAAACAAAACAAAATACCTCAAAATCCAAAGTCCTTAGGAGAAGGGAGAAAGAAGATAAGGACTAATATAAATCAATAAGAGAAAAATCCAAGTAGAAAAATGTCATAGGAAACAGTGGAGAGAACAATTGTTTCTCAATAAGTAACCTTTGCTATGATCCTTTCAGGAAGAGAAATGTTAATAGGTAGAAAAGGGAGGAGAAGGGCTGGAGAGATGGCTTAGCAGTTAAGTGTTTGCCTGTGAAGCCTAAGGACCCCGGTTCAAGGCTTGATTCCCCAGGACCCACGTTAACCAGATGCATGTCTGGAGTTCGTTTGCAGTGCCTGTAGGCCCTGGTGTACCCATTTTCTCTCTCTTTCTCTCTGGCTCTTTCTCTCTGTCTGTCACTCTCAAAGAAATAAGTAAAAATAAACAAAAAATTAAAAAACAAAAGAGAGGAGAAATTTAAAGGAGCAAGCATAGGGTGAGCTAGTGGTTGGACTTAGCAACTACTTCTGGTCTTTTTACTCATGATAGTCAATAAAAGCTCTCTCCAATGAAATCACCCTTTGATCACAGGTCTGCTTATAGCCAGCATCCTCAGTTGCAGCTCAATCTACCTGAAATATACAACCTGATATTAAACAAAATGTATAAAAAGCAACTATTTATATAAATTTTTACCTTTCCAGTGGTAGATCATAATGGAATGATTCCATTTCATTGATACATGTGTACTGCTAAATTTAAGAGGTGATAAATTTTTAACTTGCTGTTATATAAAATACTTAAGACTTGCTTAATTAAAACACTGAGAAGCAAAGTTCTTGTCACACTCAAGGAAGTAGAAAAAGTCTAGTAGATCACCTGCAGAAAAGGTCTATAAAAGAAGTGCTCATGTGTATTTTTGTGCATAAATATTAATGAAACAAAAGGTAAATTTCTTGAATGAGGCAATATTTCTGAGTAACAGCTTGAAGAAGAAGTACGTGGTTTGGAAGAACATGTGAAATAATATCCTGGAGGTCATTCCTTGGTGAAGGCATATTTTTCATTGTCTACCATAGCAACATCTAGGTGTATACTCTCTTTGGCTGAAGCATATCTATTTCCTTTCTTAATTTTGTCATTTCTTTCATGTATTTACATATTATTTTAAAAGGATCATGTTTCACTTAATAACAAGGGAAAAGACTAGTTTAATATAACAGAAGAAAACCATTGATTAAGAATTGGTAGGAAGCCAGTCATGGTGGTATATACCTGTAATCTCAGTTCCGGGAGGCAAACACAGGAGGATCACAAGTTTGAGATTAGTCTGGTCTACATAGCAAGCTCCAAGCCAGCCATGACTACATAGTGAGGCTTATTTCAAAACAAACAAACAAACAAACAAACAAAAAACCCACACCTGATCCCCCCACCAGAAAATCCTTGATGAATATGATTAAAATCCACTAATATCTACTAAACAGTAATCTATTCCCATGCTAACATGTATGTTTGGTGTTGAAAACTCAAGTGACTTCTTTTCTAAGACATCAGTTATTCACTTATATTTTGAAACTACATCTTAAGTGGAGAAATCTTTAGTTCTGTTTAATACATTTTACTTTTCAATACAATGTAGTTGGAGAAATCTTTAGTTCTGTTTAATACATTTTACTTTTCAATACAGTGTAGTTGGAGAAATCTTTAGTTCTGTTTAATACATTTTACTTTTCAATACAGTGTAGTTGGCTGACTTATACTTTCCAAGTATTTAGACTATCATTTTCTTATGTTTTTGGTACCTTCCTACTTAGTGGAAACATTGTTTGTTCTTGGAGTGAGCTTTGTCATCCTTTTCAAGATCATCAAAGTTACTAGTTAGAAGCGTCCAGAGAGAAAAAGCCTTCTAATCCCTAGTTCAGAGGCTAACCTTTATTAGTGCTCCTGTGGTTATAATGAGGACCTTGCTTCCAGCAGAGAGATGCTGAAATACTGAACAGATTATTCAACAAGTTCAGAGCCGATTCTGAAGTCTCTTATAGAACCTGCCAGTGAATACTGCTTTCTTTGCTTTACTGATTCTGGTTTCCATAGTATTCCTAATTACATAAATCATGAGGACCACGGGAGCTATTTTCTCCCCAGTATCAATCCTGACACTGTGGTATACATTGTGGTATAGTTTTTATTTTTTTCAAGTTGTACATTTTTGTTAAGTTGTTATAGGAAGTACAAATTTTGGGAAAAAATTAGAAAATCTAGCAAAGGCTTTTATGAAATCTGCCAGGTTACTATAAAGTATGAATCTGACAATGATGTTGTGATAAGCGTAAGTGAATAAGGCTGGTTAATCCCATAGAATTTTCTTAGGTTTAAATTTAAGATTAACTCTACAATGTAAATCTCAATTTTATCACCTACTTCCCAATTTATTAACTTTTTAAAAGACCTATTTTGTTCAAAAGTGTTCTATGTTGAGCAAGTGCACCAATTTAAAGTATATAAATTAAAATCCAGCACATAGAAATACATGGATGTGACAGCAAATTAAAGATCTGATTTTCATGCTAGGTTTGTTTTAGAAAAATTATGATCAAGATTGATTTGTATTATTCAGTTTTGGAAAATTAGAATATAAAAGTGTTATTTCTCTTTTAGTTATTTCTTGTATATGCAATCTTATGCAGTTTTAAAAGTTTAAAGCACCTATTCTTACAACCTACAGAAAAATGTAATTGCCCTCAGAGAATAAAAATGTGATTGATAGGTGAATTTCAGGAATTAGTTTCTCAAACCAGATTAGTGAATTTTATGCATACATCTCAGAAGATATTTAAATAGTCATGAAGTTGTTGATATTCTTTTAATTTTATTTATAGTTGTAGAATATCTTAAAAACTTTATCTCCAACATTCTCTTAAGTGTTGAATGTATTAGAGAGTTATAGAACCTAGTGCCATAAAATGCTGGACTTTTTACTAAGAGCAAAATTCAGCAGAATACCAGTAGCAAATGCTATTTGCATAACAGCCTCTCAGCAGCTCAACTGAACCTAATTGTAATTCAATTTCTAGATTGCTATGCTAGGTCCCTCTGCATAAAATATGCATCATATAACATAACCAATGGCACAGACCTATTTTTTTTTTTTTGCCGGTATCCTATTTAATTTCTTTTTCTAGTAGAAATATATATCAGAATAAGGGAACCATGATCTAAATCTATTTTATGTTTATATTTGGGTCACATATATATTATATATACATTTATACAAAGACCAGGCTAAGTAAAAGTGATATACTTTAAGTTTTTTGGGTTCCCAATGTACTTAGGATTTTACTATTTCTTTATTTCTCTTTTCAGAGGAATATTAAATCTAGAAAAAATATTAGCTAGCTGTCATTTTACTTGACTATTTTACAGTAGAAAGACTTTATAAGCTAATCAGGTGAAAAAGTATATAAACATGTCTGTCAAGTCCATATGAATGTTGCATTGCAGGCCCACAAGTAAATATCCTTTATGTATTTACAAAACTCATGCTGAGATTGCATTCCTAAAGCCTTGACTAGTTTGTATTTCAGGAACTTAAAAACAAAAAGGTATGATAAAATGCTTGCTTAACACTCTTCTCTCTTATTTTTAAACAGTCTTGCAACTGTGTTTTATGGGTTGCTTTAAGGAATGATAATAGCAAGCATGGAATAGAGAGGTTTATAAAGGTGTGAATTTTATTTTATGAATAATTTCCATATGTGACATTTTAGGTATATGGACTCCTCTATAGAAAGCTCTATGCAGAAACAAGATGGATCTTACAATTTTATCAGGACAATGCAAGTAGATTTCAGCAAGGTTGGTTCCAACTCATCTGTGATAAATGAGAAGATAAGGCAATCAGTGCACACCACGACACTCTGTGCAGCTAGTTAGGCACACTTCACAACTATTCAGGTGTGCTCACAGAGCTTATGAGACTTGCATGGGGGGTGTCTCAATATAAGTACATCCTTCATGGTGGCCACTGGTAATGCAGGAATTGCCTCTCTAAGACTTAACCCAGGTCAGATATAAATAATAGATGTTAAGAGTTAGCTCTGGTATAGGGACTGCATTCTGGTCAGTGTATTTCAGTTGGGTCAATGGAATTTTTTCCCCTTCTTTTCTTGAATAGTTCCTCTGTTTGAAAAATGCCTGCAAAATTCAATCACACCTTTACGGGGACCACTTTGGGTCTCTAAGGGAGAAGGTTTCAGCCCCTCAGGCGCTAAGATGTATATCCAAGGAGTTCTTTTGGCCTTGTATCAACGATTAAAGTCTGCAAAAAATTATTACAAGCAGGTGAGTCATCCCTTTTTAAAAACTATCTTATTATATGTTTTTAAGTTGTAGTTGGTTATATAGAGGTAATGATTGGCATCGTGTCATCAAAGAACTATGACATGTATTTTGTGAGCTCAGTGCCCGTGAGGGAGCCAACCTGCTTCTGTAATCTCAATGCCAAAAATAATGGGGCTAATTGTATATGTCTTTTGGTATGGGATGTCATATGTGCAAAGCAAAGACAACTCCTTATGTGAAAATTCCAAAGTCATGACATTTCTTCAAACAAGAAAAAGAATGGCTCCTTAGATATTTAAACATTTAGACTCTTATTTTTTCTAGTGTAAAATCAGACTGCTACTGTAAAAGTTTGGCTCAATAAAAACCAATCACATTTTATAGGAATGAAACTAAACAAACTCCATGTCAAGAGTAACTTCCTTCATTCATGCTTATTTTACTGATATGTTTCAGAAACCTAGGTATAGAAGTAGAATTAATAGATCTGATCCACATTAAATGAGATTTTGTCTTTTAATTTCTATGTATTCATTCCATAGTTCACAATGTGCATTTGTTTGCACATATATTCAGACATGGATATTGTTATAAAAACTTATAGGGGTTTTTGAATTATCTTCCAGAAAGATTTATATTGTAATACAGAATATTGATACAATTTGATAAAAATGGAGATGTAAAGTTTTCAAAGTTCTCTTTATCCCTTGACTTAAGTAATGGGCCATGCATGTTTACTGTTAAGAAGAACTGGGTTTCACATGTTAGCCTGGAAGATTCCAGCTTAGAACTAGTCTCATTATCTCAGGCCACAGGCTGTTGAAAAATGAATATTTTGAAAGCATCTTGCTATTCTTTGCTCGTACAGAAGGGAAGGGAAAGTAGGGATGAAATATCGGGCTCAGTGTTCACACAGCACCTCCTGCTGCCTCGTTTGGAAAAGAACAACTCATTCACTGGAGGCGAGTGTTGAAGGAAACTGTCCAACGCTATGAAAAAATATCTCAGCAGCAATTGTTATATGAAGACTGTGTTTTTTAGCACTTTAATTAATTTCAGTGAATACAGAAACATAATTAATATAGGTAATTTGGATAAAACTCCAAACTTCCTTTAATTTTTTAAAAAAACTTTCATATGCAAAATCTAGTGTAAATATTTTACTGTATTTAGACTTATTTTGTTGAAATATTATTTAATTTGTAGTATACAATATTATGAAAAGTATTATCACCAGTTGGGATATAATTGTTTATTTGGTATGATATGGTTCGACTTTACTTACTGGTGGATTTAAAATGATTTGACGTTAAAGAAAGTAGGCTATTTGCCAATGAAAGAAAAGCACTGCTTAAATAAAATCTGTAGACAAGCATTTTCTAAGATTTATAAAAGGAATATATAGAGATAAAAAACATCTTAGAAAGTAAAATACCATGCTTCTTTTCTGCTACCTCAAAAATTTAGAAATTAAATTGGCATAAGCAGATTTAAAAAAAAATTAGCACATTCTGAAAAAATGCCTTAGTTGCTGCTTCCACTTAATGTATTATTTAACATTGATGAAAGATATATTTCATTAAATTTTAAATGTAAATGTGAACAAAATTTAACATTTTCAGTTTGCCCCAAACTACCGATTTGACCAGTCTGTAAGATTTCAGTATTATGCTAAGTTTAAGAATACTTAAAAACCTAGTTTACTTGCTACATTTAAACCTTCATCACTTAATAAATTGTAATGATGTGTAGCTTAACAATATATTTGGTTTTTATTATGACATATAAAAATGAAGAAAAGGAAATGATATATATTTCCATGCAAATTCCTACTTGTTTAGT
Source organism: Jaculus jaculus (assembly GCF_020740685.1). Lineage (NCBI taxonomy): Eukaryota > Metazoa > Chordata > Mammalia > Rodentia > Dipodidae > Jaculus > Jaculus jaculus. The sequence goes on from NC_059109.1 coordinate 48,028,971, forward strand.
CACATTCAATTATATGTATTCTTGTGTCTCTTTCCCATGACTTCTCTTGAATGGTCTTTCCATGTTTACAGAAATGACGGTAGTGGCACTGTACCACTGGCTAAATGTTAACCCTGGCACTACCTTTATGAGTAGGATTTCTTATCCAACATCGCTCTTAGCATTAATGAACTTTATTTGAACTACATTTACTTCACTTGACCTTTGGGATAGACTTTTCTATTTAGTTTTATTTATGTGTCAAGGAATCATTAGGTGTAATGTAGATGAATGATGGCACCTATTTTGTTAACAAATTTAAGTTTATAAATTATAAGAATATATTAAATGGATATCATTTCCATTTATTGTACTGCTGATGTCCCATATAAATGTCATATTGTTTTGCTATCTGTCAAAAGATCATTGATTTTTTTTTTAATTTGGCATTTCTAAATGCCTTTATTTTAAATAAATTGTAATAATATAGTTTTAAAAGAAGACAGGACTGCTAGGATTATGTTCATGAATTTACTCATTTTTTTTCTTTTAACTTTAGCTTGCTATTATAGCCTGCAACTGAATTAAACACACTACACTAGGGTGGTCTTAAATATATACTGATTCTTGTGTATTAAAATGAGATATATGTAGGACAACATAAAGTAACTAGTCTTACATTTATCACATTTATTTCCTTAAAAATGGAAACATCTTAGACATTGCTCAGAGCTAAGCCGAATCTGTTTAATTGGTAATCTTTGCAATAGCATAAATGCTTTCAGATGGAGTGCAGTTAACACTTTCAGCAGGGCCTGCTCCCCTCATTAGCATTCTTGTTATGTACTGGTGCTGTTGGTGGGGGTGTTGAAGTAGGAATGCCATTGTGTGGAGTTCCAGTGTTTGGGGACAAACACTGGTGTGGAAGGAACGTGTGAAAAGGCCACAGTTCTGTCAGTGAATGAGGAAGGCTGTGCTTTCTGTGTGCTTCAAGCAGGGAAGCTGTCAGTCACAGGCCTAACACAGCCAAACAGAGGCCAAAACACAAGGCTGCACTACCTTTTAAAATGATATTAGTGATTTTTAAACATGATCTTCTTTATTTATGATCCTGTGTAGAGCTTTTTGTTGCTGCCAGTAAACAAAATATGCCAGTCTGTTCAGAAATACTGTAAAAATGAATAAAAGTCCATGGATCTGTGCCAGGCAGCTATACAAATAATGACTGAGAATAGCTGGTGGGTAGTGTAAAGTACAAATATTATATGGGAAAACTTTTCAATTTAGATACTTCTTTGAATTTTTTTCCTTCAACCAACAAAATTCTTAGAGATTTTATATAATTACTTTATAGTACTTTTTCCTTTTTTAAAAGTGTTAGATGAAAGAGTTCATAAACTTTTAGTTTTAATCATTTAAAACTTTTTACAGTCTGGTGTGGTCTTTACAAATTGCATAGTCAGTTTTGAGTTTCAGAGAGAACAAAGGAAATGAGTATCTACTATGACATCTTCATAAACACCATCGTAATTATGAAAAGTTATCTTCCCTACGCTGCTAGGGACTTTGAAAATGCACTGTACATGAACCGAAGAAATTTGAGAGGATTTAAAAATCTACTCATAATGTTTAGCATTTTGGAAAGCAATGATAAGCTTTGAATTTAATTTGAACTTGCTTTTTAAAAACAAATTAAGTAACCCCCCCCCAAAAAAATCCTTCAAGTATTTTTCAAAAATTTGAGGTAAGTTTTAAACCTTGGCAGTATATGGAAAACACTAACAGTCTATTTCTATTAATGTCTGAAGCTTCAGGGAAATGATTTTTCTTTGTGATTTTATTATAAAATATGTACTTAGCTTATTTATAATAAATTATTACTTAATAAATTTGTTGAGAGCTTTATGATTTTTGATCTAGGTAAATTAAATTTTTAAAATTAATTTTCACAAAATAACCTTTTTCCTGTAAAGTTATATGATTCTTTCTAAAAGTTTTATACTTGCATTGTATTTAGAAGTCTAGATACCAAATTCCTACTTTAAAAAAATATGTTTCACTGTTTAAATTAAAACCTATTATAGATTTGTTTTATATGCATATTATTGGATAAGGAATAATAATCTAATTTTAGCATATGCACATATGCTTTCACTTTAAAATTAGAACGTATTTAATTAATATATCAAATTAAATTTTTCCAAATTTCTTAGATTTTGTTTTAAAAAGTTGTATAAGTTAACATTGGTTCACTTTACTCACATTTTCATTTGATAATTAGATACCAAATAATACTTATACAATAATTTTATTTTTAAATGATTCAACTTAATGTATGCTGAAATTACATTTAGCACTGACAGAATCTGTTTATTGAAAAAAGTATTGTTAAAGAATCAATATGTTCTGTTCATAAAAGAAGTACTGCAAATCTGGTCTTTTCAGATCCCATGTTCTAAGTAATTTGTTAATCCCTATTTTACTAAAATAGAAACCATTTCTGGTTTTTTTTTATTGTTGTTATACTGTATATAAAAATTGGAGCCATTTCCTTTAGTTATTCTTCCTAGGACAATACCTAAAATATTTTAATTTTGAATAAACTTATTAATGGCCTTTGAAATCTCTGAACAAAATTTTTAGTAAATAAACCTAACTTGGTATTTTGAACATGAAATTGCGTATTAGTCTTTTAAGAAATAAAACTACTTCTGAAGGTTTTCTGTAATAAAGATTGTCCACAGATGTGAGGAAATGCTGATTTTTCTTCCCCTGAAACCAAGCTGCATTCTAGTTACTTGAAGTATTTTAAGAACCTTAAACTTGTGTCTCTTTCTAAGTGTCATGCTTAGAGCAGGCCTAACATCAGTTAAATGAAGTGAAAATTGCATTCTTGTCTTGATAGAGATGAAAATGGATTTCTGGTCATGAAATAGATGTAGTTGTCACTTTTTAAAAAAGGTGTCAGCAGTTTGCTTCAGCGAGTAAGGTGCCAATTCAGTATGGCAGTAAACTTGTGATCTGAGCAATCAATAAAATGCTTCAATAACTTCTGCTTCATTACACTTATAATAAGAGGCTATAGATCCATGGCACATAAAATGTTGATAAAGAGGATATGTGGGATCGACTGTGACAATTTTCTGAAAGTACAGTAAGTGCAATATTGCCACCTAGAGTTTGTGCATAGGTAATTATTACAGAGCAGGGAAGCTGGCAGTGGAATGAAACACAAAGTGAGGCTGAAATGCTGTTTATTTTCCATCACTTACCTTCATGGAACATTTCATTTGACTTGTCATAAAGCAGTTAGGTCAGAGGAAAAAATTCAAATCTGTATTTTTCTCTAATTCTCTTAGAATTATACCACCAAATGTCAAATATGTATCTCTGGCTCAAAATTGGAATTTTTACCATGAAACTATTTATTAAATAACTCCCTTTGGAAAAAAAATATTTATTGTTTTAGCAATCCAGTTATATAAACACAGTGAGCTTTAATGACATCTCAGCAGGAGGCCTCCCCGTGAAAAAGATTGCCCTCATTAATACTAAACATCCCTTCAAAAATAAGGGACCAACTTACTTTTGAAGTGGTATTTTAAAATAAACACATTTTATATAAAAACTACAGGGCTGGGTAAGGAAGTCAGATTTTTTTGATGACTGCTTATGTCATCATTTGTGAGCATTGTGTTGAAGTATGAACTCCGTGGGCATTGACCAGGATTAATTTCACATCTTTCATATTGAAATATGTTAACATATATTTAGGCTTAAACTATCACCATATCTTTCCTGAAAATAAAAATAACTTGAATTATTTAATTTTGATACATTTTAAAAGGCTGGCTATAGAAAATGTTTTAGGTAAAGCATTATTTAGCCCTTTCTCTTTCTGAAGTTGTAACTGCTTCATTAAGTTTTATAAAAATCTGATTATAAGTACTTCATAATAGTTAATACAGGAATAATACCATCATATGCCTATGGGTGTTGACTGACTTAATAAGGAAATCTGGCTAACTGGGAAGGGTTTTTGCTTCTGTTATTTATCTCTATTTTAAAATTTAGATAGTTTGTATAAGTTTGTTGAGCTAGGCCTCCAGGTTTCTCTGTGAAGAATAATTTGGTATTAATATACTAGTAATGCTTTAAAATGTGTTGTTTGTATTTTGTATCTTTATGTGCCTATGCATAAATGACTCCCACAATAGTAAAAATGAAAATGAGTGTAATATTTTCATTTTCTGACCAAAATTTTATTATCAGATATTCTAATGTTGTATGAACTGTATATTTAAGTCAAGTTAGTTACATGAATATCTTATTTTGAAATGCATTAATCATATTGAGTGGACAATGCTGCATTTTAAGACTTCCAAATGAACACAGAATTGTCCTAGTAAATAAATGAAAGCACCTGACAAATTTTCTTTAAATGACTCAGTCACCTACAGGTATTATTGCTTATGACTCTTTGGAATGAAAATAAATTTAGTAGAGTTACAACAGCAAAGTGAAAGTATGCCTGATAGATTCCACGAACAGCTTCAACACCCACAGGTATTATTTGCAAGAAAACAATCATGTGAGTCTTCAGCTGGTTAGAGAGGGCACAGCTTTCTATCTTCACCTGACATCTGCTCCTTCAACATCCTGGCCCCCCATCTTCTGCCCCTCCTGCAACACAGTGATGCTCGCTGAGAGGTTTGTGTGAGTGGACAAGAATATAAATGTTTGCTTTTTCCCCTTTGAAGGACTAAAATAGTATGAAAGGCACATAGCCAGCAACAAAGCAACCCTCTTGAGGGTTGACTGATATTTTCATTTACTATTCATATTGATCAGTATTGTAGGTGGTTACTGGTTAATATCTGTGATTAGTAAGAAACCTCACAAAAGATTGCTAAAATGAGACTGAGTCATTTTGAGAGAGAATCTCATGAAGCTCAGGCTAGTCTTGAACTTACTATGTAGCCAAGGTTGGTCTTGAAGTCCTAATCATCCCTCTATCCCCTCACAAGTGCTGGGATTAGAACCCTGAATATCACCACTGGTTTTCATAGGTAAACATTTTTGGGATCACTGATTTTTTCATTTTACCCAGAAATAGTATTTTCCTCTCATCTGGTATTAATGAACATCTGTTTTATACAAAATTTTCAAAAACCAAAATCCACAGTGTAATGTTATAATCTGCTCACTGTCTACTCACAAGGTGAACATCTTCAGGGCCTTCAGTGTCTCTGTGAATCCAGGTAAATCACCTTATCACATGGTACCTTTTTGGCACTATCATTCTGGCAGTGACTTATTTTTGCCTTATCTTGTTTCATTAGAAAAGACTTATTTTCCTAAAAAAGAAATGATTAGAGGAGATATAAACACAGCTGATTTTTCCTTATGCACCCTGTTTTGGTATTAACTATGGGTAACAATACAGGAAAACTACCCAACACCTTCCCTTAGGAAGCTACCTTTGTGTCCTGGGGACAAGAATAGCCTTGAGAAACTACTAAGAAATATACTTAATTGTATATAGTTGGGTACTAAAATATATGCCTATAGGTTCTATGCACTAGAAGAACTTGCATTAAAAGACAGTGAAAAACTAGAAGTAAGGCATTTCCAGATTGAAATGAACATGAACAATAATCCAATTTTCTCATTTTGTCAATAATAAGACAATAAAACAATTCATTAGATGTTGTGAGTATTAGATAATGTGGCTAAAACTCTTAAAATAGTACATAAATATAGTTTAATAGTTAGTAAGGAATAGCTATCATCATCCTGATCACCTTTATTTAATTATGTAGTTAAAAAAATGTTACCAGTGATAGTTGAATATGAGATAGCAAGGTAAACACGAATGGGAAGACAGTTGACTCCTCCCTGTGAGTGCAGACAAGGTCTGCTTCACGAACCAAGGATGAGGAGGGCTGGGAAAAGAGACACAGAGAGAAGCAGCATGAAGTCAATAGTAAGTAAGATATCATTTCCAAACACATGGTTCTCAGCACAAAAATCACTGGAACTTTTGCAAGATAATGTGGCCTTATAATGAATAAAAGACAGAACTTATGTTTTATTTTTAAATTTTATTTCATAGTACATGAAATAATGAAGAAATGGAAAACAATTTTAAAATCAAGTATTTTTCACATGATTATACCAAAAATTAATTACATCAATAAAATCCCATGACATAGTAATTATTCAATTAATATGATGATTGCAGGATTTATGAAAATATTAACTCATAACCCATTTGTGTGATATAATTTGGTGATCTGGACATAAACTTCAAAGTAGCTGTCCTCTTCAGTTGATCTTGTTACTGTATCTTTGGTATCTATGTGTACTTTTACTCACAGATAATGAAAAAAGGCTAAATCTGCAACTCATTCAAGAATGAGGTCAAAAAGTCCTTCCTCAGCCTCAGAATCAGAGTTCCTGGAGTGGGTTAGAGCAGTCAGAGAAAGTCATTGAATTTGGAAAGCATATGCTGAGGTTCACTTTCAGGAGGAGGTACATAATGTTATAATAATGTAAATAATAATTATTATTTTACTAATAGGGTACATAACCCAGGATAGGTTAATAAGTCTTTATTTTGTCTAAATCTGATTTGAACTTTTAAAGAAGCTATTATTCATGATAGTGGGATAAAAGAAAATTTGAATTTGATTTAGAAAATCCATTTTTGTAGGCACTGTTCAGTATTTTGCGTAGAGATGCTCAGGTGCTTGTATTTCTGTCTTTTTTTTCTGTATTCTCTCTCAGAAGGTATGTTTCTGTGTGAGGAGAGAGGCGGTTATGTCACAGCTGGGTCTGCTCCCCTGCAGGTACAGCAGAGAGCAAGATAAGTAATTGTAAAAAGTGAATGTGTAGGTTCTCAACTTCTATATCTAATTTTTACCAAAAGGTTGCTTGAGAGTGTGCAAAAGTGCTTGCCATCTCTTTTCCATTTATTCTCAGGAAAGGCAAAGTAACCAATAACCCCATTGAAGACCCTCAGCAGAACTGGGGTGTAGGGAGCCTATGTGTACAACCTTTTATTTAAAATAATATTAAATTATAAATAAATAAATAGTAAAAAGCAAGGCAAAGTATTTCTTTTCTCCATCCTGGATCTTTTCTGATATAAAAACCAGAGACTTTGAAAAGACTAGGGCCATAAATTTGTGATGGGTCTCTGAAACTTTTCTTGTTATACATGTTCTTCTATTAAGGAAGACATTGGGAGAGAAATACAAAGTTGTGGGGAAAAGGGAAAGTGTAAACTGTGCATGTTAAAAACACTATTTTTTTATGTCTTTAAAACAATGGATAATAATTGATAGAAAACTTCTGGTATTTCATCATGCTGGATAGATTAAAACCAGTTTAACAACTTCATTTACCACTGTCATATCATGTAACTTTTAAAACTAATGATAAAAAATTAAAATGTAAACTTAAAATGTTAGTATGTGGACAGCACATGAAAAGAATAGATTGGAGATCCCAGGTACCAGGGCGGGTAAAGTGGTCTCTGCAGACACATGACGTGTGGCTGCAGATAGCTCATCTTCCCCATTCCTGGAGTGAGTAGCTGATGGAACTGCCTTGACAGGCAAGGCTGCCCCTATGAAGCTGTGTTATTATTGACTCTCACTGAGGAGCAACCATGTCCTTTCTTTGTCCTTGGTCTAAGCATACAAGCCTACAACCTGTGTAGTATATCCAGGAAGCACTTGGTCCCTTAGTACTTTATCATTTTATGGTGGTTAACGACTCCATAGCAGGGCTGGAGAGATAGCTCAGTGATCAAGTGTGCCTCCTGCACAAGCAAGAGGCCCGAACCCAGTGTGTTTGAATCTCCATATCCTACATAAACAGCTGACAGGGCCACTTGAGCCTCTAACCCCAGTACCACAAAGGGGAGCAGAGACTGGGGAATTGCCAGCAAGCTCTAGTGTCAGTAAGAGACTTGGGCTCAAATAAAGAGGGCAGAAGAGTGATGGAGTGGGGCATCTCACATTTGGCTCCAGCCACCACAGGTGAGCACACTCCCACCACTGTAGATGAGAGCATGGGACACTGCAAAGTGTCATGTACATTGCACCCCCCACACATACCACATGCACACGCACCTGAGCAAAAACAAAACACATAGCATTGTTTACCACCTCAGCCATTGTTAAGTGTACAGTTCAGTAGTGTCAAATATATTTACCATGTTGTGTACTAGATCTCTAAAACTGTGTGTGTGTGTGTGTGTGTGTGTGTGTGTGTGTGTGTAGTACTGGGGTTGAGCCTATGGCTTGGAACATGTGATTAAATACTGTACCACTGAGATATATTGCCAGCTCCTTCTAAAGTATTTTTCATTTTACAGTGTTAACTCTGTACTCACTATAATGCTATAATGATTGCAGTTCTCTCCTATACCCAACCCTTGTCAATTACTTTTATATTTTCTATTTGTATGATTTTGACTACATTGACTAGAGTCATACAGTATTTTTCTTGGCTTATTTTACTTACTTAGCACAGTGTCTTTGAGATTCGAACATATAGCTTATGACAGGATTTCCTTCCTTTTTGTGCATATGTGTAGCAAGCTGACTTCTAAAATGTGGGTTCAGCCAGGTGTGGTGGTGCATGCCTTTAATCCCAGCACTTGGGAGGCAGACTTAGGAGGATCACTGTGAGTAGAAGGCCACCCTGAGAATACAGAGTGAACTCTAGGTCAGCCTGAGGTAGAGTGAGATTCTACCTCGAACCCCCCCCCCCGCAAAAAAAAATGTGGGTTCTGCAGATGTAACTCAGGTCCTCATGCTTATGAGGCAAGCACTTTTACTAACTATCCTGAGCCTTTGCAATGTGTCTTTTTTTTTTTTAGATCTTGCTTTTAACTATTCTGTCTATATCCTCAGAAGTGGAATTACTGAATCATATCATAGTTCCATTATTGATTTTGAGAAAGGTTTATACTGCTTCCTACAGTGGGTGCACTGTTTGGTTTCTTTCTCACCAACAGCATAGGAGGGTCCTGTTCCTATTTGTCTGCATCCTGGTCCGTATTGGTTGTTTCCTTTTTTCTTTGCCTTTCTTTCTTTCTTTCTTTCTTTCTTTCTTTCTTTCTTTCTTTCTTTCTTTCTTTCTTTCTTTCTTTCTTTCTTTCTTTCTTTCTTTCTTTCTTTCTTTCTTGAGGTAGGGTCTTACTCTGGTCCAGAATGACCTGGAATTGACTTTATAGTCTCAGGTTGGCCTTGAACTCATGGCAATCCTCCTACCTCTGCCTCTCGAGTGCTGGAATTAAAGGTTTGTACCACCACGCCTGGCAGTTTCCTATTTTTTGAGTGACCATGAGGTGATAATGAGGTGATAATCTTACTGTGGGTTTTGCTTGATTCTGTTATGATTACTGAGGAAAAATGCTTTAAAGTATTATTTTGTATTTGTTGACCATTTGTCCTCTTTAGAAATTCTTTTGAAAAGCTGAATGCAGTGGCATGTGATTGTGGTTCTGCTTACTGAACGGGCTGAAGCAGTAGTAGTGAATTCAAGGCTAGTCTGGGCAATGTAGTGAGTCTTGTCTGAATAAAAAGAGGACCTATTTGGTTGTTATTGCTATTGAGTTGTAGAAATCTCTTATATAGGTTAGTTTTGAAATTTATATCACTATGATTTGCATTCCATAAGCTGCCTTTGGTCTCTACCAGTTATTTCTCTTAACATGCAGAAATGTAAACATTGGACATGGTCTCATTTGTCTATTTTGTTGCATTTTCTTTTGGTATCATATCCAAGAAATCATTGATGATCCATGCCCTACAGTATTACCCCCTGTTTTTTTTTTTTCCAGTTATCAATGGCTTTGGGTCTTTCATTTGAGTTTTGATTTCTTTTGTATATGGTACAAAGTAAGGTAAGATTAAGTAAGGTGAGGTGATGTGAAATGAGATAAAGTCAGGTGGGGTAAGGTGAAGTAAAGTAAGAGGGGAAAGTAGGGAAGGGAGGGAAAGAGGAAAAGGAAGAGAAGGAGGAAAAGGAAGAAGGGACAGGAAGAAGGGAGAGGAAGGGAAAGGAAAGGTATTTTATTTGTTTATTTTTGTTCCAAGGCATGGTCTTGGTACTTGCTTCTGGCTGGCCTGTACTCACTGTGTAGACCAGGATGGCCTCAAACTTGCTATGATCTTCCCTCCTTAGCTTCTAGAATGCTGGGATTCTAGGCATAAACCAGAACTCTTGGCTCAGTTTTATTCCTTTACATGTAGATGTATGCTTTCCCCAAAATCTTTTATTAAAGTAATTATCTTTTCCCTAATGTTTTACTTGGAACCATCATGGAATATAATTAATCTATATGCATAAGGGCTTGTTTCTGGGATACTTGTTTGGTTTCAATAATACATAGAATTATCTTTATATCAACAGTTTTTATTGATCTTGCTTTATAGTTTGGTTTTATCTATCCCTTTATGTTTGAGATAGGAACTTGTTATATAGCCCAAGCTAATATTGAACTTAAACTCTTTTTTCTTCATTCTTTTGCATCCAGGAGTATAGGCATGTGCCATCATGTCTAGTATGCTCATGTCAGGCAGAATGATGCCTTTAACTTTAATCCTCATGAAGTTTTTGTGTTTAACCTTGTTTGTGTGGTATATTACGTTGACAAATTTCCATATGTTGAACCACCCCTGCATTTCTGGGATGAATTTCACCTGATCAAGTTGGATAATGCTTTTGATGTGTTGTTGGATTTGGTTTGTGACAATTTTGTTCAGGATCTTTGCGCCTAAGTTCATCAGGGAAATAGGTCTGTAGTTTTTATTTTTTTTCTTCTGGCATCTCTGCCTGATTTTGGTATTAGGGTGATATGAGCTTCATAGAAGGAGTTGGGGAGCTTTCCCTCTTCTCCCATTGTGTGGCACAGTTTGAGAAAGATTGGTTTCAGTCCTTCCATGAAGGTTTGATAGGATTCAGCTGAGAAGCCATCTGGTCCTTCACTCTTCTTTTTGGGGAGGTTTTTCTATTACCTTTTCAATATCGATGAGTATGATAGGTTTGTTTAGGAGATTAATCTGCTCTGAGTTCAGCTTTGGCAGATGGTACATGTCCAGGAACTCATCCATTTCCTCCATGTTAACCAGTTTTGTAGAGTAGAGGTTTTTGAAATAAGTCCTGATGATTCTCCCAATTTCATTTATGTCTGCTGTGATCTGTCCTTTCTCATTTCTAATTTTGTTAATTTGATGCATCTCCTTTTTTGCTTGATCAAATTGGCCAGAGGTTTATCAATCTTGTTTAGTTTTTTCAAAGAACCAGTTCTTTGTTTTATCAATTCTCTTATTTTCTTAGTTTACAATTCATTAATTTCTGCTCTGATCTTAAGTATTTCTTTCTGTCTGTAGTTCCACTGGCTTCTGTCTACTTTGATTTCTTTTGCAATGTCCATGCTTTGACTTATATTTTTCTTCCTTGATTAAGTTTATTTCTAGGTATTTTGGCTTTGATGCTGTAGTATTTGATATTGTTTTCTTAATTTCTTTTTAGAATTGGCTATGCAGAGTATGTAGGAAAACAACTAATCTTTGTGTTAAAATTGTATCCAACTACTTTGCTGAAATTATTATTTGTTATATTTTTCATGCAGTGTTTTATACAGATAATGAAATCTCATCCATTAGCCAATAATGTTATATCTTTTCCAGTTTAGAGGACTTCATTTCTTTTTCTTGCCCAATTATCCTGGCCCAAGCTTTCAGTGTTATGTTGACTAAGAATGGTGAGAATGAACATCCTTGCTTTGTTCCTGCTCTTAGAAGAAAAGCATTCATTTTTTCATTATTGAGTATGATGTTAGCCATGGGGTTTTCATATATGGATTTTATTGTATTGAGACAATTTTCTTCTATTTCTAGTTTGTTGCCTGTATAGTTAATAATAAATACTATATTGAATTTTTAAAGTTTATTTTTTATATTTTGATATTTTCATACATGTGTATGATGTATTTTGATCTTATCTCCCCAACTATCTTCTCTTATCTCCCTCCCCTCCCACTAACACTCTTCTTTCCCATTAATTTCTGTCTTATTTTAATTCCTTTTTAAATCCATGAAGTTAAATTAGGGTTGATGCTATGATCATTGGTGGAAGGTTATTTTCTGTAGAATGGGCAACTTACCAGTGGCTAGACTACCAATGATCCTGAATCCTCTCTCCCAGCTCCTCTAGCTAGTCTGAGGTCTTATGTATCCTTTCCCATCAATGGTGATATATTGACATGCAGAAAACCACAGCTTCTATGAATTTATGATTGTAACAGCCATATCATATTCAGAAGATAGCATTTTCAGCTCCTTTCTCATTGTCCTGTTCTTATATTCTTTGTGTTCCATCTTCTGCAAGGTCCCATGAGCCTTGGAGGGTCCTCTTTAAAGCTGAATGTATAGTAGTTATTTATTCTCAGCAGCTTTTCAGCTGTGCATCTCTACAGTAACTTCTGCTCACTCTGGTAAAAAAGAAAAACTTCTGTTATTGAGTCTTCAAGTAGTACTATTCTATGAGAACAAATGTAGATCTTTAGAAGGCAGTTTGAGATGCTGTCTATTTAGCAGAGCCTACTGTGCTGAATTTTGTCATACGTTTCCTTTTGTCATCAATTGAGATGAGGTTTCTGTCCTTTATTTTGTTAATATAGACCATTCCTTTTGTTGATTTTCATATGTTGATCAACTTTCTCATTGGGTATGTTGCAGTCAGGTTCACATTTCTGGCAGAAATCACCCAACCAAGAGCAGCTTGTGGGGAAAAAAAAAAATATTTTGGCTTATAGACTTGAAGGGACACTCCACAATGGCAGGGGAAAACAATGGCATGAGCAGAGGGTAGAAATCACCTCCTGGCTAACCTCAGGTAGACAACAGGAACATGCAAAACACTGGCAAGAGGAAACTGGCTATAACACCCACAAGCCCACCCCCAACAATGCACTGCCTCCAGGAGGCTTTAATTCCCAAATATCCATCATCTAGGAACCTACCATTCAGAGCCCTTAAGTTCATGGGGACACCAGAATCAAACCACGAGAAGGTAGTCATGGATCCTTAATATTTGTTACGCTTGTGTTCAGATGTGAGACTTTATGAGACTCATACCCACTTATTCAAGCAGGTCTTCTCTTTCTCTTTTTTTCTCTATCTCTCTTTCTCACCCTCTTTGTCCCACTGTCTCCTTCCCATGCGAGGCAAGCAGTCTACCTCTGAGTTCAATCCCCAGCCCAGGTCATAATTCATATCATATATTTTTTTAATCAAATATGCTTTTCTACACTTATTGAGATATTAATAAACACATTTCCCAATACTGCAGTGAGTTATGTTGAGTTATTCAAAAATATGAAGTGAAAATATTCTTGATGTAAACCCTGAGAGATATTATGCTACATGAGGTATTGTGCTACATATATACTATTTATATTGACTTATTAAAATAGTATAAATGAGCCGGGCATGCAGGCACACGCCTTTAATCCCAGCACTCGGGAGGCAGAGGTAAGAGGATTGCCATCAGTTCAAGGCCACCCTGAGATGACAGAGTTAATTCCAGGTCAGCCTGGACAAGAGTGAGACCCTACCTCAAAAAACCAAAAAAAAAAAAGAAAAGTAGTATAAATGATTTTTGTATCTCTGGTCATAAAGGAGAGATATTGGTCCATCATTTCTTTTTCTTCTAATATCTTTAATTTTGTGTTTTAGTTATTGTGGTATTTTTAGGGTAATGATTCTAATATCACTTGTATTATTTCTTAAATATTTGGAAAAAATCATTAGTTTAGTCATCATTTGTTTGTGTATAGATTTTTTAAATTATGACAACAGGATGGGAATATAACCAATTTGCAATATGTTCATATATTAAAATTCCCAACAAAAATTATTCAGTATTAATAGTTTTTGAAAGAATTTAGTCTAAAATGACAGGTTTATTGACATAATAATATTAAAAATACTTAAATTTGAACAAATTGCCTTTTAATTATTGATACTGGCCATTTCTAGCTTCATCATTTTTCTTAATTAAACTAGCTAAAAGTTTATCAATGTTATTGATATTTTTCAAAATACTGGGCTAATTTGATTTTCTATTTCTATTATGATTTTATTGATTTTATGCTTTGTTACTTACTTCTGCTTATACAGGGCTAAATTCTTATTTCCTTTTCTATTTTGTCAAAGCAGAAGGTTGAATCATTGATTTTAGAACATTTTTACTTTTGTAATATGAGTATTTAATAATGTAAATTTCTTTCAAAGACTTTCTACACATGTGCCTACTAAATTTCAAGGTTTCTTTTATAATTTTTATTTTTATTTATTTTCAAGACGAGAGGGAGAGAGATAGAAGAGAGACAAACAAAAAGAGAATGGGCATGCCAGGGCCTGTAGCTACTGCAAACAAACTCCAGATGAATATGCCCCTTGTGTATCTGGCTTATGTGGGTCCTGGGGAATTGAATCTGGGTCCTTTGGCTTCCTAGGCAAAGCTTTAACTGCTAAGCCATCTCTCTAGCCCCAATGTTACATAAATAATTTGAGCATTGTTTTTTCCTCTGAGCTTATAGTTTTTCACTTTTACTTGAAATGTTTAGGTCATTCAACGTAACCATTTATAAATTTGTATTCAATTAATCTATTCATTATTTGTGTTCAATTTGTCACATTTGATCTTTTCTAAACAAGTCAGAACCATATCCTTTTAACTGTTTTTTACCATTGGGTTCTTCAGTGACTTCATCATATATTGTCCATTCCCATAATAGCTTTGTTTTTTGTGTATGTCTGAGTTTGTGTCCAGTTGCTTTAGGATTATTTATCTACATATGTGTATGATTTTCTAACTCATTTTAAAATAATATTTCATTATAAGAAAAATTTTATATAAGCCTCTATGCTTCCTGTTCTGTTATACTATTATTTTATTTCTATGTATCCTTTAAAGGGATATATCAATACAGCTGATTCAAGATCAGGTAGACTATTCTAATATTTGAGAGTTTAATATGTAAATATTTAATTCTTTTAATTAGCATTAATTATATTACTTGTAAGGTTAAATGTTCAATATACCTGTTAAGTAAACAGATGTCTTTGTATCCTCTTAAAATTTGTATAGAAGACTTGATTCTACAATTTGACTATATTTGGAATTAGGACCATTACTGAGGGAGTTTTTATGTCAAATGAGGTCACAAAGGTAGAGCCTTAATGCAATAATATTATTGTCCCTGTGCATTAGTTGCCTTTGACATATGTATAAATGTATGACAAAAAGCAAGGTAGGGAGAAAAGATTTATTTTGGTTTTCAGTTCAAGGGAATACAATTCATCATGGTGGAATGGTATGGTGGTAGAAGAAGCTGATGATCACATTCAATCCCAGTCAGGAAACAGAGAATAAATGAATATAGATGTTCACCTCACTTCTTCCTTTGCCTTCAGTTCAGGACCTCAGTCCATGAAATAGTGCCACCTAAAGTTAAGGTGGGTCTTTTCATCTCAACTGACATAATCTAGAAGTTCCCTTGTGGATATGGCCAGAGACTTGACTCCTAGGTGATTATAGATCTTATCAAGTTGCCATCAATATAAGCCATTAGAAGTCTGCCCCTTGTCAACCTGACATCTACATATATCACTTTTAAGCTATGAACTTCTACTCCTGGTCCTTATGGTTATCTCATAATGCAAAATGAATTTAGTTCTACATCAACAGTACCCAGAGTTTTTAACAGTTATAATACTAATTTAAAAAAAACCAAAGTCCAAGTGTGTTCTGAGACCCAAGGAAATCTCTTCATTTGTGAACTCTTAAAAAAGTCAAAAATAAGTACATAGTTCCAATATACAGTGGTGCATAATAAACCTCCCCTTTCCAATACAGAAATGAGGGCATGACAAGGGAAGATAGACCAAATAAAGACTGGAACCCAGAAGGACAAATACCAAGTCCTGTAAGTCCATGACTGACATCTGACACTCATCTGGGTTCCACAGGACTTGGGGAGCCTTGCCCTCCAGCCCTGTTGCCTGTAATACACATAGCTCTTTCTTGGGCCAGCTTCACTCTGTGGTTACAGCTTTCCTGAGCACATGTCTCATGGTTCAGGTGTCTCCAACATCCTGAAATCTATATTGCTACTGAGGTTTCACCTTCATGACTCCCTTCATTGGTTTCTCATAGCCTCCATGCAGGAACTCAGACCCTACCACACATTATCTGAACTAAGTGTCTTTTATTCCTGCTAAAACATGTACTATGAAGATGATACTGCCAAGTTCTGATGATAGTTTGGGATGGAGCCTGGCACACTTGACAAGTTCCATCAGCCTTTTTTTCTTGCCTTCCAGGTTGACCTTCAGGAAACACTCCTCTAGGTGGTTGTTTTGGAGGCAAGAACCCTCAGTGACATTCTCAGTTTAGGCTCTCTCCTTTCAAATAAATTTGCATTTTCATAAGATGGAGCCTTCTATTATTGGGGCTTTGCCCTTTCATATTGTTCTAGTACAGCACAGTATTTCTCTTCAATAGTGTGAAGCTATTTAACAGTTATAGATGTTTTATCAGCACCAACCTGGTCTGAAACTTAAACTCCTTCCTTTACACACCAAATGGCACATCTTTCATATCTTTCTTCTGTACTTGTTGTGCTCTCGCTGTTGAACTGGATCAGAGCAGTGGACAATAACCACGACACAGCCTGAATACTATTCTGTCTTGAGATTTCACTTGCTGCACAAACTGTGCATTCCTGTTGGATTCAGCTTCATTCAAGTTCTCAGGGCATTCTCAGAATATAGCCAGAGAGTATTCCAGGAATAGTGTCTTTCCCAGTTTCCAAAAGAGACAATTTCCTTTTGAAACCTCATGAGCCAGGCCTCCACTGCCCCTCTCTCTTGGCATTCTGGTCCTCCAAATTCCCACCTGACTGGCTCATTAAGCTCTGCTTATGCATTCTGGGACTTTTCTTGCCACAAATTGCACACCTTTCCGCATTCCTCCCTGAACCAGCTACAAAAGCCTATAAATGATATGGTTAGGTTAATTGCTTTGGCAATAGCCCCACTTTGATACTGTTTTCTTTCCGTTTGTGTGTGTTTATTTTAGTTGCCCTTATAATTGCCATGGCTTGTCAGGAAGGAAGTTAAGGAAGAAAGAATTTAGTTTTTTTTTTTTTAATTTAATTTATTAGTTTTCATTTCAGTGAATACAGGCAGTTTGGTACCATTATTTAGGCTCATCTGTGATCTACCCCCTCCCATTAGACCCTCCTTGTTAATGAAAATGGGTCGTGCATTGTGGAGTTAGCCCCCAGTTATTAGTATGATAAATGTCTCTGCAAATCATGACCCAACATGTAACTCTGACATTCTTTCCGCCCCCTCTTCCGCAAGATTTCCCTGAGCCATGTTGGGTTCATTTTTGGTCTGCTTCAGTGCTGAGGTGTTGGGGCCTCTGAGGCTTTGGCTCTCTGATTTGGTAGGAGTTGATTTTTCTCTGCGTTGATCTCCTTCCCCTTTGTGCTGGTATCTGTTTTTGAGTTTGAAGAGATACTGTTCACCGTGGCAGGGAAAGCATGATGGTAGGAGAATGAAGCAGCTGGTCAGATTCAGCTGCAGTCAGCGGACAGAGGTGTGGATGCTGTGGCTCAGTTTTATTGATCCTTTTTTATTCCGTTTGGGACTCTAGCTCATGCAATGGTGCCACCGATAGTTAGGGTGATCTTTTAACCTCAGTTAACTTAGTGTAGAAATTCCCTCACAGATGTGGGCCAGCAATTTATCTCCTAAGTGATTCTAAATCCTGTCAAGTTGACATCAATATTACTTACCACATCCTGTAAGAATCGTAGATATACCAATGTGCTCTTGTTCTCTTTCTGTCTCTTTTTCTCTGTCTTTCTTGTCCTCAAGAAGAAAAGAAAAATGATAGAGTGCTTGCCTAGCATGTGAAAGTGCATGAAGCCCTAGGTTCAATCCCCAGTACCACAAAAATTAAAACAAAGTAGTAAATGGTAATACCCGTTGCACATGGAAAAACATACAAAAAAGTCTGCTGCTATTGTTATTTCACTGTTGTCTCTCCTATCCAGCAGTGCCACCTGCATGGCACAGAGGCATTTGTTCTTGACTAGTATTCAGCACATATTTGTTGACAAACTAGTGATGGAGTATGAAAACTTTTGCTCAAGTTTCCTTTCAGAATGAATGTGACTCTTTGACTATATTTAACTGTAGTCACCTTCCTTTGAATTATCTATTTAGTTGTGCTGAAAGCAATTATGCTGTTTACATTGTCTGTTCAGGGAGGTGCTCCAAATATGATATATCAGAATTTTACTGTGCTCAAGTCCTGTTCCTATCTGGGCAGGACTAAAGTCTAAATTATCAAAAACATTCCAATTGTGATTTGGATACTTAGTAGGCCAAAGTTTTTTATTTTCTGAATATTTTGAGATAAGTTTAAAAAATCTTGTTTATGACATAACTATCAATTTTGGCTCCTTTAGCAGATCACATATCCATATGTACTTTAACATATAAATACATATTTCCATATTCTAAAATTTTTATGGGAAAAGCTTTACTGTAAATTTGTTTTATTTACATTTTAACATAGGTTCTATGCATATGTATGTTCATATGTGCATATGTCTATGCATGTGTGTATGTATTTCTTTAGTGTCATCATAGGCATGGGCTGGCCTGCCTTGGCATAAACTTTGCTCCAGTTGAAAAGTTGTTTAGACTTTCCATTGAAGCGGTAGGGATCACTTCTACCCTATTTCTTCAATCCATGCCTGCTGACAGCCTCATGACTTGGAAGTACTAACTCAGGCTGTGAACGCTTTGCTATCCAATTGCAGAAGCATTATTTGTGAAACCACCAGATTTCACTAAAAACAAGGACCTTGCCATAGAGTCAAGACACTCTCCAAATCTGTGCACAGCCAGCACAACAGCTGGTGGTAGTGGAGGAAAAAGCATGAAGACAAAATCTTTAACATTTGAAATATTATTAAAGGTAGAATCTTGATTTTTTTGAAAAATATGTATATTTTGTTTTTGTTTTGTTTTTCAAGGTAGGGTCTTCCTGTAGCCCAGACTGGCCTGGAATTCACTCTGTATTCTCAGGGTGGCCTCAAACTCATGGGAATCCTCTTACCTCTGCCTCCCAAGTGCAGGAATTAGGCGTGCACTATCACTCCTGGATGAAATAAATTTTAAATTTAAGTTAGTATACAAAGAAATGGATTTCACCAAGTCATTTTCATATATTTAAGACATTATATTTTATTCTTATTCCTTTTCCTCTACACTGCCCATTCTTACTGGTTCCCTTTCTACCCCCGAATAGTCTTCACTTCTACTTTAGCATCACATTTTCCCCCTTTCCCTCCTTCCTATGGTCATGTCCTCCCATCTCATGGTCCCCTTTCTGCATTCATCACACACACACACACACACACACACACACACACACACACACACACACACTTATATATGTTAATTTAAATCTAGGGTCTGTTATTCAAGACTGTATTGCTCAGTCTCCATGTGTTTGTGTAATTTCTGTGGTTTCTTTTGATATCAATGTCTATTTTTTGTTTAGAATCTGATAAGATATGAGAAATAATGTCAACTATTTTGTTAAGACTTGCTTTGTAACCTAGAACATAGTGCCTATTCTATAAAATGTTCTATGTGCTACTGGGAAAAAAAATATTGTGTTTTAGAGTCTGAAGTTTTGTCCTCCAAGTCCATTATCTGTTTAACATTTAGCTATTCCATTTTTTTCGTTCCTTTCTCTCTCTCTCTCTCTATTATGTAGAAACTTTGTATGGACCCATCATGTATTGGCACCACCATTTCCCTTCTCCATGTCTCCATTCTGCTGAGGACCCTCTTCAGTGGGATTGCTGGTTTTGACCATGGGGTTGTGAGAGTGCAAGTCAGTCATTGGGGGTGGGGGGTCATTCTTTTTGATATTGAGGCACTGTTTCACTATGTAGTTCATGCTGGCCTTGAACTCATGATTCTCCTGTCTCAGCCTCCAGAACGCTGGGATTAAAGGTGTGCTCCATGCATGAGTTAGTAGTTACTTCTTACTGTAATTTATTTTTCTTTAAAAGCATGTATTTCTGCTGATATTATTAAAGATAGAATTTACTTCTTGATGCCCTCTGGAAATGTCATTGCAACCTGGACAGTGAATATAAGCCAAATAACTTAATGTGAGGAAAATTAAAAAGTAAGACTGTATTCTAATGACAATAGCTTTACAAATGAGATGTTTGTCTAAGGAAAACAGAGTCTTTTGTTACATTTAGATAATGACTTGCAATTAAAGGGATAGAAAATAGGATTTGAAAAAGAGGTAATTGCTTTACTTTCTCCCCATAAATATTTATTCTAGAGTATCAAAAAGTGTTAAGGAAGAACAACAACAGAGACAATGATAGGAGTATCTTGCCTTTTATGCCAGTATGCATACTAATTGCATTGTTTTCTGGTGTTTTATCTTTTTTGTGAGTTTCAGTATATATTAGAATTGTTTTATCTTCTTATCAATTAAAAGCAACCTTTTTAATGCACCTTTTGCTTTGGAATATATATGTTTTAGAAGTAACAAATTTGCCTGTGAAAGCTTTCTTCACTTAGTAGGTATCTACTTCAGGGAAGACACATTCCTGCATTTTGTAGTGCTGATATTTCTTTGAAATATGTAATTGAGATTTTCAAATAATAGTTGATTGTTGAATATAAATTAGACCTACAGCCTTTGTTAACTTTTGCTAATAGACATGAATAGGGATGTTCAATGATCACTAGGGAAAAAAAGTTTGTTAAAGCTCATTTTGTATTTAAAAAAAAATCTCAGGCTGAAGAGATGGCTTTATGGTTAAGTGCTTGTCTGTGAAGCCTAAGGACCCTGGTTCAAGGCTCAATTCCCCAGGACCAATGTTAGCCAGATGCACAAGGGGGTGCAATGTCTGGAGTGTGTTTGCAGTGGCTGGAGGCCCTGGCACACCCATTCCCTCTCTCTCTCTGCCTCTTTCTCTGTCGCTCTCAACTAAATAGTTAAAAAAAAATGAACAAAAAGTGTAAGAAAAATATGTGTGTATGTGTGCGTGTGTGTGTGTGTATGTGCACACGCGCATGCACACGTGCACATGAAAGCATCAGGGTCTCTTGTAGTTGCATGTTTCACTTTTTTTTTTATGGGGCTTAATGTAGACACTGGGGATTGAATCTGAGGTGCCAGACTTTGCAAGCAAGTGCCTTTAACTGTGGATCCATCTGCCCAGCCCCTCTTTATGTTTTTTTAAATTTTGTTTCTCTGCCAATATTTTATATAAAAATAAAATGAGAATTACTTTCACTTCTTCAAAGTTAGAAAGAAAACAACATAGCATACAGATATATAAAATGAATCATTAATAGACCTATATGTTTTGCTATGTTTCAATTTTGAAATGGCCTGTCTCATGGTAACCAATTCCCCCTTGAGTCAAGCATGTTATGTATTGGCCTTGAACAGATACTGTACACTCAACTGTGTGGCCTGTGTAGAAAAATTGCATTATTTCTTTTCCTTGGGACATACTAGTTGACAGCATCACTTCTTTGCTTATAGCATAACTTCTGGTTTTCTATTATATGACTAATGTGTACATGGTTTATGTGGACTACTGTGTGCCATTCCTTTGTATCCACACTATCAATTTGTGATTTTGTATCCTAAGCCTAGGTTTTAAAATTCTGCCTGGGATATTTATAGCAATCTATACGAGAAAATTTATATTTTTCTTAACTTCAAGTCATGTTAAGTTCATATATTTCAGCTTATGTTTGCAAATATACATACCTCTTTTTTAATGTGCAAATCAAGACAGAGCAAAAATAAAAACATCATGTCTTCACCTCATATTATTTATTTATATATTTATTTTTCAGACAAAGTCTCACATAGTCCAGGCTAATCATGAGCTTTCTAATAGCTGAGGATGACCTGGGACCCCTGATCCTTCTACCTGTACTTCTCAAGTGCTGAAATTATAGGCATGAGCCACCAACATGCCTAATTTAAATCTTCTTCCTTCCTTCACTCTGTCTGTCCTGTGTTTCCTTCCTTTCACCTCCCTCCTCTCTTCTTCCTCATCCTTTATCTATCTCCCTCCCTTCTTTGTTATTTCTCCATCCCTCCCCTCTTCCCACCTTCTTTCTTTGTTTTCTCTTTTCTTTTTCTTTCCCCTCTCTCTTTTTCTTTCTTTCTTTCCTTTTCTTTCTCTTTCTTCCCATCCTTCCTTCACTTTACTGATACAAAGGTCTTATTAATAGCCCAGTTTGTCTTGGACTCATTACCCTCTGCCTTTCACCTGTCAAGTGCTGTGATGGTAGGAATGAGTCACCATGCCTGACTTAATAATTTCTTTATTGATATTTTATCTATTTATTTTGTTTTTTCAGGGTAGGGTTTCACTCTGGCCCAGGCTGACTTAAAATACATTATATAGTCACAGACTGGTCTTGAATTCATAGTGATCCTCCTACCTCTGCCTCTGGAGGGCTGGCATTAAAGGCTTGTGCTATCATGCCCAGTATTAATAATTTATTTTTGTACCCATAATAGTTGTTTGATTTTGAAATTCTGTGAAATGTTAAAATTTGAGTGTGTATCCCTAACTCCCTTTTCTATCCCTTCTTCCTATTGAAGGCTTAATATATAAGGAGGAACAATCAGCCCCATTAATGAGGATTCTCCCTTTTTTGCCTTTATTACATAGCTTGTAAAGTTATTCCTATAATTCTGAACCCTATTGTAATTGACAAACTTATGTACTGAGATGCAACTCACTAAAATAATTACAAAAATTACAATGCAGATCTAGAAACAACAAATTAGATAAGTTGAATGGATTTATGCTTTAGAAAGACTGCTCTGGGAGCTGGATGCTGGGAGGCTGGGGAGGACCTGAGTTTAATCCCAGGACTCTGGTAAAAATGTTAGTATGGTGGCATGCATTTATAATCCCAGCACTGGGAGAGTTGGAGACAGGAAGATCCATGCAACTCATTGGCTAGCCTGTGTACTCAAATTAGGGAGATCCAGGCCAATGAGAGACAACGAAAAGTGGGACCTTGTTCCTGAGGAATGACACACGCAATGTGTTTGTGTTACCAGCATGCCCATGTGTATGCCCCCACATGAACGTGCAAGCATACACCCCCACACACACATACAAAGACTATTCTATGCTTAAAGACAGGTAATGCATTCAGCACAATGCATATGCTTTGGCACAAGATTCAGTATGTGTCTTCTTAAACAAAAGGCCACACACTATTTCTGCCCTATTCTGAGAAAGCTAGGTTTCTAGTGAATACCTTATCTGTTGGGTGATGTTGGGATGGCTGGAAGCAGTTCCTGTCACATAAAATGTCCTTCTGCTTTAGCCAATGTGGCAAGAGAGTGCTCAGCTTAGTTTTGTGATACTCACATGTCAGTTCAGTAGAACTCTGGTCTACAGTAGACTAAATGACCAGGTTAGATTTTATAAGAAGTTTGACTGTTGAATATAGGATGCCTTTTCACAACTGCAGCTCAGCAAATCAAAGTTCTTCTCAAAGGTACAGAGCAATAGCTTAACATCTCCAATGGGTCTGCAATCTGAATTCTAGTGCTATGGACTTCAGTAGAATAGATTCACCTTTAAGGTTTTCACATGTATATTTTACAAATAATAATTGATTTAAACCTTCCAATTCATTAGCACTAGGAAATCTGGCTGTGACCATAATTCCCTATTAGTCATCTACCCATCTTCTCCATGATCTCTTGCCACAAGAAGATTTGTATTAATAGTTGCAGCCCTTTTACCAAGATCAATAGGAATTTCAGTGTTTTTCCCCCACTGGAATTCCTCCTGTGTGATATTTCTTGGTATCCTTCTCTATTAACCCCTCCCAGAGGGGAATTATCTCATTACTATAGTTAAGGTGTACTAACAGCTATACTTGCTCTTGAAGGAAGGGTCAGGAATGCACAGCCAGCATTGTGTGGGTGATGTGTCTGCTTCCCAGTTCCATGTGGCAAGAGCATGGGCCAGGGAGTGTTGTTAAGCTGCACAAGTCTCTTGACACCCTTTCCTCAGAATTATGACACATAAGGAGCTACTCCTGAGCTTTTGTGCACTTAAAGAAAGAAAGGTCTACTACAAGAGGAGACTTGCCATCTACATCTGAGGCACTCAGAATTGTAAAATAAAGTTGAATCCCAGCCTTTATATCACACTTTCCAAACAGCCAGGTAATCTGTGAAACTAAATTCCCGCCTCACAATAGTCACAAGTTCCAGCAAGGGTCCCAAGGTCCCTGATCAATCTCAATTGCTCCCCTCCATCCCAGTCCACCTGAAAGAGATGTTCCAATCTCCCTGTACTCCCAGAAATTGGTGAAGTGCAGAGCTGTGCAGATGGGGAAATTTTTTGCCCTTTCCTCCCAGACCTGTGAGGAGTGCAGACGGAAGGTCTTTGTTGTGGGTGGCAAATTAAGATTTTTTTTTTTTTGTAAGGGAAATTGAATAATATGCAGTGACTTATAAACTTCTTTCTTAATTGTCCCATCTGGGTGGCCAATTATGGGTCGGGGTGCTGTGATTCAGGAATAGTCCTTGAATTCCAAACCCTGAGTTAGTGTCTGCTTTTTAATAAAACAATTGCAAAAAATAAGACAGAAGAATATGAATCACCACCTTTTTTATTCAGAAATATACAAGGGAAGGGAAAATGGGTACACCCACTTGGTCCATGAGGCCATGTGGGAGAACAAACATTAGCTTTTGGTACATGAAAAAGGATTTAGAGAAGAAAGAGAAGAAGGTGCAGAGAGAACCTGCTTTGTGGGAGGCAAAAAGGAGTAGAGAGCCTTTGGGGCAGTAGAGGAGGCTTGCCAGGACAGGAACTGAGAGACAACAGCCACAAAGAGAGCGAGTCTGTCCATCTGGTTAGCATCTACTTATAACTTTAATGTGGTGGGCCTTACTTTCAGGCTCAGGTGAGCCAGAGTGAGAGCTAATTGGTCTGGGCTAGGAGCTGGCTCAAGAAGAGGCCAGGCATGAAGCCAAGTTTGGGGGCTGAGCTTAACCAATCTGAATACCAGGATCAGATTTAAATTTTAGGAAAGAGGAACTCCCCCCTAGGAGGCCCTGAGGTTGTTTATTGGAAAACATATCTTTAGTCAAGAGATAAGGGAGGAGAAAAAAAACAGAGATAAGGGAGGAGAGATTCTTCTCTGATCTCTAATAACGTGGAGATTGCAAGGGCAGACATAAGGACATTTCTGCTTTTAACATGCAGAGCCTAGTCACCATAAACTACCTAACAAAGCTACCTGACTCCCTCTCTATATGGTTTGTAACTGCAGAACAGAAAGATTCAAGGCCCCTGTGGTCACTTGGTTGTTCTATTAGGATGAAAAAATTCTTTTTCATGAAAGATTAATGTTTTTCATTTCCCTTTTTATAAAAATATTTCTTTATTCATTTATTTTAGGAGTTGTCCCATAAGGGAGTGATTTGTAAAGTTATAGAAATTTACAAAGTATAAAATGAAAGTTTGATTTACCAGAACTATTCCCAAGAATGTTACATGCTCATGACATTAGTGCTGTTAATAAAAATTTCCAAGCATGTTTGTATATATACAAAACATATATATATATGGAGAGAGAGAGAGAATGGGCATGCCATGGCCTCCTATGGCTGCAAATAAAAGCCAGATGCATTGACTACCTTTACATCTGGTTTTCTTGGGCATGGGGAAATTGAGCCTAGGCCAGCATGTTTTGTAAGCAAGTGCCTTTCACCACTGAGCACCTCCCCAGCACTGTTTTATATTTTTGCTATACCTTGACCTACTTTTCACATTATTACAAAAGCAGGTATTGCTTCTGCCTATGTGTGCATTTCACTGTTTTTGGTTTTGGAGTTGAAGTTAATTCTCCTTTATATATTAAACCAATTAGTAAGTCAACACTAGTGCCAGGCAGGAATTAAAATGTAGCATCCAGTTTATTATTGATAAGGTTAAATTTGAATTTATCATGAGAGAAAGAGAGAGAAACTTTATGTAGACCTTATACAGCTGCTCTGTTATGGGATCCGGTGTTGCACAAGTAAGACCATCAACTCATGGAATGTGAGGCAAAGTTTTATTGGATAAAGGGAAAGGAAAAGAAGAAAGGTGCTGCACCAGGTCTGCATCCCAGAGTTCAGGAACTTAGGATGCAGCCCTGAAGTGTTCAGAGTGTCAGCTTTTATTGGAAATAATCACATGATGCTTATAATAAAACAAGATTGGGAGTTAAACCACAAAATTGCATACTATTAAACAAGGGGGAGGGGCAGTGTTATAAGAAGTCACAAGGTCACATAGGTCACATAGGCACACCTGAGGCAAGAAACAACATTCTATGCTATCTATTCACAAAGATATTTAGAAACAAAGAGATATAGGAAGCTCATGGTACACTGCAGAGGGATCATCCCATAACAGTAAACATCTGCTTTGCATAGAGGAATCATCCCATTCCTTTCACATTCCATTTTCCACAGTATGAGCAGCTCATCTATGTACTGATAAAGATGAGCAGTGGGAGACTTGCTCTTACTCTGGGAGACCTGTGGCATTCAGAAGTGTTTCCTCCTTACATAGTACAGGTTGACCACATCATACATAATGGGTTATATAACTGGTGATATACATTTAGAATGGCTTCAATCTCCATTATAATGAGCAGTGTCATGTCACAATTAATAACCTAACAACCATAAGTTTGCACACTTCTGCTAGTAAAACTGAGCATGAATTCCTAGAATTAAAACGATTGGAACAAATAATTTGCAAATTTCACTTCCTTCAGATATTCTTAACAGCTCAAAAAGTTTATGGCTGTTACATTCTATCCAAAGATCAATTAATATGTAATTTTCTTACATCTTTACTTTTATTCACTCATATCCACTAACAGATGGAAATTATTTATTAAAAATTTATTATTCAACCTAAATATATTTCCCTGTTTATTGGTCATTGGTGTTTTCTTTATAATAATTTACTCATTCACGTCTTTGCCTAGTTAGCTCTGCTCAACTTGGTCTTCTTTAAGTTGTAAGCATTCCTTATGGTTTGAATGTACTTAAATTATCTGTGATTTAGCAATATATTTCTCTCCTTTGTCATTTTATCTTAAATTTTCTAGTGTCTCTTGTCACACAGTTAAATTTCTATTTAATCATTTCTGTCATCTTAAAAATAGTTTCTTATAAAATCACGCTATAACATATGCTGCTTAAATTTTAAATGTTGCATATCACTTATACCTCTAAGAATTTATTTCCCTTCTTATTTCTGTTTTTAAAAATAAATCTTTAATTTACTTGGAATTTATTTTTATAGTTATGCCCTGTAGAATAATGCTATTTTGATTTTCTTATTTATATGGTAGATTTTTTAAAAAAGTATTATTTAAGTACTCTTAGTCCCTTTTCAAGCTCATACTTAAATCACTCTGGAAATTTAGGTATGTTATGGCTAGCTATCAAGTTTACATTATGAATTTCAGTATCATAAAATAAGAAAAGAAAAACTTCACCATTGACAGCTTATTTGCAGAAAGCCTTGAAGGTAC
The DNA here is from genome assembly GCF_020740685.1 of Jaculus jaculus. Classification (NCBI taxonomy): domain Eukaryota; kingdom Metazoa; phylum Chordata; class Mammalia; order Rodentia; family Dipodidae; genus Jaculus; species Jaculus jaculus. Next base: position 48,056,702 of record NC_059109.1, read on the forward strand.
TTGACATGATTCTTCCGTTTGGATTTTTTCTGATTAAAAGCACAAAGTTATCTGAGCATTTCCATAGTAATTAACTATGTAATCTTGATGCAGGAAGTGTGTTTCATTTATTTCATATAGAAATTAACTCCCAAATCCTGAATCCTCACAATTTAAAACAGTGAAAGTGGGATGGAGAGATGAAGGAAGTAATTACAAGCTGTCCAGGTAGTAGGAATGTAGAGAGTAGCCATTAATTTTAAAGATGCAATTATATGCAAACATTTATTTGTGATACAGATGTTTTTAATAAATAGAAAGATCAAGTAATCTATTCTATAACATACAGATATAATATCTTCTTCGTATGGTACTTGTTATTATGTATTAGTCAATTTTAGTTGTTAGGATAATTTGATACAAAAGCTTGAACATGAAGGCAGTGTAAGTTCAGTCCCTAAGACATCCTTAAGTTCAGTGTCACTTATAAAGATGGATTCTTGTTTTATATTGTACTGAAAGCCAGATTTATCCAGTTGTTCAAAAAATTTGTGTGTACATGAATATGTGTGTATGTATGTAGTATGTGTGGTATGATGTGTGTGGTATGTGCGTGTGCATGTCCCTTGCACATGAATATGGAACCTAGAGTTCAGGTGTCCTTTTCTATTGCTCTTCCATGTTGTTTCCTTGAGATGGAGTCTAAAGATGGACTCTTGAGTATACTTACTGAGGCATGGAAAGGGATCATCTGCATATAGGAACAATTCCTGTGTCTTTCAAAATCATAAATATTCCAATGCTGCAGAGGCATTTGTTTGCTCATGATTTAAGGAGGTGGTAGGATTCTCAGTTAAGAATCAGACTTCGTGGTTCCAATCCCCACTCTGCCTCTTGTGTGATGTGAATAAGGTGACCACTCTGCTTCTGGATTTTATGGACTAAATGAAAATATCTCTAGGGTTTTATGAGTATGACTGAGTGAGTATATGAAAGGGTCTTGAAACAGTGCTTTGCCAAATCTAAGCTTCTTGGTAGCAGCTATTTGCTATGGTAGCATTCCTTTAGTAACTGTTTACACCTCACATGGGAATGTTGAGCCTCACTGGAGTTGAGAAAAAATGGTGGTGACTGGCATAGAATGTGGTCAGCTTTGTTTTAGGAAGTGCTACTAATGAGTACCTTCTCTGCTGCCTTATCCCATTCAAAAAAAGTAGAAAGAAGGGCGTGGTGGCTCATGCCTTTAATCCCAGCACTCAGAAGGCAGAAGTGGGAGGATTGCAATGAATTCAAGGCCACCCAGAGACTACATAGTAAATTCCAGGTCAGCCTGGGCTAGAGTGAGATCCTAACTCAGAAAAACAAAACAAAACAAAACAAAACAACAAAATATAGAGAAAGCCAGGTGTTTGTTGCCAACCTGAGAAACTAGCATATACAATTCTTGCATATGCTGTATTTGGATGATTGACTTCTGCTAAGAACTATATAGGCATAGGTACTGGGAGAAAACAAGACTTACTGAGCATGTCCCATATTGGAGATATTGGGGAGGCATATTTGCTCATTCACTGATGATAAAACTGAAACAGGAAGCTGGGTATGATGGCATACATCTTTAATTCCAGTGCCCCGGAAGCAGAGGTAGGAGGATCACTGTGAATCCGAGCCCACCCTGAGACTACAGAATGAATTACAGGTCAGCCTGGGCCAGAGTGAGACCCTACCTCAAAAAACAAAACTGACAAAAACGAAAGAGGAAGGAATAATTCCATTTGCTGCTAAGCTGACCCACTAGTTTCCACATGTCTATTGAATCCCATGTTCCCCTGGCACCTTAGATCCTAAATTTAATGGCTTGTATCCATTTGACTTGCATTATTTGCTAGGGACTCTCTGGGAATTGAGAAATTTAGAACTAGATAAAGCTTTAAAAGCTTAAAGGATGCAAAATCAGAAAATAAGCAAGGCAATTCTGGGTGCCCTTAAGTGTTCTAAAGAATATTAAGTTGTTTTAGAATGACTATAGGGGTTGATTTTTGTTGATAAAACATAGAAGATAACTATGGAAGGCATGCAGACCACGGAGCACCTTTCAAATATGAAGGAGTCTGTATTTTACCCTTGGAAGTTATTGGGGGAACCTTAAGCATAGTTAGAGCATACTATTTTGTTTGTTTGTTTGTCGTTTGGTTTTTCAAGGTAGGGTCTCACTCTGGCTCAGGCTGACCTGCAATTCACAGTGTAGTCTCAGGGTGCCTTAAACTCTTGGTGATTTTCCTACCTGTACCTCCTGAGTGCTGGGATTAAAGGCGTGTGCCACCACGCCTGGCTGATTTACACTTTTGAAAGACAAATCCAACTGCTATATGAAGGGATCATAGATGGTAAGAGTGGAGACAGACAAGTATCTAAAGAGGCTGCTGAAATACCCAGACACTGATATATATATGAATTTTGTTGTGGCAAGTATCTGAGATGATAAAATTCATGCTAAATTTTGGAAAGAATATACTATTGGATTGAATTTAGAGCATGAATAAAAGAAAAAAAAACCACATAGGACATATAGTACTTCTTTAGCCTGGTCCCAAAATATTGTTCCTTGTTTATTGCCATGGAGGCAAAAATGAGATGAAGGCTGGGCCAACTAGGTTGGCAAGCAAAACTATGGAATACAAATTTGGCTGAGCAGAGATTTGGACAAAAGAGCTTTTCATCAAACTATGAATAATAAATGGTATTTAAAACTATGAAAATGATTGTGATAACCAGAGGTCATAAAAACATTCCAGAGCTTGAGATTCTCCACTCTGCAGTGGGCTGGGGAAAAAAAAAAAAGACCCAGAAAGGTAGCTGAGGAGGAACAGGTTATGAGAAAGCTCAAGAAAAATAAACTGAGGAGAAAGAAAATGATGCGGCTTATCTGCCAAGGACTGAAGTGAGAAGAAATGGCAAGTTGTTTATCTCTGCCCTTAGCTGAATGCTCTTCATCATTGACCTTGACAAAAACTTTTGCATGGCTTGGTGGTACAGAAACCTGATGTGCATTGAGAAGATGGGACAAAGTAGAAAGAAAGTCTAGACAATGTTGGAAAAGGAGTGTTGATGTATGTAGAGAAGATAAAGAAAAGGGCTGAGTGTCAAAGAGAGGATATCATAATGTGAATTAGTTTTATGACCCAGGCGTGGTGGCACATGCCTTTAATCCCAGCACTTGCGAGTCAGAGGTAGGAGGATCACTGTGAATTCAAGGCCACCCTGAGACTCCATAGTGAATTCTAGGTCAGCCTGGGCTAGAGTGAGACCCTACCTTGAAAAACCAAAAAAATAAAATTTAAAAAAAATTAGTTTTATGAAGACATGCTGACCTCCTAGACGGTGGTAGTCAGACAAAAGAAGAAGTGTCAGATGGCATTTGTGAGCACAGATGCAGACTAACTGGTAAAATAGGTACAGGGAAGAGAGATAATCTTCATGTGCTTGCTTGTTTTAGCCAGGGCAACCTAATCAGGAAGCTCTTATTTGTTATACAATTTCCAATTGGGAAGAAATAATTCCATAAGAAAGCTATACATGGACAGATTTCTGCTTAGTATGATTTCTCTTATTGACAAAAGAGGAAGGTTTTGCTTAGCCAACTTCAATCTCTTTCTACCATTTATAATGAAAGAACTCATTAAACTTTGGTAACAAGTTAGAATGCATAGGGATTTCATCTTTTTCCCATTAAAGGTTGCAAATCCCAAGGGCTCCATAGCCTTTTAGTCATGGGATTTGGATGGGTTTACGTCAAACATTTTTGGTATGAGTAATTCACATGTGATTCTTTGTCACTTTCTCACATAGATGCTGAGGCTCAGTCTTGTGGCTAGAGTGGAGATGTGTGGTACAGGGAATCTGGGTGCATAGTATGTCTGTTTTTGTTTTGTTTTGTTTTTATTTTTTTGTAGCTCATGGTTCAAACCACTTTCAAGATTTTGTTTACAGTTCTGAGGATTGAACAATGCTTGAAACTTCTTATGTTGCTATACTATGGGGGAAAAAAACCCTTAAAATCCACAGGCACTATATTTCCTTGCCTATACCAAACTGAAGCAAGCTAGGAATATAAAAACTTTTATTTAAAAGAAAGTGCCATTTTCTGCTTTGAAGACACATAGGAGAAAGGTGAGGAGAAGGAGGAATAGAGGGATGAAGAGGTGAAAGGGGAAGAAACCCTTGAGTGGCATATTGAAAAAGTAAAGACACAAAGCTACTCTGACATGTATTTAAGTGCATGCCATGTCTAGTTTGTTCTTTCTTCATATGTGCCTCTTCCCAAATCTCTTAATTTTACTCTTCTGTTCTATCTCATGCATAAAAAAGCAAATTCAAGGGCGGGAGAGACAGCTTAGTGGTTAAGTGCTTGCCTGTGAAGCCTAAGGACCCCAGTTCGAGGCTCGATTCCCCAGTACCCACATTAGCCAGATGCACAAGGGGGTGCACACACCTGGAGTCCATTTGCAGTGGCTGGAGGCCCTGGTGTGCCCACTCTCTCTCTGCCTCTTTCTCTGTCTGTTACTCTCAAATAAATAAATAAAAATGAACCAAAAAAAAAAAAAAAAAAAGCAAATTCAATAGTCTTGTTTGTCAAGAACTGGCCAAACTCATTTTGATATAACATTTCATCCTATATTTCATTCTCTTCTCCTTCACCCTCCTGTATTATTTCTTAGTTTGGATGACACTTCATATTGTTATTGACTATTTTAGGACAACAGGCAAAAAAAAAAAAAAAAACCAAAAAAAAAAACAGGAAAAATTGTACTGTCTAGAAATGACACATGTCAAGAGACCTTAAAAAGCTATAGGTAAAAAACAAAAATAACAAAAAAAAGGGCTGGAGAGATGGCTTAGCGGTTAAGCGCTTGCCTAAGGACCCTGGTTCGAGGCTCGGTTCCCCAGGGCCCACGTTAGCCAGATGCACAAGGGGGCGCACGTGTCTGGAGTTCCTTTGCAGAGGCTGGAAGCCCTGGCGCGCCCATTCTCTCTCTTCCTCTATCTGTCTTTCTCTCTGTGTCTGTCGCTCTCAAATAAATAAATAAAAATTTAAAAAAAGCTATAGGTACAAGTGTTGATTGAGAGTATTATAGTACTTCCTTAGAAAATTGTGTGTGTGTGTGTGTGTGTGTGTGTTTGACATTAATGGCAAGGGTCTTTTGATGCTGAAAATAAACAGATTCATGTGCCATGTTTTGCATCTGGCTTTATGTGGATATTGGGATATCGAATTCAGGCATACAAACTTTACAAGCAAGGGAGCTGGAGCCATGTACTTTCTTCTTAATCCCAGTATCATGCTTTTCAGGCTTGATATTTTTAAGTTACTCAATACTTTTTTGTGTGTACTTGTAGTGCTAGGAATTGAACCTCTTCCCCTTCTTTGCCTGCCCTTCCCCTTGTGTCTTCCCTTTCTCACCAGCCTACCTCCTTTCTATTTTTATTCTGCCTTTTTCCTTTTGTTCTTTCTCTTGATTTGCTTCTTGTCACCTTTTATTCCCTTCTCACGGTCTCCTGACTGGAATCATAGCCTATACTCAGTCTCACATCCCATTATTTAGAAACATACAAACATTAAAATGACAGGATCCATATGAGAAAAAGCATGTAGTTCTTGTCTTTTTGGCTATAATACTAAATTTACTAATGATTATATATGTGAAGAGTGCTTGAGAGCTTGACTTAATAAAAATGTAATATATGAAATTTAAAACAATAAAATACTATAACAACCACCACCAAACCCATGGAGGTTAACTATTGTAGCCATGAAGTACTTGAATGAACTTGTGACTATTTTGTTTTTTGGGTGAATGAAGTCCAAAAATTACCAATGCAATTTATCTAAACAAAATCATCAGATGTTTATGACTTCAAAAACATTGGTCTTCCTTTTAATGTAAGAATGAGATATTTGCTTGAACAGATGGATAAAATATGTAACCTTATTACTTTTTACATTAATTATACATCAAACAATTAAATTGACTTGTGTCCCCTTTTTCACTTGTTGAATATCTAAAACATTATGACACAAAAAGAATCTTTAGTTATTCAGAAAATTGTATTGTTACAGTTTTCTCTGCTTTCCCAAAGTCCTCTTACTTTTTTTAAATGAGTAAATATGTTCTGTAATGCTTGTCACACATTAATGTCAATGAATCTAAGCTATGTTTAAGTTACCCACTGGCATCTAGTAATTATCCAGAGCCATGAAACGCAAGACAGTCTCTTCTGATGTGTAAAATTTCAATCCTGAAGAGAATTCCTTAATTTAAAACACATCTTTAGACAGTCTTAATTTACATGTTTTTGTATGAAAACTACAGACACATTCCTTAATTAAAGTTTCTCTTTCTATAAGAAGTTTACTAGGAAATGGTCTCCAAATATATTATAAATTATCACAGAAATGCCATATATATTACCAAGGCAAGTTCCAAGTAATGAGAAAAAAAAAGCTCTTCTGATTTTCTTAACAAGATTTTTGATTGCTTAAGGATACTAGGTTTCTTATACATAGTGGTATATAAATACTTATTCAGATCAAATTATCTTATAATTTGTTTTGTTTCCCTACATAATGAAAGGACATTGCAATGACTTTTAATTCTCCCATAGGAGATTTTTAGCTAAATCTTATTTTCTGTCCTGTTTTGGACAAGCATTAAAAACCCCAACAACCCAAAGCTAAGTCTTGTGTTGGTATCAGACACAAAGTATGTAAATTCTGATACCCTTTCAGCACTTGGTACACTAGGAATTCTCTTTTTTAAATGATATCCTGCCAGCTTTTTCACAATCCATTAATTCCTGGAAGCACATCAGAAGGAATGTCAGAGCAGAGTGAAATTCTTGTAAGACACAGAAATCAGGATCAAAAGTCAGAGACATTCTCTGAGCAGCAGGGAAGCAAGCTTGTTAGACTTTAATCGGAACAATTAGTATCTGTCATGTGACAATCCCGGTGCCCTGCCTTCTATTTCTGTTAAGTTCCAGGCCTGCTAAAAAGAAAGTCTTCTAGGTTTGATGGAAAATATCATGAGCCTTTGGTCTCATTATCTTTAGCGATGACTCTGAAGCTGTGATGATCCTCTCTAAATGTCCCTACATGGTAAACTGTTGATGCACTTAAATAAGCCAGGGTCCAGTTTGGTATGGAGACAAATTGTCGTCTTCTCTGAGTGCATGTAATACAAAGTGACTGGCTTTATGGATGGTGGTTATTTGGTACTCCTGAGGCTTTTCCAGCCATTTTATATCACATGGAGTGAAAGCTTTTATGGTCTGCTCCCAGACTGCACCAGTGACTGCTCAATAAATGTGAATCATTGATGAAGGAAAAAGTAATTAAAATTGGATGGGGGTATTTTCAAGAGTTTCTTTGAAATTAGCTGTTTTCATGTCTTTCCTAAGCCAAAATATCACCCTTTAAATAAAGCAGTTGTGTCTACTACCCATTGTCAATATGCTAATAATCCATTTTTTTCCAGTAATGATATTTCATTTATCTCTTTTACATATTGTTTGTAATAACAATTTCTTTATTCAGGCATCAGATTTTGGAGCATTCTGATGCATAATGATCTATAAATTTTTTAAAACATTCTGGCAATGAGGATTGGTTCTATAAGGTTTAAGTCATAATAGAGTTGAGAGTCTTAGACACTGAAATTATCCCTGACATAACAGAAATAATCACATTGCTCTCAGTAGGAAAGGGCTGCTCTAATTGGGTAGTGATTTTAAGTGTGAAAAACACACCAAAAGTCATGGGAGAGAGTCTGAGTGTGAGAAGAAAGAAAGTGGAAAGACCCAGAGCCTGGCGGGAGGAGCCGGGGCAGGAAGGGAAGGCTGGCAAGGGGCAGACACTTTAGAAACCGAGGCATGACTCTACTAGCTCAGGTGCCCTCTGATAAGATTTTATTTCCTTGTAGCCTGCTGACATTTTCTCAGCATTATTAAATACTGAAAAAGAACACTTGTAGAATTTTAATATTTTAGATATTCAAGAGCATTTACTCACTGAAATCAAGCATATTAAAAGGAACCTGATGTGGGACAGTGATCAGTGAAAGAAGCAAAACTAGCCTCTATATCTTTCAATCCACATTTTACTGACATCTACTCTGGGCTATATTCTTGACTCCCACTCCATTTCCTCCTTTGGGAATTCTGGTAGGTCTCTGCTTCCTTTATATCTCTCAATTTAGGAACATGTATATGTTGTAACTATTTCAAACACTTGTCTAGATGGTGAGACCTGCTGGATCTTTTGAAAGCCTTGGTGATACACAGTGTAGACCTTCTTATTTTCCAAATGCACAGTTAAAGCAAGGGAGGAAATGAGTGTTCAGGAGATGCAACAAGAAGTTCATGGGATTTATATCTAATTCTGGCAGCAGCTGATGCACTTTAATGAGGCAACACATAACAATATTCAGTAAATGTCTGTGTAAAGATTATAGAATATACTTTGGGACATTTTTTAAATTATTTATTTATTTATTTGAGAGCGATAGACACAGAGAGAAAGACAGATAGAGGGAGAGAGAGAGAATGGGCACGCCAGGGCTTCCAGCCTCTGCAAACGAACTCCAGATGCGTGCGCCCCCTTGTGCATCTGGCTAACGTGGGACCTGGGGAACCGAACCTCGAACCGGGTCCTTAGGCTTCACAGACAAGCGCTTAGCCGCTAAGCCATCTCTCCAGCCCCTTCGGGACATTTTTCTTTTTTTTTAAAAAATTTTTTATTCATTGTTTATTTATTTATTTGAGAGCGACAGACACAGAGAGAAAGACAGATAGAGGGAGAGAGAGAGAATGGGCGCGCCAGGGCTTCCAGCCTCTGCAAACGAACTCCAGACGCGTGCGCCCCCTTGTGCATCTGGCTAACGTGGGACCTGGGGAACCGATCCTCGAACTGGGATCCTTAGGCTTCACAGGCAAGCACTTAACCGCTAAGCCATCTCTCCAGCCCCGGGACATTTTTCAAAAGCTTTATGAGCTGGTGAGATGTTTCAGTGGGTAAAAGTGCTTGCTTGCAAAACCTGCTGGCCCAGGTTCAATTCTCCAGAATCCATGTAAAGCCAGATACAAAGTGATGGCATACATCTCTCATTGCAATGTGCTTATGACAATGGTCGGTAGTGCCAACAGAGTCCAAATCTCATGGGCCAGATAGTTTGGTGTTTGCCTTGGCAAAATACCATGTCTCAAAGAAGGTGGTGCGTGAACAATTGGTGAGGGGAGATAACTTCTGAATGTTTTCTCTTTACTTTGTTCTTAATATCTCCTAGAGACAACCAACTATATCTAATCTTAATTACAGACTTTCAAATTTGAAAGTTGTAAGACTTAATACATTACAGTTTTATCTTTGTTTGAACTCTCTCCTAGCCCCATTTCTGGCCAATGAGATTAATATATGGTTTGAAAGAGGTAGGATTATTCTGGGGAGTCTTAAATTTTTTTTTAGAGGCAATAGCTATTGTTATAAGGTTACAAGTTACAACATTATTATCTAATCTTTTATGTTCAAGTACTTAGATCAATGAAATGAAAAAATGCCAGTTGTTTTCTCAAGACAAAGTCTTGAGTTCAGGAGGTCTACCTTTGCATCCCAAATAGCTGGTACTCTGAGTGAGTGTGTCATCAAGCCCAATAGGGCTTCTTCATTTATTAGTAAGAATTTCCAGTTTCTATATCAACATATAACCTACATTTTTATTATTTTAATTTTTAATTGTTTCTCTATTTTAATATTGAATTATAAATTATACACAGTAAAACACACATTTGCCACTGTGAAAGATGTACTCTACATTTATAACCCCTATCTAAAACGATGCAGAAAATCGCCAGCAACCCAGGATTCTTCTTTCATTTTCTCATTCATAGTCCCCTAAGGTAACTATTATTCTGACACGTATCACCATTTATCTGTCCATGCTTGAGCATCACAGAAATAGAATCATCCTGTAGATCTTGTTGGTGCTAGGTTTTGTTTGTACAGCATAATGGCTGTGAGGTTTGGCTGTATAGTACATCTTTAGTTCATTATTGTATACTGCTGAGTAACCTCAGTTATGTGACAGAACACAGTGTACCACATCCATCCATTCACAGGCTGAAAGATATTTGGACGCTTTCATTTAGTTTTATATATTAGGAATGGCTGTGGTGTTTTGTATGTGTCTTTTGGTGGATATATTTACTCTTTACTATGGAATATACATATTTAGAAGAGATATTTCTAGGGCACAAGGTGGACATATTTTTAACCTTATTATATCCTGACAATGAGTTTTACAAAACAAATGAACTCTGCTACTAAGCTGTAGCAGTGTCCCAGGTTCCTATTCTAGATCTTCACCAACACTTTGTGTTAATCTTTTGTCCTGGTCATTCTTATGGCATTTATTAGTGGTGTCTCACTGAAGTTATTTTTCATGTTTTATAGGTCTGTGTCCATGTGTTGCAGTTTACTAAGGCATTACCTGATTGGCATTTTTAATTAGTTTCATCTAACAACTATTTATCAAGTGTTTATTACAAGTACAGGATAGCCCTAGTAGCTGGAAAATAAGTCACAAGCCAAACCATTAGGTTTAGTAGGACTATCCTTATATACTCTTTTTCTTTGATATGTATCCCAAACTATAAAGCTTTATATCTCATTTTAAACATTACCAACTTTATACAAAAAGACTTTAAAAATGAAGTTTGATGTGGCGGAAGTGATGGCTTAGTGATTAAGGCACTTGCATATAAAGCCTAAGGAACCAGGTTCAACTCTTCAGATCCCACATAAGCCAGATGCACAAGGTGATGCAAACATGCAAGATCATACATGGGCATAAGGTGGCACATGCATGTGGAGTTTGAGTACAGTGGCTGGAGGCCCTATTGCACCAATTCTCTCTTTCTCTAGCACTCACTCTCTCAAATAAAGAAAAGCAGGAAAAAGCAGTTGGGGTTTCTTTCCTGGCATCTAATCTGAGAAAGAGGAGACTAGTGTCTGATACTAATTCACCCTTTAGGCCTAGGCATACTGGTTTGATTTTACAGAGTCTTTTATTTCATTAACTGTGTTCTTTATTGCTAGTAATTCTGACTGGTTTTTCTTTATCATTTCTATTTCCTTATTTATGTCTTTTTTTTCTTATTTATGTCTTGTATTGCCTTCTTTATTTCATTAAATTGGTGTCCCACGTCTTTGATTTCCTCTTTGATTCCTTTGATTTGTTCTTTGAACATATTTACAATCATTCTTTTGAAATCTTTCTCAGGCATTTCCTCTAAATCGTTCTCACTGGAGGTCATTTCTGATGCATTAATACTTTTAGGTGGATTTATATTATCTTGCTTTTTAGTGTTTCTTGTGTTATAATGTATATATTTTTGCATCTTGGATTAAGTTAATGCTTGGAGTTTCTAGCTAGCTGGGTATTCTTAGCTGTATCAATTGATTTGACGTTACATATTTTCAGGGTAGGAGCTTAAGGTGTTAGGTGTGGCTCTTAAGACTCTCAGAGTATCTACAAAGGTGCTCCCTAGGCATTGAGTTCCCCTGCTATGGGAGTATTCAAGTAGGCTGAGAGGAATAAAATACAGGTAGATTCTAAAATTTAACTAAACACCGTACACATTCAATCAAAAACATCCCCAAGTATGTATGTAAGAGTAGTTATTATAACAACCAGATCCTCTATCAACAAAGAGGTTAAGATTTCTGGTCCGTTGAGGGATCCAAGTCAGCTTGTGACCAAGTGAGACCCTTCCCTGGTGCAATCCCAGTTACCTTGGATGATTTTGGTCTCAGTCAAGTTGCTGCCTGGGTCGTCGGGCTGCTGTTCTGATTTCTGGAGCTGGGCACTGGCTTTTCCTGTGGGGCAAACCGAGCCTGGCAACTGTGGCCCTGCAGATCAGCACACCCACTGCTGGAACTGCTGCTGCTAAAGCTGCTGCTGCTGGGTTCACCGCCGCTGCTACCACTGAAGCTGCTGCTGCTGGATCTGCCACTGCTGCCTCTGAAGCTCTTGCTCTTGGGTCTGCCGCTGCTGCCACTACTGGATCTCCTGCTGCTGGGGCCACTGTTACTGGTGCCGGAGCCTCTGATGTTGCTGCCGGACTCTGCTCCTGCTTGGGTCCCGCTGTTGGCTCAAGTTGGTGTGGCTGGTCCCAGGACCACTGCTCTGTTCGCTGGAGCTGGGCTCAGGTGGTGGGGGAGGGCAGGGAGCCGTAGCTGCTCTGGTTCTCTTGCTGTTCCACGTGTTCTTCTACCTGGTGGTTTGCTCCTCTGTTGTTCACTGCTGCTCTCCCTTCACGTTTCTTGAATTGCGGAGAGTGCTAGTGTGTGGTTTTTCCTGTGGCTAGAGCCAAGCCTGGTGGCTTTCTGGTGTGCCGTTGCCACCGCCATGGTTGGCAGAGCTGCCAGGGCCGCTTTTGCTGGCCTGTGTGGGCTCTGGATGCTCTGGATCTCTTCTACTTCTCTGCTGCCACTTCAATTTCCTATACACCTCACTTTTTAGTAAAAGTGTGTATTTTTCTGAGTTTTTTTGGTCTTTTTTCCCCCTAGGCTGCTTTTGTGTGGTACCTACACCACCATCTTAACCGGAAGTCTCTCCCAGTTTGATTTTAGACTTGGACTTTTAGCAGAGGCTGAGTAGTATGAACTGAAGTCTTTATGGGCTTGGTGACTGCCCAGCAGAAGATGAGTCATCTCTATCACATCCTCCAGGCCCAGGAAACATCACAGAGGAAGTGGTGGATTAAATATGAGTGCCATCCTCATGACTAGCCTTAGAATTTTTTCTATGGAAATGGCAGTAGACACTGAGGAGACTCAAAACTCATCAAAGCAGAAAATCAGAGGCTGCTGAGAACTCAACATTCAAGGAGGCTTATGACACACCTTTGAAGGGTCAGGAAACACTGAAGAAGAGGGAGCAGAGAGAATGCAAGAGACACGGGGGAGGAAGGTGTACTCTGAGGCAGTGTCCTTTCCACAGAGACTGACTGGTACATTCATCACTCCACAGTGAAAATGAGTAACTCCACTGGGGAAGGGCCCTCAGTTGAAGGGAAGTGAGGGAGAGGACCTAAGAGTATAACTTGATGGTAATATGACCAATATGAAATATGTGCATACAGTAAAGTTTTCAAGTAATAAAAACAAGTAAGTGAAAATTTCACTAAAAAAAAAAAATACAGGCTTGGCAATCTATGGTCACTCATGAGGCCTCACACTTATTAACTAGGCACTCCAAATTACTCTTTAGAGTAGGTTTTTCAGTTCCAACCACATTTCTATTATTTATACCTTTACACTTGAAGAGTGCCACAGAGCCAGGCATGGTGATCCATATTTATAATACCAGCACTCGGAAAGTAGAAGCTGTAGGACCAAGAGTCAAGGCCATCTAGTGCTACAGGAGAACTTCTCCTAACCAAACCAACCAGACAAACAAAACAAAAAATCTCCTTCCCTTAGGGGGAAAAAATACCAGCACTGGGGAGATGACTCAATGAATAAAGTGTGTACATGAATGCATGAATTTCTAAGTTTGAATACCTTGACTTTGTATAAATGCTGAAGCCAAGGTGGGTTTCCACACTGTCTCAAATGAGATGTAAAATGAGATTTAATACCTAAAACTTGTGCTCTGACCTCCACACTTGAGCCACGGCACATATATGCCTGCATGTACTCACAGTAAACACACACACCCACATACCACTATAGAAATATTTTCTTATAAAAATGTTGTCAGGAATATAAAATTGTCTGTATTAAAGGGGCTCAATGGTTCTTCCCATCTATGCTTTCATGTTCTGTACTTTCAGCTACCTATATTCACCTGTGTTCCAAAGAATACCAAATAGAAAATCCTAGAAGGACACAATGCATAAGCTTGAACTTGGATGCCATTGTGAGTAGTGTGTGATGTCATGGGCTGCCCTTTCCACTTATGTAGGATGTGAATTATCCCCTTTCCCAGTGTGGCCCTATCATATATGACACTGCATCTCCATAGTATGTGCCACCCACATGTCTTGAGTGGCTTAGCATTGCACTGCTTGTGTTCATATGTTAATAGTGGCCCCAAAGTTCAGGAGTGGTGGTGCTAGCAGCTCAGATATGCCAAAGAGAAGTCATAAAGGCCTTCTTATAATTTAAAAAGTGAAAGTTCTCATATGATAGGGAAAGAAAAATAGTTTCATGCTAAAGTTATTAAAATATATATATTAAGAACAAATCTCCTGTTCATAAATTATGAAGAAAAAAATGAAATTCATCCTAGTTTTATTGTTGTTTCTCAAAGCACCAGAGTCCCAATGTGTGCCTGGCAAGTTTTAGTTAAGGTAGAAAAATCATGAGCATATAGGCATGGTACTATTCATGATTTCAGTCACCCTGGGGTGACTTGAAACATATAACTTGTAGAGTAAGGGTCCTATTGTATGTTCAAAGGGACTAGTGCTTAAAAGAGAGCTATAACCATTATCAATAAAATATTTAAAAGGACACAATTTAAAAAATCTTAGCAACCTTCATAGCTTGCTTTGCTTTCTTAAGTCTAGAAAGGTATCCAGTGACAAGTAGATGTAACTCTCTCTTCTCTCAGAGACTTAAGGTTATTTTTTACTGATTAGTAGTCTAGAAACACTATCACTATGGTGTTAAGTCCTAAATTTCAATTGCACTTGTTATCATGACTTAAAAAAATATGACATCATGTTATATAATTTACTTGTGACCATAACACTTAGATATAGTATTCTTTTCCTTATTTAGTACTTTGGTTCTATTTTCTAGAGCTCATGACATCAAGAATTATTGAGCTGCCTGAAAATTTCACACCCCTCAAACTTGTCGATGAATACCCCAAATAATTGTTTTTCATGCTATAGAGCCATCATAACTTCCCCAGACATACCACTGAATCTCTGGAAGGGACTTAAAATTATCCTTGGAAGCTCAGATATAGAATTTTATTTTCTACTCTGAGGTATTTACTGAAGTGGAAATGAATATCTCAGAACCCGACAGAGTGTTCTTACCAGTGAGATTGTTCGCCTTTGTATACTCTCTCTTGTTGCTGTAACTGCCACGATACTAACAAATTGTGGCCTGTGGTATGAAGAGTTTATATTCAGAATTCTTCTGGACACTGATCATTGACAGATACTTATGCATACATTCACTCATTCATTCAATGGGCCTTTACGGATAATCCAGGTACTCCAAGTGTTAGAAGCAAAATATATAAAAATGAAAAGTAAGTTCTGGTCGAGAGACAGTCTATATGAGTCAGGTTCTCCTGAGAACCAGAACCAAGAGGGTATATTTACCAGTATCTATATATTGTTATCTATCATCCATATAATAAGAGCTGTATCTATTCCTATCATCTTCAACATATATACAATGTATATGTATATCATCTACATCTAATATCTATGTCTATATTTCTATATTGAATTGGTTTATATGACTTATGGAGGACAAAAAGTGCCATAA
Source organism: Jaculus jaculus (assembly GCF_020740685.1). Classification (NCBI taxonomy): domain Eukaryota; kingdom Metazoa; phylum Chordata; class Mammalia; order Rodentia; family Dipodidae; genus Jaculus; species Jaculus jaculus. Next base: position 48,072,249 of record NC_059109.1, read on the forward strand.
TATGCAATCTGTCAAGTGGAAAACTGGGAAACCCAACAGTAAAATCCAATGTGGATGCAAAGGCCTGACAACAGTGCCGTCAATCCAAGGCAAAAGTCCCAAGAACCTGACACTCTCGTGTCCAAGTACAAGAGAAGATGTCTTTCCAGCTCTATAATGGTGAACAAATTCTTGCTTGTTAAACCCACTTGATATATTTGAGGGATTAGATGATCCTCACTAACATTGGTGAAAGCACATTTTTCTTACTGAATCCACAGGTTTAAATACTCACAGACAAACTCCAAAATAATTTTAAGCTGCTCACTCAAGTTGATACATAAAAACTAACCAGGGCTGGAGAGATAGCTCAGCAGTTAAAGTCACTTTCTTGGAAATCCTAATGGGCTGGGTTCAATTCCCTAGTACCCATGCAAACCCATATGTACAAAGTAGTGCATACCACTGGAGTTCATTTCCAGTGGAAAGAGGATCTGACCTACCCATATTCATTCTTGCTCACTGTCCTGCAAATAAATAAAATTATGTTTTAAAGAAGGCTAACTATCACAGTCTTGTAAATGAATCACTGAGTTTGAAGGAACCCTTGCCACAGTATAGGTCCTGTGGCAGGAAAGAGGGGGTAATGACTCTCCCTGCCCCCATACCTCCCTGTCTCTTTCTTTCTATATATACATGGGAGTACACATAATCAGGGAAGGCCTGTTAGAGGACCTGGTACTAAAGTTTAATTGTTAAGCATGACTAGGCCTTCAGAAAGATGAGAGGGAATTCCTGGCCAAGTCAATGGAATTTGCCAAGGAACAGTGGTCTGGTATAGCAATGAATATTGGAACTTCTAAGTACCTAGTTGATATTCTTAAGTTATGATATTCATAAGTCAAAGTTCAATAAAGAGTAATGATCAGATACGAAACTAGAAAGATATGCTGACTTTGGGACATTAAGTCTTTGTGGATCATGCCAACGGTTTTTCTCTACAGGAGTTCTAATAGGAAATGAAGAAATTAGATTTTAACTTGTAGGGGAAAGGTTAATAAGATAGTAGGAGATAAATCGCAGTGAACTAATTTTGGACAATGTTCTAAGCAAGAATTGAAAAGGTCCTGTGTTAAGATGGTGTGAATGAAAAACACACATGAGGGAAAGTTTGAGAGGTTTTGGAGAGCCAGAGGTGGCAGGAATGTGAGATTCACTGTAAGGAGAAGGAAAGAGTGGCTGCATCAAGATGTGCTATTGACCGATGTGGAGAAGCCTATCGGTTTATAACAGACCAGTGATGGACATACCTTAAGATACAGTGTGGTTTAAAATATCGTTACTACTTACTTACAACATCTACTTATCTAAAATAACACATATTTGACAGGTAAAATACAGCATAGGGACATGTAAAGTCAAGGAAAATATCTAGTAAAGTCACATAGATGGAAATGAATATGGTAAAGGTTTATGCTCCTAGTCAATAGGAACAAAGCCCTTATTTCATCCATTCATGTCTCTCTCTCTCTCTCTCTCTCTCTCTCTCTCTCTCTCTCTTTCTGTGGTGTAATATGTGTACATGGTGTGTGTGTGTGTGTGTGTGTGTGTGTTTATGCATGGGCATGTGTGCTATGATGCATGTGTGAAGATCAGACAAACACTTCAGAATGTCAGTCCTTGCCTTCCCATCTTGTTTGAGACACAGTCTCCTATTCACTGCTGTGAATGCCAGACTAGCTGGCCTGTGAGTTTTGGGATTCTCCTAGCTCTACCTTCCACTGCCATAAGCACACTGGGATTGCAGATACATATGCTACTCGTGTCTGGCTTTATGTGGCTTCTGGGATCCAAGCTCCAGTTACCAGAATTTCTCAGCATGTGCTTTTAACTACTGAGGCATCTCCCTAGCCTACCCTCTCAATTCTCCCTTCTTTCTGTTAGTCAGTTTCCTCACTGTGACAAAATACCCTAGAAAATCAACTTAAAGGAGGAGAGATTTGTTTTGGTTTCTGGTTTCAGAGTTTTCAGTGTGTGGTTTTGTGGCTCCATTGTTTTTGGCTGTGATGAGTTAGAAAATTATTGACAGGGTGCATGTGGAAGAGCAGAGTACTCATCTCCTGATAGCCAAGGGTAAAGTATGTGTGTGAGAGAGAGAGGGAGACAGACAGACAGACAGACAGACAGACAGACACACACACACACACACACACACACACTGAGAGAGAGAGAGAGAGAGAGAGAGAGTTCAGGGATCAGGAATACTATTTCTAAGCAATACCTCAGTGACCTACTTCCTTCAACTATACCTTTCCTACCAATTAATCCAGTAATAAAACATTAGTGCCTTCATCTTCCAGTCATCTCTCAACACCATCACTATTGCAGTTGGGTTCATGTTTCTGGTAGAAATCCCCTGAACAAGAGCAGCTTGTGGGGGAAAAGGGGTTTATTTTGGCTTACAGGGTTGAGGGGAAACTCCATCATGTCAGGGAAAATGATGGCATGAGCAGAAAGTGGACATCACCCCCTGACCAACATAAGGTGGACAATAGCAACAGGAGAGTGTGCCAAACACAGACAAGGGGACACTGGCTATAATACTCATAAGCCTACCGCCAAGAATACACTACCTCCAGGAGGTATTGATTTCCAAATTTCCATTAGCTGGGAACCTAGCATTCAGAACACCTATGTTTATGGGGGCCACCTGAATCAAACTACCACATTCTTCCCCTGGCTCCCATAAACTGATAACTGTACATGATGTAAAATACAATGCATTCAGTATGACTTTAAAAGTTTCCATAGTTTTTATTTATTTATTTGTGAGAGACAGATAAAAAGAGACAGAGAAAGGGAGAATGGGCATGCCAGAGCCTCCAGCCACTGGAAACAAACCCCAGACACATGCACTACTCTGTATATCTGGCTTATGTTGGCCTAGGGAATTGAACTGAGGTCCTTTGGTTTTGCAGGCAAATGCCTTAACCACTAAGCAATCTTGACAGCCCCCATAGTTTTTATCAATCCTGATGATGTTCAAACATTCCCATAGTACAAGATCTTTTAACTGACCTACAATACCAAAAAATTCCCCCCAAACCCATAATGGCACAGAATAAACACAATGCAAAAGATAGCATTCGACATAGCAAAGAAATATTCAACCAATACAAGATTTAAACAGGGAAAACGCCAAACTTTGTAGCTCCAAGTTCAACAACTCTACCAGTGACAAGTCTCCCAGTCCAATAATTCTAACAAATAAGTCTCTGGAGTTCCAATTCTGTCCCTCCATCTAGGCTACTCAAAGTCCTGGAAAACTTCATCCAGGGCTGGCAGATCACTTTAGCAGCCATCTGGTAGTCCCAGCATCTCCACTGGATCTCCACTGCAACCCATGGTCCAACTTCATGGCTCCATTGGATCCCCATGCAGGCATCCAGCAAACTTGCTTCACACTGCTCATGGCCATTTCTAAAACACAAGACTGTTGCAAATTCAATGACTCTATTTCCTACATTTCTTATACATAATACCAGGTGGAGCGCCAGTTTTCAAGTTCAGTGGGGAATAAAGCAGACTTTTAAGAACAGGACACTTTAGCATTCAGGTCCCTTCAAAAGACTGCATTCTTTCTGTCATCCCAATATAGGTCAGCTAGCCCAATCTCAATGGTTGTAATCTCTCATACAATTGCAGCTGAACAGGCAGAAGTTTCTGCCCAAAGATTTAATTTTTCTGTGCCTTATCTCTCTGATCATACCAGTTCATTTCTACACAATGAAATCCTGCACAACTTCTCAGGACACAGGCATAACAGCAAACCTCTCACACAAACTGTTTCTAGCCCAGTCCAGGAAAACCTCTTCCTCATTCTCATAAGCCTTATCTCATAGTCTTACTGCATTCAGGTCTTTCAACTGTGACCAGAATAGTCCATTAAGCTGTACTTATAGTACTTCAAGGCCCCTCTTAGGCCAAGGTTTCAAATCCTTCCACATTCTTCTTGAAAATCAACTCCAAAAGGCCAAAGCCACACAGACCGGTGTCTATCAGCAGTCTCACTCCTCAGTACCAACTTTACTGTTGCAGTCAGCTTCACATTGCTGACAGAAATCATCTGACCAAGATCAGCATTTGGGAAAAAAAAGAAAATTTATTTTGGCATACAGACTCTGGGGGAAGCTCCATCATGGCAGGGGAAAACTATGGCATGAGCTGAGGGTGGACATCACCCCCTGGCCAACATAACGTGGACAAAAGCAACAGAGTGTGACAAACACTGGCAAGGGGACACTGGCTATAATACCCATAAGCCTGCCCTCAACAATACACTGTCTCCAGGAAGCATTAATCCCCAAATCTCCATCAGCTGGGAACCTAGCATTTAGAACATCTAAGTTTATGTGTGACACCTGAATCAAACTATCACAGCCACCATCTTGGGACCAGGTCTTTAACAGAGGAGCCATTTGTGGGACAGAGGTGGGGAAGAGATACTTCATATACAAATAATAACCTCTTTGCTTTTGAAAAAAAAATTAAAATGTATTTTTTTGAGAGAGAAAGAGAACAGTTATGCCAGGGCCTCTAGCCTCTGCAAACCAACTCCAGAAGCATGTGCTACTTTGTGCTTCTGGCTTAGGGTTCTGGGGAAATCCAACCTGGGTTCTTTGGCTTTGCAGGCAAGTGCCTTAATTGCTAAGCCATATCTCCAGCCCCACCTCTTTGATTGAAACCTGACCTATTTTTTCTCATGGTCTCCACTTGAATTTTCTCTCACGTGCTCGCCACACATTTGAACTCACTATTCCAGGAGACAGATGAATATCTGTAGAGTCCGTCTATTGCCTTCATACCACCATTAACTAAAACTAACAAAATGTTGCTCTTAAATTTCACACTGTTCATTTTTACATCCCTGTCCATATCTTTTGACAAGATGTATTGGTCCTTTAGGACATTTCCATCAGGACTATTGCCTGCAAAGTTTTACACAAATGTATATATATATATATATACATGTCTTATGCATAAGCTAACATATCAAAGGGAATACTACTAGAAATACTAGTATTGCAATTAAAGGAATAAGATGGAAAATCAATGAGACTTGAGACAAAATCTACAACATATAGATAAAAGATTATTTTCCAAAAATATAGAACCCTTTTTATTCAATAAGAAATCAACAGGAAGTTCCAAAATAGATCTTAGATTTGAGTAGGTAATTAATATAATACAAAGGAAACACACATGGACATTAAAATAATAGTGTTAGTTGAGCTGAGATGTTTAAAAAAGTGAAAATCAAAATATTATAGAAATTTTTACCTAACAGTATGATACAAATTTTAAAGTCTGCTCATAAACTGAACATGGTGGCACATACATGTCATTTCAAAACTGATGATTGAGGAAGAGGCATGAAGATTGCAAGTTCATGGTCTGCTTAGAATATATAACGAGACTATCACAAATAAATACCCCAAAATTTGCTCACACATGAAATTGATGCGTCTGAATAAGATAGATATTTCTACAGATAACTTATGGTATTGTTGATCATGCTTTTTTCTTTTTTTTTGGAGAGGAATTGGTACCATGTATCACAATGAGAATTTGAAGCAAGGTGGTTAATATTCCTTAGAGCAATGTCTGCAACTGGCTTGGAGTCAACTCAAATGTGCATTGATAGGGAAGTGACCATAGCCTTGAGGGTCTCTTCTTTCCACAGTGTGCCAGTGAATCCAGCTTTTGGGAAGCATCAGGAGCTTTCCCATGTCCACCCATCCTTTCTATTGTGGTTTGAGTATGAAATGTTCCCTGAAGGCATGTCTGTTTGAACCCTTGATCCCCAGTTGATGACACTACTTTTGGAAGCTCGGGAAGCTATGAAATGTGGCCCTCACTGGAGGTAGCAAGTTACTGGGAACAAGGCTTGAAGGTTACTTCAATCCTTCTTGCTCCTGGTCCAACCACCACATGAAGAGCTGTGCCTCTTGTTTTCTGTACTGTGAAGCCCACTGCTGTATCAGCTTCATGTTGCAGGGACGAACATCCAAACAAGACACGGTTTACAGGAGGAAGGGGTTATTTTGGCTTACAGATCCAAGGGGAAGTTCCATCAATGACAGAAGAAGGTGGCTCCCATTCACTGATTGAAGTAGAGAGACACACCCACACAGCCAGCACCTCAAACAAACCAGCGTCTGTAGCATCAGGACCCCCAGAACTTAGGCCTTTCTGCACACCTTTGGCCTGGAAATTTGATCCACCTCCAGTGATACCTCTCCCAGCTAGGAGGCTGGAAATCTAAGTTTTAATAAAACACCTGAGTATATTGAGGGACATACATTCAAACTACCACACCTACTATACTTTTGGTGCCATGATGAGCTCAAATCCTCTGAAACTGTAAGCCAAAATATTTCCTTGTTAGTTGTTTCTGTCAGGTTTTTTGTCTCAGAAAAGTAATACAGATGTCCATGTCATAATCCCTTGAACCTATGAATATGTAGATATTATTAAATATTTTGAAATGGTAATAGTATCCTGGGTTACCCAATGGTTCCTTGCAGTCATAAGGGTTCTTTAAAGAGATGACAGAAAGTTCAGAGTCAGAGAGGGGAATATGATGATGGAAACGCAGGGAGAGGAGAGGTTGAAGTGATTAATGTTCAAAGCAAAGAAATACTGACAGCTTTCAGAATCTGGAAAAGTCAATTTCTGAGTGGGTAATATGGCTTTCTAAATATTTTCAGATTAGAGATTGGTTTATTAAGAGAAAGTCTCACTGGTCTTGTTCTCTTTTGAGGAGAGCTTTATAAAATGGAAGTTATAATTGTTTCCAGATGCTTTACTGAATTTAAAACATTTTATGAACAAACTAGATTTCTCCTTAGAACATTTACATATACTACTATAGCCTTTTAAAAATTATGAACAAACTGAATAGTTTTATTCTTAGAACATTTTCATATATTGCTGCTGCTATGAAACAAACTACCCCCACATATTCATAAAGTTTTTTTACATATTTAGTACCTTCTAATTTTAGTATTTCAGTGTAATGTCTCCTCTTTCAAGAGGCTTACTATGTCCACTACATCTGAAGTGGGCTGTTTTTCCACTTCTCATAACATTCACATTTTTTGTAATACATTGATACTGGAAAATGGTGACAAATGAAACATTGAGACCTGTCTATATTGACATAGAAACTTAGAATAGCCTGGAATAAATTTTAAGCAAAATGAGGTTGGACGGTACAGAGAACCATACTGATGTCATACATTGGATATGACAAGAAATGCATTTATTTTAAATGAAAGAAGTCCATATTTATGCAAACTACACAATATTAACCAGAGCTATTCTGTTTAAGTATTGTGTTAACAAGGGATATAAGCCATAATTGTATTCTATTTATACTTGCCACACTGTCTTACTATTTTATTCTTGAATAGTGTTGCCTAAAGGAATGATGAATTGCAAAGATTCATCCACCAAAGAGAACACTTTCATTTTAGCTGAAGATAGACACATGAATTATTATGGGTATGTTATGTACCAGACATATAGTTTCTCACCCTAGAGATGGTTCTTCTAATGTGAGAAGTATAAAGTTTAGAGATAACTCATTACAATGGCTAGAAAATTTAGTATATTTTAAACATATATATATATCCTTGTATAATATTTTAAATGATGTTACTATTTGAGTCATGTCTTTCTTGGATAAGCTGAGAGTCCAGTGGGCTGAAAACTAGCCTGCAACAAACCCATATGTAAGAAAACTTAAGTGAGAAAATACTTATGGTGGCACTAGGAAAATACAATGCAACTTTATGTATAAATATTCAGACTTTCCAGAATGTATAGTAGTGAGTAGGGGAGGCATGGACACTAGCTTAAGTTCATGTTTTTCAGAAATAATGACAGAAAGAAAAATATTTATTATTGAATAAAATAGTAAATAGTTTTAAAAAAAGAGTGGAGATTCTCTCTCTACCACCAACATAACCCTGCTAGCCCATTTTAGACACTGGATTTCCAGTACTTTGAGATAATTAATTGGTAGTGTGATAATCCACATATTTTTGTGATAAGAAGTTGTAGTCATGGGCTGGAGAGATGGCTTAGCGGTTAAGCGCTTGCCTGTGAAGCCTAAGGACCCTGGTTCAAGGCTCGGTTCCCCAGGGCCCACGTTAGCCAGATGCACAAGGGGGTGCACGCGTCTGGAGTTCGTTTGCAGAGGCTGGAAGCCCTGGCGCGCCCATTCTCTTTCTCTCCCTCTATCTGTCTTTTTCTCTGTCTCTGTCGCTCTCAAATAAATAAATAAAAATTAAAAAGATAAAAAGAAGTTGTAGTCAATATAGGAAGATAGTGAAGTGACTGTTTCACTTTGAAGATATATTACGATTATGACCAAACAGTGAGAAGAGATAGTAGTTTAAATTTAATAGTTCAGTTCCCACCCAGTAATTCCAAAAGATACAGTGGTTGTTCCATTTTTAGACTACAGGTAGTAATAGCATCCCTTTTCCAAGAGTGTATTAAACATGCTAGATTTCTTCTTTAGAGCTACAGCCTTCCCATGGTTTGATTACTTTAGGTGTATGATAAGTTTGTTGTACTGGTTTTCATTGTCATAGTTTATTTGGGTGTCTGTAACAAAAATACCAAATATAGGTAGCTTATGAACAGTAGGAATTACTGTTTATAGTTTTAGAGACTTGGAAGTTCAAGATCAAGGCAGCAAGAGGTTTGGTGTTTGGTAAGAGCTTGCTATCTGTTTCAAAGATGACTTTTGGCTATATTTGCATGGGTCAGAAGGGACAGGCTGGCTCTCTGATCCCTTGGTAAGCCCCTCCTCCAAAAAAAGTACTTTTTCATACTATTTTGTTGAAGATAGGAATTTTAACACATGCATGTGTTTTGGAGGAACACATACATTTGAACCAGAAGTTATCTTGCCTTCAATGGTGAAAATTGTTTATTGAAATGAATCAGATGATGAAAAACTTATTGTGAGCTGTGAATTGATTTACTGTAACCTCACCTTGAGGAAGGCCACTCCAAGTTCAACCAAGTATGTGTGTGCATCTGATATCCGGGTTGGAAAAGGTCAGATGAATAGCTGTTTATTTGGCATTTATAACATTAGTATCGTGGGCATAGGCTAACACAGTCCCTTTGACATGAGCCTACTGAAAATGTCATATTTGGATTTTGAACTAATTTTGTCATCATCTCAGAACTTCAATCTTCTAATAAAAGGTCCACTGGCCTGTGAAGGCTGCTGTGATGGAAGGGTCAGGGATTTACTACCGGAGAAACTGTAATGTGTGGACACCAGGGCTGATCTGGCAGGAAGCAAGGCTGTGGCTGAAGTGCTGCGGTGGCAAGGATAGAGCTAGATTGGCTTCATCAGTCTGTGGCAGGACATAGCCTAGGTCCAGTACATTATTTTGCTCTGAGTGGAGGACTAGCTGGCAAGAAAGATCTCTCTAGGGAGGTTTCATTTTAGCTATGACCTTAAAAACAAGGATCAGTTAATCAAGCCATAGAAATAGACCCCAGATAGAATGCATGCAGTGTTTGGGGAGAAATAAGAAAGGAAGAAGAGGCTGGGTAATGGAGAACCAAGGGGCTGAGCTCAAGAAATGGGTGGGGTTAGATCCTGTGCAACTGGTAGGGCAGACCAGCCAGAAGAATTGCAATTTTACGTGAATGTGATGGAAAACCTTTGTGCTAACTTAAGCAAATGATGTACGAGAGTCGCTTAACATTTCAGGGCACTCTCTCTGGCTTCTCTTAGGGCAGAGGATGAAGAAGCAGGAAGTGAGGAGACCAGAGAGGAGTTGTTTGACACAATCAGTCATCCAGTGATTAAAACAGGTGGCATTTTCGCATCCATTTGCCATATCTATCGTTGCATTTTGGCTTCATATCTCTGGTACATCTATCGATGTTATGCATGTTCACTGATGCTTCAGGTTCTATGGCAGGGCCTGAGGTAACCTGCTGTAATCCCAGACCCCTCCATGGTGATCTGTTTCTGAAGCAGCTGGTCCTGTGTGTGGCCGATAGAGTTAGTTTCTATTGCATGAATCCAGCCCCATCCTTTCCCATTGACAACCAGCGAACCTCAGTGTCGAGAAAAACTTTGTGACTGGCATGTGAGGCAGAACACTAGGTTTCGACATACTGTTTTATTTTATTTTCCACACAATTGACTGCCCTCAGCGCGAGCCCAAATCCTTCTTGCAGATTTCTGAGGAGGGTTTTGGGAGCTAAAGCTTAGTGATACATGACACAGAACATTTTTCAAATGAGACAGAGCCTCTTTTTCCACAGAGCTTCCTTGTATTTTGATTGTGAATTCAGCACTGGTGGAAATTTTTTCTCATACAGACTTCTTTAATCAGAAATATAGATTATGCCTCACAAAATCCAGCCACTCCCTTAATGAGGACAAATAATGACATGATATAGAGTTAAGACCACTTGGAGCTGTAGGCCACCTGGTACAGCTCCCCAGAAAGTGGCAACATGGTCTCATTTCTACTGCGTAGCCCAGACCTACATGTAGACCCCCAGCTATTCTCCCAGGAGCAGGGAGCATTAGGCAGCCCAGCAATGGTCCTACTCCCCTGTGCCTGCAGCCTGGATGTGCATGTAGACTTCCTTCCATGCCTGCCTCAAGCAAGTAATATCTACCTGGTCTCCTGGCATAGGTCTCTGGTCAATGGTGCCACAGTTTCACCTCTGCACTCAACCCAGAGGTGTTTGTAGACCATCTGCCTGGGGCCACAGAGAGCAACCAGACCAGAACACTCAGTTCAGGTCCTCAGTGAGCAGTGCCATGGGCTCACTGTTGCCCAGACCAGAGCCACATGTAGACCACTGGCCAGTGCAGGCCTGAGCAAGGAAGGCTAGACCACCTAACATTGGTCTTGTTCTCCCACGTGTGCTTCCCGTCCAGCAGGACTCTGAGGGCCTGGAGCAAGGGAGCCTAGGCTGCTGGGACAGTCTGGGGAACACAAAGGGATTATCTCCAGATGTGCAAACCCTAGAATAAAACAAAGACAAGATATCCTACCAAGAATGCCCATTCCTATAGTTGAAGTCTCCAGAGGAAGCTCCAAAGAATTCCAAGACACAATTATGATGAACAAACACAACAAACTTGTAGAACAAACATGAACAAATGTCTGAATGAAATGCAAAAGAACCAACTAAAGGAGCTCAATAAACACCCAAATGAATTCAAAGAGAAGGGAAAATAGAGGAACAGGCTTGGAAAATGGACAGAAACAATGTGATGACAGGCTAGTAATGCTACTTGTCCTTAAAGTTATTCCAGATGGAACGTCCAAGTCCAAGCACTTAATTAGCTGGCTCTCACTGGTGTTTGCAATCTATGCTCCCTGCCCACCCCTCCACTCCATAGTAGAAAGCACATTAGTGTTGTCTACCAGTAGTGTATTAAATGTTAAATGTGTGCATTTTTCTTTAAATTAAAAAGAAGAAAGGATAGTGGATAATTTTGAGAGAAGAAAAAAAAAAGGAAAAGAAAATATTCACTACATAGATTGTTTCTAGCACTTGGTTTCACTCTTGGCTTTAATTGACAACCAATGCTCATTCTCCTTTCCTCATTCCCTCTATTCCTCCCTCTCCTTGCCCCCACTTGTTTTCCTCTCTGAGATTCTCCCTATGTAGCCCAGTTAGGCCTTGAAGTTACTATTTACTGAGATTACAGGAATGTGCCTGGCTTCCAACAGTGTTTCTTGAGAAAAAAAAAATTGAATGAATTTTGCTATAATTCTGAAGGTAGCTGATTTGTGGTGGTCTTTTCTCTGTATTAAAGGGCATAGTTCCTTTGCCTACAAAGCACAAATCTACATATAACTTGTTTGCTATATAATATTTGCTATCAAAGAGTTTTCCTATCATTAAAAATATATTTTTATTTATTTATTTATGAGAGAGAGAGAGAGAGAGAGAGTAAAAGAGAGAGAGGGAGGCAGAGAGAAGATATTGGGTGTACCAGGGCCTCCAGCCACAACAAATGAACTCCAGACATATGCACTACCTTTTGTGTCTGGCTTATGTGGGTCCTGGGGAATTGAACCTGGGTCCTTAGGCTTCACAGGGAAGTGTCTTAACCAGTAAGCCATATCTTCAGCTTATGTTTCACTTCTCACTTTCTTCTCTAAATGAAAATTTCAGGAACATACAAAAATCAAAAATTCTTGAAGACTTCTCCAGTGTTGGGAAATCTTTACATTCCTGGTGATTCAAAAGCAGTTATTTATTGATTTTGTGTGTATGTTTTATGTGTGATATAGGGTATGTGTGGCATATGCATGTGTGTATGAAGATGTGCTTCCCTGTGCATGTATGGATACCAGAGGGTCATGTCCAGTGTCCTCCTCTTTTCACTCATCAGCCTGTTTCCTTGAGACAGAGTTTCTCACTGAACATGGAGCGTCCATTTCTTAGTCATATTAGCTGACCAGTGAGTCCCAGTGATTTTTCCATCTCATTCCCCATGGGGCTGGGTTTATAGGCATGTATGGCCATACCCAGTTGTTTGATATGGGTGCTGAAGAATCAAACTTAGGGTGAATCAGACCCTCTCAGCCTCTTGTTCTTGTGTTATAAGTACTTTTACCCACTGAGTCAACTCCTAGCACCATTGCTATTGCTTCTTCGTTTCTTTTTCTCTCCCTTCTTTTGTCCCTCCCTCCTTTTCTCTCTCCCTTTCTTTCTTCTTTCTTTCCTTGTGAGGCAGGGTCTCATTCTACTCCAGGCTAATTGTAAGTTACTCTGTATCTGTAGACCAGTCTGGTCTCAAACTTGTGACAATTGGTTCTCCTAATTGGGATTACAGGACTGAGTCATCATGTCCAGTTCAAAAGACTATTTTAAGTAAGCAGTTCCCAACTCTTTGTGATTATGCATTGTGCTAATTATATGTGTCAGAGATCTCTAAACTGTCATAGCATAGAAAAATAATATTTTGAAGAGCAAACTTAAAAATCCAGTTTAAAAGCCCATGAAATTTCAAGGTGTCATTCAAAGTCAGAAAAAGAATTGTTTTAAAATAATATTGATGACTGTTAAAAATATGTGGCATTTATATTAAGAGGGCCACATATTTTAAAAACCATTACTTTACAAAATTTGAATATTCTAACTATGAAAGCCTGGTTAAAATGATTTTTTGATTTTTTTCTTTTTTTAATATATAACTTCTACATTTAACTATCAAAAGAAGTGTATGTACATGAAAGTACTATGGGATATTTTACAGAATTGATTATGATAATTTCATGCTTTGGATAAATTCAATGTTAGTTGCTAAGAAGTAAGGCTATTCCAAAATTTAGTAAATACTATTTTTATAAGTCCATTTTTATTTATTTTCTGTATGACTTTTATGGGATAGTATCCAATCCAAATGGTGCCTGAGGGTAGATTAGAAACCCTTCAGCTTATATAAATTAGAGATAGGATAGAATTCAATTTAGTGAAGTAAAGGATGTAATAAAAATAAGTATTCAAAAGCTTGGACTTCCTTTATGGGTATTTCCATGTAGTGAGGAAAAAAAATATCAGCTTTGAGTTTCATATATTCAGAAAACCCTATTACTTTATTAAATGTAACATAAATATTATCTCTAATTGCTAATTGTGCCATACCTATGTGAGTGAGTATGGGGGTGTGGTGCTTTGATTCAGGTGTGCCCCATAAACTTAGGTGTTATGAATTCTAAGTTCCCAGCTGATGGAGATTTGGGAATTAATGCCTCCTGGAGGCAGTGTATTGTTGGGGCCAGGCTTATGGGTGTTATAGCCAGCTCCCCCTTGCCAGTGTTTGGCACACTCTCCTGTTGCTATTGTCCACCTTATGTTGCCCACAAGGTGATGTCTGCCCTGTGCTCACGCTATCATTTCCCTGCCATCATGGAACTTCCCCTCGAGTCTCTAAGCCAAAATAAACCTTTATTTTTATTTTTTTATTTTTCCAAATGCTACTCTTGCCGGGTAATTTTTGCCAGTAATGCAAACCTGATTGCAACAGTAAAGTTGGTACCAGAGGAGTGGGATTGCTGCTGGATACCTGACTGTGTGGTTTTGACCTTTTGGAGCTGATTTTTCAAGAGGAATGTGGAAGGATTTGAAACTTTGAACTAAGAGATGCCTTGCAATGCTATAAGTTCAGCTCAATGGACCATTCTGGTCAGAGTTAATAGACCTGAATGCAATAAGAACTATGGAATATAAGGTTTGGCTTACAAGGGTGAGAAACGCTTTGCCTATACTAGGCTTGAGAGACTTGCTGTTAGGCCTGTGTTCTGAGAAGTTGTGCAGGGTTGCATCATGTAGAAAGGGACTGGTATGAACAGAGGGATATGGCACAATAGAAATGAAATATTTGGGTCAAAACTGCTGCCTGTTCAGCTGCTATTGCATGAGAGATTACAGCCTTTGAGATTGGGCCAGCTGACCTGCATTGGGACAACAGAAAGAATGCAGTCTTTTGAAGAGGCCTGAATGCTGAAGTGTCCTGTTCTTCAAAGTCTGCTTTATTTCCCCCTGGATTAACAAATTGGCATTCCACGTGGTATTGTGGAGTATAAAAAAATGCAGGAAACAGAAGGTCATTGAGTTTGCTACATGGTCTTGTGTTTTGGAAATAGCCATGGGCAATGTGAAGTGGGTTTGCTGAATGCTTGCATGGAGACCAGATGGAGCCAAGAGGTTGGACCGTGGGTTGTAGTGAAGGCCCAGTGGAGATGCCAGGACCATGAGATGGCTGCTAAGGAGAGCTGCTAGCCCCAGATGAAGTTTTCCTGGACTGTGAATAGATTAGCTGGAGGGGTAGAATTGGAACACTTGTTGCTCTAGACTTGTTGGACTTGGAGACTTGTTACTGGATAGAGTTGTTTCACTTGTAGCTACAGAGTTTGATGTTTGCCCTGTTTAAATCTTATATCAGTTGACTGTTTCTTTGCTATGCCCAGTGCCATCCTTTGCAGTATGAGTGTTTATTTGTGATACTATGGGGTATTTTTTTGGGGGGGTATTCTTTGGTATTATGGCTCAGTTAAAAGAACTTGGATTATGGGAATGTTTGAACATCATAAGAATTGATACATACTATGGGGATGTTTACAGGTAGACTAAATGCATTGCATTTTACATCATGAATGGTTATCAGTTCATGGGGGCCAGGGTGGAATATGGTGGTTTGATTCAGGTGTCCCCTATAAACTTAGGTGTTCTGAATGCCAGGTTCCCAGCTGATAAAAATCTGGGAATTAATGCCTTCTAGAGTCAGTGTATTGTTGAGGATGGCTTATGAGTGTTATAGCCAGTTTCCCCTTGCCAGCGTTTGGTACATTCTCCTGTTGCTGTTGTTCATCTGATGTTGCCCAGGAGGTAATGTCCACCTCTGCTCATGCTATCATTTTCCCTGTCATTATGGAGCTTCCCCTCAAGTCTGTAAGCCAAAATAAACCTTTTTTTCCCCAAATGCTGCTCTTGGTTGGGTGATTTATGCCAACAATGTGAACCTGAATACAACAAGGGTAGTATAACGTTTCCTAGTTGTTGACTCACTCCAAATTTATATTTTGTAGCTTATGGTAAAATAATTTTATAAATATAAAGTTATAGTACAATGTCAAGGTCAAAATAATTTTTAAAGTAAATGAGCATCTACCTTCTATTTTCATACTCCTCTGTTTCCTCTTTGAGAATTGAGCAGGATAAATGGGTGATGGTATTCCTTCTAAGGTCTTTCAATTCTTACAAACCTGCTTCTATGTGTGCATCACTCCTTGTGATTTTATTGTTGCTAGAATGTGTTATTAAGAAAGTTCTTTCTCCTCCCCCCCCAAGTAGCTGACTATTGTTCCCACAACACATAAACTACAACCCCATGGGGAATACCTGAAACTCCACTGAGGAGCTTTCCCAGTGGAATGGGGGCAGGGACAAGGGAAAAGGAGATACCAACACATGATGTATCCATATGAAACATCTTGTTAATAAAAATAAACTAAAAAATAAATAAATAGGGCTAGAAATATGGCTTATCAGTTAAGGTGCTTGCCTGAAAAGCCCAAGGACTCAGGTTCAATTCCTCAGGACCCATGTAAGCCAGATGCACAAGGTGGTGCATGTATCTATATTTCCTTTGCTGTGGCTGGATGCCCTGAGTGCACTTTCTCTCTTCCCCCCCTCTCTCAACAGTGATAAAAATAAATAAATGAAAGTGCTTTCTTGGTGTGCATATGTGTGTGTAGTGTAGCCACATGTCTATGCAGTCCCTCTTCCACTTTATTTCCTTGAGGTAGAGTCTCTCACTGCCATTTTTTCCATGTCAGACTGGCTGATTACGGAGCCCCAAAGATCCTCTGACTCCAGCCATTCAAGACTCTTGTCATTGCAGGCATGGCCATGCCCAGCTTTTAACGTGAGTGCTAGAGATCAAACTCAGGCCTTTATGCACACATTCTTACCCACTGAGCCATCTCCCTAGGCCTGGAAAGTCCTTTGTCATAATCAATACTTAATGAGCTTTTTAAATACTGATGTCACAAAGTAGACAGTATAAAAATGATATATATTTTCAACACAATGTAGTAATTTAAAAATAAAGAAAACCTTTCCAGGAAATCCTTAGTCCTTTAAAAAACTACTCTGTAACTTTATATGCTTTAAATCATTTTAGGATTATTAGACTGAAGCAGATAATTGCTATTTTCCAAAAGATAATAGGACAGAAAAATTGGGGTAGTAGAAGTTGTCATTTTGGATATGAAGTTTAAATGATAAGAAAAATTATTATTAAGTATAATGCAGATCAACAATTAAATTATATATGTATATCTAAGCTACTTTGTGCCTTTTAGATGATAGAAATCTGTCATTCTGACCAGCGGCTCATTTTTCATTCAATCTCTTATTTTATCTTCTATCAATTTCTCTTTCTTAATGTGTTATATAAGCTGAAGTATGCCAAATGAATTTCTCACAGAAGAATAGCTCTTTTGATAGATCATGAGTCTTTTAACAATATCTCTCTGGAGTGATTATTAGATCAGTTGAAATGTCTATAAGCTTAATTTGATAGCTGACAATTTGTCAGCGCTATACACAGAAAACTTTTTTGAATGAAAGCAAACTTTAATTGAAATTAGGTTTAGTTGTCATTGATGCTCTTGGCCAAATAGTTCAGACTCTCTTCCTTCTAGGCATTGTATGGTTTCATTAGAAACTCCTTGATAACTGACTAGGCTAGATGAGTTGTGATGGCCAGTAATTTGTACATGGAGGTGATGGTTGTCACTCTTAGGATAGAGAAATTGACTTTAGTTCAGGATACATCAGAAATTTCTTTGCCTTCACCACTGTGACTGACTGGTGGGGATGGTGGCTTCTCTGCCAATTTGTTTCCTGTAGCATATCTAGTTAATCAGTAATGGAGCTGATATTTCCAAGATCCCCTGGCATCTCCTCTCATAGCTAAAAGGCAACTCTTAAAGCTATAGCCATTGTATATATGGTGAATTACAGTAGGGCATAAAGAACCTTCATAAGGTCCCATGATTTGCATTTATATATCATTGGCTGACCCTCCTGCCAAAGAGGTTGAGAAACAAACTTGAACTAGGCAATAGTCTAGGGTTCTGATGGTGAGTAAGTCACATAGACTAAGTACATTCTATACA
Source organism: Jaculus jaculus (assembly GCF_020740685.1). Taxonomy (NCBI): domain Eukaryota; kingdom Metazoa; phylum Chordata; class Mammalia; order Rodentia; family Dipodidae; genus Jaculus; species Jaculus jaculus. Next base: position 48,089,990 of record NC_059109.1, read on the forward strand.
TATTATTTTTCTCTTCCTTTCTTTCTTGAAAAAAAATATCCTAATAAGCATTTCCTGTGTCTCAGGTAGTTTTTCATTGCTAACATTTCTATTTTGTTTTTTGAAGTCTCAAAGCCCTTGCTTTCTTTTGATAATTTTTCATTCCTTTTGTTGTTTTTCTCATTCATTATGCTGGCTGACTTCACTATGCTGCTGGTTTTCCTTTCCAAATCTTGGGTGTATTTCCTTATATCATTCGTCTCTGTGTATGAATACTCTATGGGGTCACTGATCATTTTTACTAGTTAACTTGAAATCTTTATTTGTCATTTTCTACCATTTCTGTATCTTTGAATCCAGCAATTGAGGAGCTATGATATTTTGAAGGAGAATGATCATGCCTTGGGTTTTCATGTTTCTTCTGTTTCTGTGTTATGTTTTTTGCATCTGTTGGTCTGTCTTCATCTTTCAATTTTATCTGGAGAATCCTCTAATTTCCTAGTCTACTGAGTGCTTAACCCTTAGTACCACTTAGAGAGGAACAGCAACTGCTACAGTAGTAACAAATCCAAACTATAAGAGATACCTTTAAAATCTACTGAAACACACAAATTACCATAAAATAGGAATTTACAAAGCTAGGATAGAGCATTCTATGAATTAAAAATCATTTAAAGGAAATGTAGAAACAGTAAATGGATGAGGACAAGGAGAAGGGAAAATAGAGAAAAAGCAAAATTAAATAAGCAAAATAAAAAGTAGTAGAATAGAATGGAGAAGAACTTTGAGGCATAAGAGGTAAGCAAGTGATTATAAAACATGAGAAAAGAAAAAATATAAAAAGATTTCCCAGTAATGGCAAAACTTACAACCAAGCAGATAAATATAAAGGAGATAAAAAATATAAACATGAAAGCTTTTAAACAACAATAACAACAATGACACAAGTAAATTAAAGTCAAAATACTATTAAAGCAAAACAAATAGAAAAAATAGGGGAAACTCAGGGATCACAAAAAGGAAAACTGAAAAATAATGCCCAATAATGGACAAATATACAAAGAAAGTTAAATATATGGACGGGAATGGAAAATAGAAATGAAACTTTAAAAATATAATTAAAAGAAAAAAAACACAAGAATAAAAAACAAAAACAGGATGAAATTTGGGAGTGTCTTCTTTCTGGATCCTTGAAAGTTTGTGACTACCATGTGTGTTAGCAGATAGTTCTATACTAGTGGACTCTTCTTCCCTGTGATTTCTGTAGGAGCTGAGCCTGGAATGGAAAGTGTTCAATATCTACCAGTACTATCTTCGCTATATTAGCTTTCCTTCTTGGTGTAGCAGGGACCTCTGTAGGTCACTTGTCTTTGTGATCTGTGGACTGGACCTGTTCTCCTCTTCCCCCATACTGATGTGGCAATTTGGGGCATCTTTGAGAGCAGTGGAGCCATTTTCAGATCTTGGTTGGTCATTAACCCTGGAGTTAGTTGTCCATGCAGTCATAGTCCACAAAACTTCTAGTAAGTCAGTGACTTATAGATTCTTGTTTTATGAATCTGAGGAATGAAATCCATATACATAGAGGGTAATGTTTAGCAGGATTTTATCATAGAACTTGAGAGAAGGAAGAAGGCAGAACTCCTGCAAAGCACAAATGGGGAAGCTTGCCCGGTATCTCTGATTGAGGTCATTTATGGGAATTTACTGGATTGAGTCTGAGCTGGGGTCCAGACACATCTTGGAAGATTTTCTTTCAGGAATCTTCTTAGAAGGGGATGATGATCTTCCAGGAATCTCCTTTGGAGGGGATCATCTTCCAGGAGTCTTCTTGGCAGGGGCTAGTATTCCAAGTAGGAAAGAGATAAAGGAAAACCATATTCTCCTTATAGGTTTAAGGACATTTTCCACTGTTAGACATTGCTAGTTTACTTTGGGGACCCTGTAAATCCTAAACTACCTCTTTACCTATGTGTGTAGTCCTAGAGGTCTCAACTAGAGCTGGGAAAGGTCTCTCAGAATCACTAGGAGTTGAGGAAGCAGCCACACACAGCACTGAGGTCTTAGAGCAGACCTGACTCTGTTTTCCAAGCATTACTCACCCTTCGGGAGGTTTGCTGTCTGCTGGAGCATCGGAGTTGTCAGCACTCATGCTGAGAGGGGTCCTGAAAGGGGAAAGTCCAAGAAAGTCCACGTGGCCACTTGGAACAAGGTTTTTATTATTATATTTATTAACAAATCACCTATCCAGTTGGGATGTGTCTCATTATTAATTTCAAATGTATAGGAAGGATGTTGACAGATTTGAAGGGCCAGGAGGAAAGCCCAGTCTCACCAAGTACTGGCCCATGAGGTGTATAAGCCTGGAAGTGTTAAGGAGTAAGCATCAGGGAGCTGCTTCTTGTTTCAAAATTTTTAGTTTTTTATTATGGACAACTTCCATAATTGTAGAAAATGAACCATGATAATTCTCTCTCCCCTCACTTTCCCCTTCACAGCTTCACTCAGGAGGCTGCTTCTTGTTACCATCTTGAGTCAAACTGAATCAGACTGCAGTCCTGGTCTGGCTAACACTGGATGGCATCTGTGCTTGTAGGGCCTGTGTTCCTAGCTGAATAGTTACACAAGAGCTACCTTCCTCCTAGTCTGTATCTCTGTTATTCCTTTTGTGGATTTTGGAAGCTGTTCTTCCTTTCTTTTTCTCTTTGAAATCCAGTTTGCATTTTCTTATCCCAACACTTGTCTTTCACCAGATCATAGGCAGGCAGTTTGGAACTAACAACTATAAGGTGTTTTTTAAATTAGAATTTTGAGTAAAAACATGAACACTACTATGGTATGTGGCCACTTTGCAGCATGTAGTCAATAACCCTTCAGTATAATATCAGAGTGTAATTGTATGAAACAGTTAATCATTCCTGTGATGTGGAGGCAACCTTCGTTCTCTCTGTCACTGTTACTCAAGAGAAAATGTCTGCTAAGACACTCAGAGGCTGGCATTACTTGCAAAGATCTTTTATAAGCCAGTGAGTACTCACTGGTAACTAGCTCACCAATAAAAGCTGGAGTCAGTCTATGGCCTCAACAAGGTAGTCAGTCATAAGCTGGTAGTATATTGATTTAGTTTCCATGGGGGAAACCTCTTAGCTCCATTTCCTTTCTTGTTTCTACCCACAGAAAAGCAAAGTAGGTATCCTATCTATATATGTCCTCTCTCATAGCCTTCCATGTGCTTTTTGGGTACATGATAGGACCACTTGCTCTCTAGTTCTGCATTCCTGTGACCTCACTGAAGGCTCACATGCCATGTAGCCCAAGGATGGCCTAGTATTAAAAAAAAAAGTCAGGGTAAATATGAGGATAAAACTAACTTCTTTAAATTTAATACTTATGATTTAAATACAAACATATTTTTAGTGATTCAGAATTGAAATAGTTTTCCTCCATTCCTTTTTCCTTGTTGTAGATTTGTTTAGTTGCAGGAAGTTTTGGTTTGAATATGTTATGTCCCTCATATGGTCATGTGTGGAAGGCTTTGTCTCTAGATTTGTGAAATGGTGGTAACCATGACGGCTGGACATAGGTGGAAGAAGTGGGTCACTGGACATGGGTCTTTGCAGGATGCTTCTTGCCTTAGCCTCTTCCACCACCTACCTACTGACCACTATGAGGTGAGCAGTGTCTGTTCCACTCTCCACTGCTAAGTCATTTTGTTTCACCTCAGCCTAAAGTAGTGGATTTAGCCAATATTAGACTGAAACCTCTGAAACTATGAGTCTAAATAAGTCTTCCCTTAAGTGCTTTTACCCCCTCTAAAGGAATTGTTAAAATGATGAAAAAGCTACCTAATACAGTGCCTTCCTTGTACTTGCTAGGAAAGCTATTTTAAAACTATTACTATTTATAAGTATTTTTGTGTGAACTAGAATCATTTTAGTGCTATGAAATGAATTGAAATATAAAATAAAGCTGAATTTTAATTTATTCTAAGGATTAGTGGAACTTTATAGAAAGATCCTAGATATATTTAAGTTTTCAAAAAATTAGGAGATTAAGGAACATTCCAGGTTGTAACACATCAGATTAAAGAAGCAACTATATTGCAAATGCATGAAGCAAACTGCACTTAAGGACATGGAGAGAAATATGATCCAAGTAACCAGGAATAAGTAGAAATCTGTAAGCAAACCATGAAAGAAATAGCATATACTCATGTGCTCTTTTGATAAAGAATATCCCTAGAAGTATGAGTTAACAATTCAGTGAACTAAAAATGCATATTTGAATTCAATTATTATTGTTATTTTTAATTTTTTTTTCATTTTTATTTATTTATTGGAGAGTAACAGAGAAAGAAACAGTCAGAGAGAGCCGGGCGTGGTGACGCACGCCTTTAATCCCAGCACTCGGGAGGCAGAGGTAGGAGGATTGCCGTGAGTTCAAGGCCACCCTGAGACTCCATAGTGAATTCCAGGTCAGCCTGGACAAGAGTGAGACCCTACCTCGATTGTTGAAGGTTGGAATTGTCCATGAGTTACAGTTGGAAATATTAGTTTGAATTAATATTTAGCTCAATATAACCACAGAGGGTAAATATTTAAATATTTACAGAAGGCTGGAGAGATGGATTAGCAATTAAGGCACTTGCCTGAAAGCCTAAGTACCTAGGTTTGATTCCCCAGAACTCATGTAAGCCAGATGCACATGGTGGCACATGCAAAGCCTTGCCACACCCATTCTCTCTCTCTCTCTGTCATAAATAGATAAAATAAAAGTAATGTCCAAAAAACTTTATAGATTCATGCACATGTATGGGTTAGTGAACACACATTAATTTACTTGCCTTACCATTGATTATAAGCATTAATATTAATATTATAAGCACTAATATTCCTTGGGTTTTATTTTATTTTATTTTATTTTATTTTTGTTTTTTTTTCAAGGTAGGGTCTCATTCTAGCCCAGGCTGACCTGGACTTCATTATGTACTATCAGGGTGGCCATGAACTCATGGCGATCCTCCTACCTCTGCCTCCAGAGAGCTGGGATTAAAGGCTTGCACCACCATACCCTGCTATTCCTAAGTTTTTAATATATTATATATTATCCAATAAAAGGAAACAGGTTCCCCATGGAAAAATGGAAAGTTCCAGGACTGGGGCAAGAATATATATACATATACATATACATATGTATATATATATATATATATATATAATATATATATATATATATATCTGTCTATACACACACACACACACACACACACACACACACACACACACATATATGTGTGTGTGTGTGTGTGTGTGTATGTATTTGGTTTTTTGAGGTAGGGTCTCACTCTAGCCCAGGCTGACCTGGAATTTACTATGTAGTCTCAGAGTGGCCTCGAACTCATGGTGATCCTCCTACCTCTGCCTCCCAAGTGCTGGGATTAAAGGTGTGCACCACCACGCCTGGCAGGGGCAAGAATATTTGAGGAAAGGTTTAAAGTAAAAGACACTCAAAGCTTGGAGTGTGTCAAAGGGACATTCTCTTAAAGAGCTTCTAATGGCCAGAACTAGAATAATTTGGGTAAAAAAAAGCCAACAGATAGTTTGTAATTATAATAGAATATAAAAATAAATAAGTCTAAAACAATATAAAATTATTGCATAAAAGAACTGAGGGAAAATAGAGAAATTCCTGACAATCTTTATAGATATGTCTTTCTCAAGGAGTAAGGTATAAGTTCCTACCTGTTTAGTGTGGGATGTGCTAATGATTTTCTTTCTTTGTTTTTTAATTATTTTTATGAGAAAGAGAGAAAAAGAGAGAAAGAGAGAGAGAGAGAGAGAGACAGAGAGACAGAGAGACAGAGAGAAAGAGAGAGAGAGAGAGACAGAGAGAAAGAGAGAAAGAATGGTGTGCCAGGGCCTCAGCCGCTAAAACTGAACTCCAGATGCTTGCACCACCTAGTGGGCATGTGCAACTGTGGGCTTGCCTCACCTTTGTGTGTCTGGCTTACATGGGATCTGGAGAGTCAAACATATGTCGCTAGGTTCCTCAGACAAGCACCTTAACTGCTAAGCCATCTCTCCAGCCCATGATTTTCTTTAAAAGAGTAAAATGTAAAATGTTGCCTTAGAGTGAAACAGCGTGACAGACACTCTGTAGCCAGGTAACAAGCCATGTTGACAGTGTGTGCAATCGATAAAATAGCACTTTCCTGTTGCGGTCTTCCTCCCCACATCCATGTTCAGTCTGTAAAGAAGGACAGAAAGCAAAAAATAATCCAAACTGGGAGACATTTCATCTGATCAGTAATCTCAGAATGGCCTGAGAAACTGTCATGGCCAGTACAAAATGGGATTTTAGAACAGAGGAAGGCCATGAGGTTAAAAACTAAGAAAAGCTGAACAAAGTTAGTAATAGAATCTAGATATTGGCTTAACTATAAAAATTTTCTTGCTTTTTGTAATACAGTCATTGAGAATGCACAGTTCTATGTCTTGAGAAGCCTTACCCATGTGTTGGGAATGCATACTCTTTTTGCTCAGCATTTCTTCCCCTTAATACTCTTGCTTAAATCTATTTAAACTGTTCCTTTTTATTATTTTTTATTTAAGTTTTGATGTGTGCATGCATGTGTATGTGTATGTGTATGTGTACATGTGTGTATGATGTAGATATATGAATTCTCATTTGTATAAATTCAGACACATGTGTCACAGCATGTATGTGGAGGTCAAAGGACAACTTTCATATATTGGTCTTCACCTTCCACCATGTTTGAGGCAAACTGTCTTGTGGATCTCCACTTCATTCACCAGGTTAGCTGGCCCAGTAAGCTTTCTGATGGGTCTGTCTCATCATGGCGCACTGGGATTACAGACATCCATTATAGTTTCTGGCTTTGTGTGTGATGTGTGTTTTTGGAATCTGAACTCATGTACGCATGCTTTTGTGGCAAGCGCTTTATCTACTGAGGTATCTTCTCAGCCCTCCAAACTGTTTCCTTTAGTTTTGTTTTAGAGAAAGAGAGAGAGGGACAGAGAGAAAGAGATTCTGCACACCAAGGCCTCAGCTACTGTAATTGAACTCCAGATGCTTGTGACACCTAGTGGGCGTGTGCGACCTTTTCTTGCCTCACTTTTTGAGCCTGGCTATGGATATGGATATGGATATGGAGAATCAAACATGGGTCTTAGGCTTCATAGGCAAGCACCTTAACTGCTAAGCCATCTCTCCAGCTCCAAGCTGTTTCTTTTAAAAAATTATTTATTTATTTATTTGCAGGGGGGGGGGGAGAGGGAGAGAGGGAGACAGAATGGGTGTGCCAGGGCCTCCAGTCACTGAAAACAAACTCCAGATATATATGCCCCTTGTGCATCTGGCTTACGTGGGTATAGGAGAATTGAACCTGGGTTCTTTGGCTTTGCAGGTAAGTGCCTTAACCACTAAGCCATCTCTCCAGCCCCCCCCCCACCAAGCTGTTTCTTTTAAAAATATATATTTATTTATTTAAGAGAGATAGAGAGGGCAGGGGTGGTCAGAGGGAGAGAATGGACATACTAGTGCCTATAGCCATAGCAAACGAACTCCAGATGATGCACCACCTTGGGCATTTGGCTTTATCTTGGTACCAGGGAATCAAACCTGTATCCTTTGCCTTTGCTAAGTGCGTAGCAAAGTGCTAAGGCTTTAAGTGCTAAGCCATCTCTATAGCACTAAACTGTCTCTTAATAGACTATATATTTGTTTTAAAAATAAATAATAGAGGAATCTAGGTTTGGAGTATATAGGAATATTCTATATATCTGTAAACTCAAATCTTTTAAATTAAGAATAAATATTTTAGGGCTGGAGAGATGGCTTAGTGGTTAAGCGCTTGCCTGTGAAGCCTAGGGACCCTGTTTCGAGGCTCAGTTCCCCAGGACCCACGTTAGCCAGATGCACAAGGGGGCACAACCATCTGGAGTTCATTTGCAGTGGCTGGAGGCCCTGGCACACCCATTCTCTCTCTCTCTCTCTCTCTCTCTCTCTCTCTCTCTCTCTCTCTCTCTCTCTCTGTCACTCTCAAATAAATAAATAAGAATGAACAAAATTTAAAAAAAAAGAATAAATATTTTAGAAAGTAAAAGATAAAAGCTACCCGGCTGGATCTAGTGACATGTGTCTATATTACTATCATTCCTGGAGTCAGAGGCAGAAGGGTTGCTGTGAAAAAAGCTATAATTACATTATTCCTCCCATCATGACATTATTCATCAACATGTGCAGCATATCTACATGGATACTTAATATTTTCAAGGAAAATTTTAAAAAAAAGTAACAAACTTATTTATACTTTGAGGTCAGCTCCAAGTTTCTACAATATTATGTCCCTGATTCCCATAGACTCATAACAAGCTCACACTGCAAATTCAGTTCAACTTCAAAGGTTCCCATAGTCTTTAGTAACTTTAGACTTTGCCAAAGTCCCAAGTCTCATCAGAGATTTAAGACTTCTCATAATTGTTAGTCCCATAAGATCAAAACAAGTCACATACTTCCAATATATATTGGCACAGAGCAAATATTTCCATTGCAAAAAGGTATACTAAAGAGAGACTAGACTAATACAAAATCAATAACCATCAGGTAAGAATCTGTAGCTCACATCCAGCATCTACAACCAGTAATGACAGTCTTTGGATTTTTAACTTCCATTCCACCAGCTGGGATGAGTAGCCAACTTTCAGCCCATGCCACCAGCTCTCCATGGTAGCACATGGTAGATCTCTTTTTTTTTTTTTTTTTCTTAGAGAACCAGAAAATTTATTCATGTCAACATAGACACAGAGTAATATCTTCCAATGCCTGAGTATTAAACTCCAATAGCTCAGGGGTTTTATAGACAGTATGGCAAGCAGACTGACATCATGTTGAGTTTGTTATACTCTTGGTAGGTTACCAGTTTCTAAGGTTACATGATTTGGGGGCACAACATGGTAGATCTTTGACCAGCACTGATACATGCAAAACATTTTCTAGTCTCCACTGCAGACACCTGTCCATTATCATACAGTGGCCTTTTTTGTATCCAATTTGGGGTTGTCACTCTGCTTGATGTGACACATTTCAGCAGTGACTCCTGGAACCATGTGCACTTCATGACCCTCTTTTATGCATTTTTCATGATTCCATAATGAATACCAGGTGTGCAGTGACATAGCCATTTTATTAATACTGGGAGGAAATAAATCTTGACCTTGAGCCTTCATTGTAGTCATCTCCTTTCAAAAGAGTTTGCATTCCTATTTATTCATACTTTCCTGAGTGGACTTCACATCAGGCATCTTTTCCATTGTTTCATTATAAAGCAGTTGGGTCTCTTTAATGGTGGTAATCTGTTCAATAATAGCAGCTTTACTTAAACCAGTTTCTGTGCCTGTAACTTTAAACTTGCTTGAATTTTTCCAACTTCAAATAGTGTACCTTTCAGTTCTATGCCTTCTGCCAAGCACACCAGTCTATGACTTTTAAATTCAAGCTTGATCAAACTTTCTGGGCATCTGCAGCAGAATGCAGCCAGCATTTATGCCATTAGTTCAGTTCCAACAAAGTTCTCTGTTGTCTCTCCTTCCCCTTTGACAATTAATAAGTGAAGCCTCCAAATGCAATTCTCTTTGCATTTTAAAAAACTCATCAGAACAGCCATGAAATATGGCTTACCAAACCATGAGGCTTCTTCGGTCCTAAGCACCAGGCCCTTCCATATTCTTCCAGCACACAAGTTTCAAAGACCAAAATCCACATGGCCAGATTCATGTAGCAAGACCCCATTCCTGGCACCAAATTCTAGTTTTGACTGCTCCTAGTTGCTGGGATGAGTATGCAACCAAACACAGTTTGTGGGAGGAAGGGATTTATTTCACACTTACAGATCTAAGGGCATTTCCATCAATGGCGGAAGAAGTTTCTTATTTCCATATATCCAAGCAGAGAGAAGCAACTGAAGCAAGCAAGACACCAAAAGCACCAGACACAGGAACCTGCCAGAGCTCAAACTGCTCTCCATATCTTTGGGCTGAAATTTTGATCTTCTTCCAAATGACTCCAGTGATTCCTCCCACTCTCCATAGCAGGAATTTGCCTGCTAGGGACTGAAGTTACAAACTTAATTTTAATAAAACATCTGAGACTATGAGGCCATGGATTTATTTTATCATATCCAAACTACCACATACATTTATAGTAAAAATTGCCTAGTTTCAAGTATGTACTTTTGGGTTGAAACCTCAAATAACATATGTGTAGGATTTGATGAGAAACTTTGCCTTTCCTCACTTGCATTGACCAATTATTCCACTCCAACATAACTATAGTGTTCCAGTATGCTATTTTACTCTGTATTATTTCCAGACATAAAAAATACTGTGTTAAAAATTGTTCCTTAAGCACACATTTACTCATGGAAAGAAAAGAGATATGTAAAATGAAAATGAAAGAATGTTAAGTTGGAAAGCTAAAAGCCCATGGAATGTTACAGCCAACCCATTTATTCTGCAGATGTTTGATTATTTGAAGCACTTGGTTATGCTTTATGTACTAGTTATTATAAATCATAGTAACATTATTTTTTAAAATAATTTTTTGGTTTATTTATTTATTTGAGAGCAACAGACAGAGAGAGAAAGAGCCAGATAGAGAGAGAGAATGGGCATGCCAGGGCCTCTGGCCACTGCAAACGAACTCCAGACACATGTGCCTCCTTGTGCATCTGGCTAACATGGGTCCTGGGGAATTGAGCCTCAAACCAGGGTCCTTAGGCTTCACAGGCAAGCACTTAACTGCCAAGCCATCTCTCCAGCCTGTAGCAACATCTTTTAAAATAACATATATATATGTATACACACACATAATTACATATAAATGTATATATACATATATATGTATATGTATGTATACATGTATACATATGTAGATAAGAGTATAAAAAATCTATGTTGCATCTTGGAATGGGATTTATACATTTTTCAGAATTAGCATCATGGTAGAAAAAGTTAGAGAAAATAAATGATTAGAAATAACAAAATCAAACTTTTAAATCATTTGTGACATAAAAAAATCAATGGTCATTCATGCCACTTAATTTCCATCTACTCTTTATAAGTACTACATTACATATGTATCTTTAATCTTATAAAATAAGAGATATTGTCTCTTTATGTTACATATTGATCAATTCACAAGTAAAAATATATTTGGAACAAATATTAAGTCTGGTTCCTAAACTGTATACTGATGCCTCTCAGTAGGCTGCAATAAACTCACAAAGTATTATGGGATACTTTAAATTTTTGAGTGTTAATATCATTGGAAACTGAAGAACTTTGAGAATATCTGGTTTCTTATTATTTTATTTTGTTTTTTTAGAGAGGGAGAGGGAGAGAGAGAATTGGCACACTAGGGCCCCAGCCACTGAAATCGAATTCTATATTCTTATGCCAGCTATTGGGTATGTGCCACTTTGTGCTTTCTCAGCTTTGTGTGCCTGCTTAAGTGGGATTTAGAGAGAGAGCAAATATGTGTCCTTAGTCCTTGCAGGCAAGTGCCTTAACTGCTAAGCCATCTCCTCAGCTGGAATCTCTGGTTTCTAAGTTAAGCCATGGAAATATCAGATGGCGAGACATGCTGGATCTCAAGGTTGCTGGAGTATCCCTGTCAAATTGCAGTCAGCAGGCAAAAGCTGTTTTTTGGGTGACAACCTGTTGCCAAAGTGGATGTAGCTGCATTATACCCACCGCAGACTTTTAACCTGAGAACAGCTGTGCTAATTTTATAAGTTGCATTACTTTTTTTTTAAAGATGTATTTTATTTATTTATTAGAGACAGAGGGAGAGAGAGAGAGAGAGAGAGAGAGAGAGAGAGAGCACATCCGCCACTGTAAATGAACTCCAGATGCATGCACCATGTTCATCAGGCTTATGTGGGGCCTGGAGAATCGAACCTGGGTCCTTAGGCTTTGCAGGCATGGACCTTAACCACTAAGCAATCTCTTCAGCCCCGAGTTGCATTACTTTTATGGCTACATTTATACATGTGAAGATGATTGAAATAAACTTCTTTCATAAGTAAGAACTTATACTGTAATTGTATAGGGTTACTGTTACATTACAATTGTTATATAGAATGATATTCTTGAACACAAAATGGCAGTGACAGTGTTGTGAAGAATTCTTGGGAAATTCATTGATGATTTTGATTTATCTAATTCCTGTAATTATCTTCAAAGAAACCCTATATACAAACTACTGACTATGACAATGCTATAAGTTCTCATGCAGCTAATGGCTTAGCTGGGAAGATATATAAATAAGTATAATATCGTGGAATCATACTAGGCCTAGAGAGCTTGAAAATAAGATGCAATTTTGAATAGCAAATAAAATAATTGTAGTGAAATATTTCCCAAATGAAATGTTAATTGTTGAAGCTGTTGGTGTCTGAAAATAGAAATTAAACTGAACTGTCTTCCTAGCTTTAGTTTTGACAGCAGTTTTAAGTAGTTATTATGCTCACCACACTGCAAAAAGTCTTTATGCCACACAATAAGAGTTGATATTACTCTGATACATCACCACAATTTATTCTTTAGCTATAATTGCCAATAATTATTCTTTATTTATAAGTGGTAGAAGTCAAAAAATGCTTGATTACATCTTTCTGTTTAGTGTAAATAAAATGATATTATTTTTATGTGAAATAATTAAAAATACTTTTTCTGTAAAGTGACTCATATTTTCTTTACTGAATAACTAACAATTGCAACTTTGACCTCTTTTATAAAGTAAAACATGAGATTAATGTTGCTTTTTAGAAAATATGTATTTTTTGTCAAAATGGCATAATTCATTTTGGGCTACTCATTGTCATTCTTTCTAATATACTGAAAATTTTCTTTGGATGAGGCCAGCATAGGGAGTAGTCTCTTTTGTTAACAGTAAAATTTAAGCTCTTTGAGGCAAATTGGTCACATGGACACACCATTACGATGCTAAATATAAGTAGTGATTTAGCAAGCAACACCACTACTTGTACTAAAGATGTTTGCCAACACAGAATTTGTTCACTCACACAGAGCATCAGGGCAAAGTCCTTTGAAGTCAGAGGCCACTGTTGTACATGACTTCTGAGAAAAAAAAGGTGGCTTTTTAGTCAAAGAAGCAATCCAGTGTGGTGTATCGATTTGGCCACATCACAGCTGCTTCTAATAAGTGGGATGGAAGGGCCGATTCTATGGGGCTGGAATTACTTTTCGATTGCTGGGGCCACAGTGTTGGTACTCTTATTTTGCTGTGCCACCTTTTCTGATCAATACTGCATCACCCAGCAGACAGTAATTAGGTTTCCGAGAGCTGCTCAACAAAGATCTGTGTTGACTGCGATAGACAGAGCCAAGGAAAAGGTCACACAGAATCAGCAGCCAACTAAAAGGTGATGGGTAAAGAAAAGACCCCTTGCCTGAGAAGTACTTAGCTCTATTTTAATTACTGTAATTTTCCACCGAAGTCAGAGAGTGAGATGATGAAGTGAAGCACTTTCCTCCCTGCTGTTCTTGATGAGGCTTGATAGGCCTCGAAATTACGCATTGACTCCCCGTTTGATTTCTCCCAGTGTTTAGTGCTAATAACCTGTAGGGCCTCTTTTTTTTTTTTCTTTGTACCTCTCAGTCCCAGTGTCACTGCAGTAATTACACTGTGTGAAATCGGTACTGCAATCACAGCTGCCAACTTCCAGCTTCACAGGCTGGGTCAGGCTGAGCATGGCAAAAAAAAAAAAAAAAAAAGCTAATAGCTAAGAAAGAGGGAAGGATTTAAAAAAAAATAATCTGCAATGCTGTAATGAATTTTAATAGAATCTCATAATTTCCTAACTGTGTAAAAACAGAATGAATTTCTAGAAACAGAGGTGGATGGTACCTGTGCTCCTTGCTCAAATTCAAACTCTTGAGAAGTGCGAAGGTAGCGAGAGCTAGACATGGACGCAGATCCTGCCTCACTGAGGCTTTGTTAACGCAAGTGTGTGCGGAAGGGTGCGGGACGGCAGTGCTCTGAGCCGTGGTGAACTCTGGGATGAGGAATTAAAAATGTCTGTTTTTGTCTACTATTTGTTACCTGTTCTATAAATGCCTTTCCATTAAATTGCTCTTTTGTCACTCTGAGATGGGAATTAACCCTGCATACTCAGGTACCTCCAGCTGATGGAAGTGGGTAACAGGGCATCGGTACCTCCAGTTGATTTTGCGTTGAGGAGTTAGAACTAAGACCAAGAGCAGCAATAGTGACAGTAACCACAGCCTCTAGAAAAGTCAAGGTAATCTTAAAAAAAGTAGTTCTTTAAAGAATAAGTATGAAATTTTTGATTAAAGTGTTGAAATGAAGGATTATTAGACAATAAATCAAACAATGTAACTTGATAATCTATCAAGCACAAAATTTCAATATGTCATAGTAAACAATTAAATGCGATATGTCTTGTGTTGATTGGATTACTTCAAGAGAAAATGAGAAAGAATAAGTATATATATTTTAAAATACATGATCTAAAATTTAAAAAAGAGGGGGGCTGGAGAGATGGCTTAGTGGTTAAGGTGCTTGTGTGCAAAGCCAAAGGACTCAGGCTTGACTCCCCAGTATCCATGTAAGCCCAATGCAGAAGGGGGTGTACACATCTGGAGTTCAGGGCTGGAGAGATGGCTTAATGGTTAAGCGCTTGCCTGTGAAGCCTAAGGACACCGGTCTGAGGCTCGATTCCCCAGGACCCACGTTAGCCAGATGTACAAGGGGGCACATGTGTCTGGAGTTCGATTGCAGTGGCTGGAGGCCCTGGTGTGCCCATTTTCCCTCTCTCTCTCTATCTGCCTCTTTTTCTCTGTCTGTCACTCTCAAATAGGTAAAAATAAACAACAACAAAAAACCATCTGGAGTTCATTTGCAGTGGCTGGAGGCCCTGGAACACCCATTCTCTCTCTCTCTCTCTCTTTCTACCTGCCTATTTCTATATCTCTCTCTCAAACAAATAAAAATAAAATATTTAAAAAATACATGATCAACCTTAGGAACTGTATTCATAAAACTTTTACTTAGTGTAAGTGGTTACTGGGGAGATTAGGGTGACAGTGAAATTAATTCCCAATGCACTTCTGTGTTAATGTAAAAAGAAATTAGTGAATGAGTGAAAATAAAATTTCATTATTATGATCATCCATTCTGTGGTTGTTTGAGATTATTCCCAATGCTCATGGTAGAACATGAGGTAGCTGCTGTCACTTTGAATGATATGAAGCTTGGCACAAACTTTTCTCACAGGACCTTGCCACCTACGCAGCTAATCCATTGATGTGTTAAGTTGGATGGGGCTACTGTTTAAACTTTATATATTAGAGACAAGATAAAATGTTTCCTCCTCCCAAGCTTCCTTTACCAAGTTGCCTGATATTTGCTACTAATCGAGAAGAGAAAATTCCTTCCTGATGAGCAAATGATCATTTTCTTTCTTGAAGCATGAGATTTGATTGCCCTTACAGTCTTGGCTCACACTTACCACCGGCATTGTGAATAACAGCTCCTTTCTCTGTCATAGTGTTTGACTCTATGACCTCCCATAGAAATGAATTCCAAGCACAGACATGCATTGGAAAATGGAGATGGAATCTCTTTGGTACTATATATTGGGAGTATTGAGCTAGGAATATTCTCTGCTCTGATTTCTCTATAAATTCAAATCTGTTGAGGTCAGACAGTACATATTCAAATAGCATTGGAAAGTAATTGCCCTATGCAATTGTACTTAAAAGCCCCGGACTGTATACTAGTGTGTCCTTTTTTTTTTTTTCTGATGTGAATTAAGAGACAAGGAGAACATTTTCTAGTCAGCTTGGTTGGGAGAAAGCAGCCAGTTTGGTAAATGTTCAATTTATATATTTACTTTTATTTTTTAGTGTGCAATATTTTGCATAGAACTAGGTCAGAGTAACAGTTTTGCTTTATTGACACTGTAATAATAAAAAGATTTACACAATCTTTGTAGCTTATGATTTTTATTTCAAGTTTAATTAGCTACCTCACTTGACTTTCTTGCTAATCATCAAAATATGTACTGTTATGATTGGCATAAATCTGTATTAATTGTTAAAAATCATATTGAGGTAGACTGTATGAAATACCAAGGAAGGCAACTAGTTTTGAGAATTCTTATGCTGAAGTATTCTAATACTAGTATTTGAAAGAGCTTGTTATGATGTAAGATGAGTGAGGCATTGTGGCACATACCTTCAGTCCTAGCTCCTGGGAAGCTGAGGCAAAATAATGAGTTTAAAGCCATCTTGGGTTATACAGCAAGTTCCAGGATAGGTTGGGATACATAGTGAGACCCTGTCCCTCCCACATTTTTCCTGCAGAAAAAGATTAAACAGAATCTTCACTATAGATCAAACTTACCAATTTTTTATGTCTCCTGAGGTGTTTTAGCTAAAATTTGAACAAATTAGCATTATGGATTTTGTTTCAGCTTATGTACATATTTGAATAGTAAAAAGTGACATATCAGACATTTCAAAAATTTATACTGAAAGTTTTCAATATTTCATGTTCTTTCCTATTATCATAATTTGAAAGGCTATTCTGCACTCATTTCAAGAAGGGTCTTTAAAAGTTGAAATGAATGTTTTTCAGCCAAACAGATTTTTCTTTTGTAGAAATATTTAGTTCCACCATGGAGCTAGCAAGGCAGTTTGAGGATGGATGTAAGCATAGTGACCTGCTCAGATTCCAGTAAACAAGGTTCTGAATCTTAACTGTCTAATCTTATTGTTGTTGGGTTTTTGATCTATAATGTGGTAATCATGTCTGCTTGCATAATGTATGTATATATAATATGCTGTATGAGATGGTCTGTGAATGAGGTGTCTGGTGCTTCCTCTGTCTAGACTGGTTTTCTTTGTCAGCCCTTACTTGGTCACCTCTTCCCAATCTTTAGCTCAGTGATTCATTTCCTGTTATGGCTTCCAACATAACATAGTTTCTCAGGAAATTCTGTATTTCTCTTTTCCATGCTCATCATATTACGAGCACTTGTCCTGTTTGTCGTCTTTCCAATCTTAAGCCCATTGAAGGAAGTATCTAGCTTGTGAGCCACTATTTCCTACAATTGAAATATAATAAGTATTCATTATATATATAATATATGCATTATATATTATATATAATATATATGTGTGTATATATATATATAGATAGATATAGATATAGATATAGATATAGATATAGATATAGATATAGATATAGATATAGATATAGATATAGATATAGATGATATAGAGTTGTTGAGGTAGGGTCTCACTCTAGGCCAGGCTGACCTGGGATTCACTATGGAGTCTCAGGGTGGCTTCGAACTCATAGCAGTCCTCCTACCTCTGCCTCCTGAGTGCTGGGATTAAAGCAGTGCACCACCACGCCCAGCTTCATTAAATATTTTTGAATGATATTAATTATGTAAAATTTCACACATAAAATAAAATACCACAAGAATCCAGGGGAAGTTGCTTTTCTTTCTGCAGTGATGTCCATGTTTGTGTGTGGAGATGTGAGCCATGCCGTGGTTTGCTTTTCCCTATGATAACACTTTCTTAAAGACAAGTGAGACAGTGAAAGTACTTTGCCCAAAGTCTAGCATAGAGTAACAAAAAATTCTTTCCTAGAATAACTCAGAGGATGGATCATCAAAATAACCAAAATATCTGGGTTCTAGGTAAAATTGAGGGGTCAAAACAATCTCAGCATATGACTCAAACCTCTGACTACAACAAAAATTAGTTCTTTTTAAGAACAGAACTTTGAAATAGAAGACGGTAAATATTTATAATACAGATAAAGTTCTGAAAGGCACAACTAGAGAAAAAATATTCCCGAGATTACATGTGAGTTGCAGGCTTATAAAGTAAGTGTCCTTTTGTTTGACAAGTGGTTCTGGGTGGAGCAGCAACTGACATCTCTGTGCAGCCTCCTCAGAACGCAGGGCTCAGCATCCAGAACGAGGAATACTTACTTGAAGGCATGAGTGGATATGGGCTTTAGAGAGGATGGATTCAGTCTTAAAACTCAGCATCAGATTTCCCTTTTTCTATCTTTTCCTAGCCATGTAAAATAAAAGGCCAGGCTTGCATGAACATGGAAGCACTGTATCTCTTCATTTCATGTATATTTGGCTAAATTAATTTTCTGTTGTAATTACAAAATACATGGCACTTGATATTTCATTAAATAAACATAGGTTTATTTGGTTCATGGTTGCGGCTAGGAGGTTCTGGATGTGTGCTAGTGTGTGCTGACCATCAGGTAAGTCCTTGCTGCTGAATCATAATGTATAGTAGAGGTGTCACGTGGTGATACAGCTGTCAGGCTGACCTCGCTTTTGTATCACAGACAATCCCTTGATAAATAATTCACTTACTATTCTATGAACAACTAATTCATTCATAAGGGCAGAATAATCATGACCCAAGGACCTCACAAATGGCCATTGACATATGACTCTAAGGTTCCAACACCTGAAATCTGGCAGATAGATTAAAATCAGCAATCCTAGAATTTATTTTATTAATTAGTTTTGTATTCAGCAAATACAGTCAGTTTGGTACCATTATTAGGCTCATCCGTGACCTACCTCCTCCCCTTGGCCCCTCCTTGTTGAGGTATATGGGTCATGCATTGTGGAGTTAGCCCACAGTTATGGGTAAGTAAATGTCTCTGCATATCATGACCCAACATGTGGCTCTGACATTCTTTCCACCCCATCTTCGGCAAAATTTCCCTGAGCCATGTTGGGTTCATTTTTGGTCTGCTTCAGTGATGAGGTGTTGGGGGCTTCTGGGGGTTCTGGCTCTCTCATTTCGTAGGAGTTGATTTCTAGAATTTATTTTAAGAGGTCTGTACATCCTAGTTATAGTGTTCCAGGTTTTCAGTGTAGTTATGTTCAGTTTAATAATTATTTGTTAAGTATTTTTTATGTGCCAAACACCAGGAACACAGAGAAATGAACACAGACTGGGAACGCTCAAGTCCCAGGAAAAAGGTCTGTGTATAAGAAACACAATTCATAGAACATTTCATCACAGATGCAGCCCAATGACAAGGACTTGGAACAAGCCAGAGCAGGCTTCCTGATGTAGATAGCAGAGAGTCTCCCTCCTCTCTCGTTCTCTTTGACTCACTGTATGTAAGTGTTAGTTAAGAGAAAAGAACATTATCAAAAGTAGCAATTTCAACAACAGCAAGGGTGTGGGTATGTTTTGTGTATGTTTGGGTGCCATGTGAGAGAATTATAACCCAGGGCATATAGTAACTTACCCTTTATCCTGTATCCTCTCCATGTCAACAGAATTTGGAGTTATGACACAGTAATTACAATGGGAAATTCTAGAGATAGGGTAGGTGTGGGTTGAAGGATTGAAAGATGGATATGAGATTAGAAATTTCAAAGTGTGTTTTGGTGACTAATTATATGAGAGTTACTGTGACACAGCCTATGGAAAAAAGATACATGCAAGGAAATGAAAGGCAAGACAATGTTTGACATGATGGTTATATTTCAATCAGGACCAAATGGAATGGGAAAAATATTAATGACTTTAAGAACGGCTGGGCTCTTTAGAATAGAATAGAATGGAATGGAATGGAACGGAATGGAACAGAATAGAATACAGCAGAACAGAACAGAACAGAACAAAATAGAATAGAAACAATAGAACAGAATAGAATGAGCATATGCACAGCATGGTCCAGTGGATAAATACTAAATAATTTTAATAAACATGTGGGCTGATGTTGCAGTTACCTTTTCATTGTGGAGACAAACACCCACCCAGAACAGCTTATGGGAGGAAAGGGTTTATTTAAGGCTTATAGATTCCCAGGGAAGCTTCATCATGACAGAAGGAGTTGGCTCACTTCATCATACATATGCAGCAGAGAAGAGAGAAGGAATGGTTGGAGCTCAGGCTGGCTCTCTACACACAGCTAGTACCAGCAAATACAAGCTAACTCTGAACACTCACCTAGGGCTGGACTGGAGATCAGTCCCACAGTGACACTTCTATAGCAGGGCTCCATCTGGTCTGTGGGAGACTAAGTAGGAAGCTTATCAAAAGTACCCGAGGCTATGGGCCATTTACATTCAAACCACCACAGCTGGTGTGCTGCAGTGTTGAGGGCATGGTGACACAAAGGAGATGAAAACCTGTCTTACAAAAGACAACCTGAAGGAGGTTAGAGAACTTTATTAGCAACACCTCCCTGCCCCCCACACCCAAAGCACTTTCTGAGTTTACTTGTTAACTCAGCTTAATTATTTCCTGTTCAAGCACATCTTGCTTTGATGGTAAATCATATACATGGTCACCCTACAGAGAACAATAGTGTGGTGGAAGATTCAAGGTTTCCATTATAATCATTCAAGTTTTTTTAAAAACATAGTTGCACCAAGTCTTCCAGGCTTACTTGCAGTTGTAAGTGGCCACGGCCATGTTACTAACTGCCCTGCAATGGAATGGAGCAGAGGCTAAGTGTTCCCAGCAGCAAAAGAGTTGCGGAAACATGAGAGCAAAAGCAGTATACTTCTACCACTAAGCTTCTGTGTCATAAAATCTAGCACGCATGATGGTTACAAAGGGGCTTTATGTTAGGCATAAAACAAAATTTTAAGTCAGATAAAGGAAAAATTTAAAAATTTTATTTGTATTTTTAAAAATTTTTTTGTTTATTTTTATTTATTTATTTGAGAGTGACGACAGAGAAAGAGGCAGAGAGAAAGAGAGAGAGAGAGAATGGGTGCGCCAGGACCTCCAGCCACTGCAAACGAACTCCAGATCTGTGCGCCCTGTTGTGCATCTGGCTAATGTGGGTCCTGGGGAATCGAGACTCGAACTGGGGTCCTTAAGCTTCACAGGCAAATAAGCTTCACAGGCAAGCGCTTAACCACTAAGCCATCCCTCCAGCTCTTATTTGTATTTTTAACAACAATGATTATATATATTTCTGGGATAAAATCATGTGTTATGATTAATATAAATGTAACATATACATATATGATAATTAAATCAATTTATCATCTCCTTCCTTACATACATGTTATTACTTTGTGGTGAGAACATTTCTAATATACTCTTAACAATTTTGAAATTTATAGCAATATTATTGATGATAGATACCATGATGTGTGGTAGATCACTAAAATCCATTTTTTTCTGTCTAACCTAAACTTTAGATTCTATAGCTAGTGAGAATTTGTGAATAATTATAATCTGTTTAAGACATTCTAAGTTAAAGATACATTTGAGAGCATTACTACGCCAAAAGCTAGTCAAATAATATGGAAAACTGATGTTATTTGTGTTAATTTAAAATTCTTATATTTTACATATACTAATATTTCTATATAAGTGCATAGAAAAGGTCTTAAATATTAACTATAAAACTATTAGTAAATACCTTTGAATATTCACTGTTTTGTGTAATTATATTAGGATATATTAATAGATAATTTCTGAATAAAAATACTATTAGGTATGAAGTTTTATAATCTTAGAGAGAAAATTGAAAGTGGAAAAGTCATTTGCTAAGTTTCAGTATTAAATGATGACAGTCAGTGGATTTAGGTTCAGTTTCTTTTGTTGTACAACACTCACAAATAAATCATTCCATACTGACAATCCTAAATGCAATTATTTTCTAATAATCTCATCAGAATCAAATTTTATTGATAGGATTATAATTTTGACTCTGTACTTTTATAATTTAATTTCTCAATATGAAGGAAAATTTTGCACATTTGTCTTGCTGTCTTATCCTATTTTCTGATCTACCCAGGACATAATTAAAAGTTATGAGTGTTGGAGTCAGACATGCCTGGATTTGATTCTCACTTCTCCAATTTTCTTTGCCTTGAGTCCATGAGCAAGTTACTTAACTTATTAATGCCTCATTCACAGAACTTGCTGAATGACACGTATATGCACATGTACAGAGAAGGTGCCAGAAATAGGACCCCTTATGCCCACCTCATCTTTTTTCTCTTTTCTCACTTTAAGAAGCAGTAAATAAAATATAATATTGTTTCAAAATCAGAATTCAAAAAAAAACCCTTCCATTATTGTACATTGATTGATACTTTGTCCTTTATTATTCTCAAAGAAATATAGTGGGATGTCAGCAATATTAAAACCAAGGGTGATAACAGATTTTTAAATACTTTTTTGTCTATTTTAATGTATTTTAGGTTTTCCTTTGCATTATAGTTTATCTCTTAAAAATATTATGATGATTAGTCTTATTAATTTGTGGTCCTATGGATCAGGGCCTTCGACATGCCAGTGTTTCATCACTGAGGCATATCTCCAGCCTTTTGTAGTTTATCTTTTAGAGAAAGATGAAATTACAAGGAGGACATTATAATGGGGCACTTGTGGCCAGAGGACAGATAATAAAGCTAAGTAGTAAGTTAGCTGTATTGGTAGGTAGTAGAAACAAAGCAATATGATAAGATTAGCACAAGTGTGCAGTGGATGTGGATAAGAGAAACGGGCACGTGACCCACAGTCCCACAGTTCTGAGTGGCTATGCTTAATGTTTTGATATACTGCTAAGATCTTGTTTATCTTTTGAGACTTAATTTTTTCATTTGTTATATTAAGTAATATAGAACATTATTTTAAATACGTGATATAACCTAGTTTATTGGTTTTATTTTGTATATTTATACATAATGAAGTCTTTTATAAGAATTTTTTAAAAATTTATTTATTTATTTATTTGAGAGTGACAGACACAGAGGGAAAGACAAATAGAGGAAGAGAGAGAGAATGGGCGCGCCAGGGCTTCCAGCCTCTGCAAACGAACTCCAGATGCGTGCGCCCCCTTGTGCATCTGGCTAACGTGGGACCTGGGGAACCGAGCCTCGAACTGGGGTCCTTAGGCTTCACAGGCAAGCGCTTAACCGCTAAGCCATCTCTCCAGCCCCATAATGAAGTCTTTTTACTGTTGGAACAATGTTTGTCATCCATCCATTTAGTCAGTTTTGGGGGATTATAGAATTTCCTATTTAAAAAATTCTAGAAGTCGGGCTGGAGAGATGGCTTAGCGGTCTTTCTCTCTATGTCTGTCGCTCTCAAATAAATAAATAAATAATAAAATAAAATAAAAAATAATTCTAGAAGTGTAATTTCTGGATGTAAATTTGTAAACTTGATATATGCTGCCAGATTTCCCTCTGCAAAGTGTGGCACTTCTGTCCCATGTAGACATCAGTCCTCAAGCACATTAACCTGTATTACGTGTGGCAGTTTAAAAAGACAGAATGCATTATGACGTTGCTTCATTTTGAACTATCTCATTAGTAGTAATTAACTTTTTATATGTATTTTCACATCTGTAGTTTTTCTTTTATTTTGTATATTCACTATTCACTTTTGCTGCTTTTACTCTTTATGATTTTACTATTTAAAACTCTACCTATAGGCACCCTTCACATATTAACAGGATTTATTGTCACAATGCCATTATATTTTCAGTGTATTGCTGCTTTTCAGTTGTATTCAAACTCCTTTATTTAAAAATATTTATTTATTTATTTTCAAAGTGTGTGTGAGGAGAATACAATGGCATGCCAGGATCTCTTGTCACTGCAGATCAGCTCTAGATGCATGTGCCACTTTGTCCATCTGGCTTTTTATGGGTACTTGTGAATTGAACCTGGGCTGGCAGGCTTTGCAGGCAAGTGCCTGTAACCACTGAATCATCTTCCCAGCCTTTAAATCTCCTTTAAGTTACTGTTCTAGACCTTCATTTACTTACAGCTGCCCATATTTGGTTTATAAAAACCTTTCAATTTATGAATCCAATTAAACTGTTTTCTGGAACCTTTATTACAATATTTAAACATTTAATTTACCAGAAAATATGAAGTTAAAAATGGATCCAACATATTTTTCTAAAGTGTTAGACAACTACCCATTCCAATATTATCCATGTCATAATTCACCCTTTCTTAGCTTAATTGAAAATTGGAGCCTTTTATAACTTTCATGAAGCCAGAAATATTATGGAAGTCAGATTTTTTTCAATTATAGAAAATACATAGCACATTAGCACATTACACACACACACACACACACACACACACACACACACACACACTGGGTCCTTTGGCTCTAGGGTCTAGTAGGGTCTGGAACAATTCCCTGTAATAAAACACTTTAACATGCTCATAGTGAAAATTTCATACTAAATGGGATAAAACGGTCACAAATTAATACTTTCTAAGTTTTGCTATCTCATGAATAATGAAAAATTTATTTTTCATAATTGTGGATATGGCATTATGGCTAAGGAATTGAAAAGACATATCTCATTTAGCATATTACAAACCTTACATATATTAGTTTTGTTGGAGGGGTTGTTGCTGCTGTTTTTTTTAATTTTTAAATTTTTATTTGAGAGTGACGGGTGGGGGGGAGGAAGGGAGGGAGGGAGAGAGGGAAAGAGGCAGAGAGAAAGAGAGAGAATGGGCATGCCAGGGCATCCAGCCACTGCAAATGAACTCCAGACGGGTTTGTCCCCTTGTGCATCTGGCTGACGTGAGTCCTGGGGAATCAAGCCTTGAACCAGGGTCCTTAGGCTTCATAGGCAAGCGCTTAACTGCTAAGCCATCTCTCCAGCCCCCTGTTGCTGCTGTTTTGCAGGAGGTTTCATTATGTAGAGCTGGATGGACTCAACCTCACAGTGCTCCTAGACCACCTTGGGTTCAGGCTGGCTCTTAGGAATGTATATTGTAGCATGCAGCTGCTGGTCAATGGAATGTGTTCATATGGATACTGGGTGCTCTATTGACCTGCCAAGCAGGAACTTGTGGCCCATTCTTATGGTCTAGGCATCGTGGATGATCCAACCTGCACCTGATCTCCTCTGATATTAGAGACAGAAGTTTCCAAGGTCTGCCCTATACCCATTTGTCATAGTTTGAGTGATCTATAGCACTGCCCTCACTTTTCCCTTGTTAGATAGTAACTGAGACAAATTTCCTAGTCCACCTCTTATCTACTTTCATTCCTGAGGCATAGAAGCTGAAGATGGTTAAGGGAAGCTAACTTATGTCCTCCCTTTGCCTGCCCAGGCCATGCTATCTTGCTAATATGCCTGCATTCTAGGTTGCTACAGGGAAGCTTTGTCCTAATGTCTCATCGTGAGGGAAAGAACTTGCTTCCACGTCTGACACCTGTCTCCCTCCTCCACCCACACCCAGTAGAGAGGGTACTTAGGATTTACACCTGTAGCTATTTTAATTATTTACTTAAGAGAGAAAAAAGGGGAGGGAGGGAGAGATAAAGAAAGAGAGAATATGAGCGCACCAGGACCTCAAGTTGCTGCAAGTGAGCACCAGACACATGTGCTACCTTGTGTATCTGGCTTATGTGGATATTGGGGAGTCGAACTTGGGTTATTTGGCTTTATAGGCAAGTGCCTTAACCTCTAAGCCATCTTTCTAGCCCTCTTCTGGTTACTTTAAGTTCTTGCCTCCCTTCTAAGATTCCCCCCCCCCCCCCCGTATTTCCACTAGAATGTAAAGAAATGGCTTTTAGAGTTTTGCATTATATCTTCCCTATCTTTGACTTCAGCAATGTCTTATCAACAGTCAAGGTTCACTTTCTTAGCTTATAAGGAGAATTTAGGGTACATGACATTACTGAGCAGTGTTGGGCCTAGAGAAGCCCAGACGCGAGGCCTAGTGGAACTTCCTGAGCCTAGCTAAAGTTTGGTGACCTGTCTCTGGCCAGCTAGGACTCAGCAGGGCACCAAATTATCTCTGGCTGCTACTTCTGCAAAAAAAGTTTGAGTTCCCGCGTGTGGTTAGAACCAATCATTTCAAAAGTCGCTTTATGCTATTGGCCCTTACACCTCATTCCCTCCTGAGATCCCTGCCTTCGTTCTCAACGCTATATAAACACCTGCCTGTTACAATAAAGTGAGATCCTGCTTTGACAAGTCCCGACTCAGTGTGTTTCCCTCCGGTGATGGGGAGGGGGTCTGGGTCGTTGACACTCACCATCCCGCTCAGCCCCAAGGGGAGACCGGCAGCATCGGCTTTCCTACAGCCCTACCTGCCGGAGGACCCGGCAGATCATGACAGAATTTTTAGGCAGAAAGTTAAAAATCTCTTATTGAGCCAAAGTTTAGTCAATGTTACTTTCCTCACAGATTTGGAAGTGATAGAATTTATGATTGTGTAAGAAAACAGAAAAGAGATGAGATTTTAAAGGAAACTTTAAAAGACATGAGAGTAGAAGAGGGGTAATTAAGATGAGAAAAGGAGGTTGGTGGGAGTGGGAGAGGGAAAAGGAAGGGCAATAGTGTGGAGTGAATATGATTAAAATAGATTATTGTACATGTATGGGAATGTCACAATACCAGCACAAGGGGGAAGGGGACCAATACAGAGAAAAATCAACTCCTACCAAATCAGAGGAAACCTATTATTAAGTATAATTAATATATGATAATATAAACATTTTTAAAAGCAAGTTAAATTTCTTTGTCAAATCAGCCTGAAGTAAAGTATCATGGAGAATTCCCTTTTGCATTTTTTTAGACAAACTGTAAGGTATTATATTAGCTAGTAAAAAATTGTTGGCAGGATTTCTTTTATAATTTCTCTCTAAAAATGAGCTGCCCTCAAGAAGCTACAAATATAGAAAAGGAGATTGTCTCAAAAACAGTAGTAAAGGGCTAGAGATATGGCTCATCTGTTATAGGCTCTTGTTTACAAGGCCTGGTGTCCTGGGTTCAATTCCCCAGTATCCATGTAAAGCCAGACACACAAAGTGGCATATGCATGTAGAGTTCATTTGCAGTGACAAGGAGGCCATGGAACACCCATATTCTCTCTCTCTCTCTCTCTCTGCCTTTTTCTCTTTCTCTCAAATAAATAAAAATTAAAAAACAAACAAACAAAACCCCCCAGTAATAGATAAGTGAGAAAGGGATACCCTGGCCATCACTGTTACCCACAGTCTCATATGAATTCATTGCATAGCCAATTATGAATTGTGTTTCTACTATCTCCTCAAGAAGACTGGAAGTGGTACTTTTGAATTTCTTCATAAAAGGACTTATGTGATATGTGCTGTTGGAAGTGGGATTAGATCAGGACTTAGGTTGGCCACTAAGAACAGAAATGAGTTAAGCATGGATAGCATGAGAGAATGGCTCTGAGTCATTACAGAGCTAAGAACCGAGTCCTCCAGCTTCTCCTTATTATATAGCTGGGTAATTGACTTGTAACCTCTACCGTTATGTTTAATTTCAGAAACAGTTTAAGTATGGTTTTCATTAGGTATCTAGCCCTCGTTCCCCTCTCTGAAGCCTTTCTTCTAATCAGATCACTCCCATGGCTGCTTAGACCAGCCTTACTTTTCTCTCTGCTTATCTCTTAAGGTTCAACTGTTCTTTCCCCCCTAAAGCCACGTCTAGCCACTTCACCAGCTCTATGATTTTATCATGTAATTATTTTGAATGACCATTACTAATTCATATCAATGGCCATACTATCACTTCTCTGTCAGTTTTCATCTACTCTAACCCTAAAGAGTTTTGACCTTCACACTTGTACTGTACATTGTATTATTTTTTTTCCATTTAACCATTATAATCTCCTGGAAAATATTGTTTTTCATTTGTTTTAAAAGTGTCCCATTGCTCATGCCAGATTTTTCCATTAACTTGTTTGTATCTGAAAAAATAATTTAGCATGTTT
This sequence comes from Jaculus jaculus, assembly GCF_020740685.1. NCBI lineage: Eukaryota > Metazoa > Chordata > Mammalia > Rodentia > Dipodidae > Jaculus > Jaculus jaculus. The sequence continues at coordinate 48,117,801 of NC_059109.1, forward strand.
TCTTGTTTATGGAGACAAATGATGTTTTTAAAAAATATTTTATCTATTTGAGAGAGAAAGAGAGAGAGAGAGACAGAGAGAGCAAGCAAGCACCAGGACCTGTACCACTGCAAACAATCTCCAGGTGCATGTGCCACCTTGTGCATCTGGCTTACATGGGTACTGGCTAATCAAACCTGGGCCTTAGGCTTCACAGGCAAGTACCTTAACCTCTAAGCCATCTCTCCATCCAAAGACAAATGATTTTATCTAATACTATTATTTCATAAATCATGAAGGGAACTGAGGAAGATTAGACTTAATGTTTCTAACTATTTTTGCTTACAGCTACAACTTTATCTAGTTGTGAGATAAGATTTGGCATGAAGATTTCAGAAGCAATGACACTTTTAAAAAAATTCTGTCTATACATTTACCCAAATTCCATACCCTAGAAGCCTGTGCTTGTACCTCTTTACAGGCCACCCTCTGCTTCTGAATAGATGGTGATTAGTCATCAAATATTAAAAAGAAATACTTACAGGGCTTGAGAGATGGCTTACCAGTTAAGGCATTTGCCCGTGAAGCTTGAGGACTTATGTTCCACTCTCCATGTCACATGTAAGCCAGACACACAGTGACACAACCATGCAAGGTTGCACATGCACGGAAGGGGGTATTCTGGAGTTCGATTTCAGTGGCTGAATGCTCTGGCATACCAATTCTCTCTTTCTCTCTTGCTCACTTGTATAAAAAAAGGCCAATCTGTTGGGCTTGCCACAGATAAAAGAAAGGAAGGAAGAAAGAAAGGAAGGAAGGAAGGGAGGAAGGAAGGAAGGAAGGAAGGAAGGAAGGAAGGAAGGAAGGAAGAAAGAAAGAAAGAAAGAAAGAAAGAAAGAAAGAAAGAAAGAAAGAAAGAGCGAGCCATAGTCATGACAATACTTACAGCTTATGAACTTGGGTGCATATTGAACTACAAAGAATATTTAAAGGCTTCCTGTATCTGCATTGGCACCTCTTTCTCAATTTGGGGGAAATTTTCTTCTATGATTTTGTTGAAGACACCTACTATGCCTTTGGTGTGGAATTCTTCTCCTTCTACTATGCCCTGAATTCTTATATTGGATCTTTTCATAGTGTCCCGAATATCTTGAAATTCCCACTCATACTTTTCTATAAGTTTGTCTTTCTCTTTGTTGACCTGTATTAGATCTGCCACCTGGTCTTCTAGCTTAGATATTCTGTCCTCTCCCTCATCCATCCTACTGGTGAGATTTTCTACAGAGTTTTTTATTTCATTAACTGTGTTCTTCATTGCTAGTAATTCTGACTGGTTTTTCTTTATTATTTCTATTTCCTTATTTATGTCTTGTATTGCCTTCTTTATTTCATTAAATTGGTGTCCCGCATCTTCTTTGATTCCTTTGATTTCCTCTTTGATTTCTTCTTTGATTGTTTTGATGTGTTCTTTGACCTCTTTGAACATATTTATAATCATTCTTTTGAACTCTTTCTTAGGCATTTCCTCTAACTCGTTCTCACTGGAGGACATTTCTGATGCATTAATACTTTTAGGTGGATTTATATCGTCTTGCTTTTTAGTGTTTCTTGTGTTATAATGCATATATTTTTGCATCTTGGATTAAGTTAATGCTTGGATTTTGTAGCTAGCTGGGTATTCTTAGCTGTATCAATTGATTTGATGTAATATGTTTTCAGGGTAGGAGCTTAAAGGTGTTAGGTGTGGCTCTTAAGACTCTCAGAATATCTACAAAGATGTTTTTAGGGGTTGAGTTTCCCTGCTATAGGAGTATTCAAGCCAGCTGAGTGGAATAAAATACAGGTAGGTTCTAAAATTTAACTAAACACTATACACATTCAATCAAAAACAGCCCCAAGTATATATGCAAGAGTGGTTATTATAATGACCAGATCCTCTATCAACAAAGAGGTGAAGATTTCTGGTCTGTTGAGGGATCCAAGTCAGCTTCAACTAAGTGAGACCCTTCCCTGGTGCAATCCCAGTTACCTTGGATGATTTTGGTCTCAGTCAAGTTGCTGCCTGGGTCATCGGGCTGCTGTTCTGATTTCTGGAGCTGGGCACTGGCTTTTCCTGTGGGGCAAACCGAGCCTGGCAAGTGTGGCCCTGCAGATCAGCACCCTTGCTGCTGGAACTGCTGCTGCTCAAGCTGCCGCTGCTGGGTCTGTAGCTGCTGCTGCTGAAGGTGCTGCTGCTGGACCCACCACTGCTGCTGCCTCTGCTGCTGCTGTAGCTGCCACTGCTGGAGCCACCACTGCCACTGAAGCTGCTGCTGCTCCTGGGTCTGCTGCTGCTGGGTCTGCCGCTGCTGCTGCTGCAACTGGAGCTGCTACTGCTGGGGCCACTGTTACTGGTGCTGGAGCAACTGATGTTGCTGCCGAACTCTGCTCTTGCCCGGGTCCCGCTGTTGGCTCAAGTTGGCGTGGCCGGGTCCCAGGACCGCTGCTCTGTTCGCCGGAGCTGGGCTCAGGAGGTGGGGGAAGGGAGGGAGCTGCAGCTGCTCTGGTTCTCTGGCTGCTCCACGTGTTCTTCTCCCTCATGGTCTGGTCTTCCGTTGCTCACTGCTGCTCTCCCTGCACATTTCCTGAGTTGTGGAGAGCGCTGGTGTGAGGGGAAGCTCCCACACCTGGCTTTTCCTGCGGCTGAAGCCTAGCCTGGCCGCTTTCTGGTGCGCCGCCGTCGCGGCGGTTGGCCGAGCTGCCAGAGCCGCTTTTGCCGGCCTATGCAGGCTCTGGATGCTCTGGATCTCTTCTACTTCTCCGCTGCTGCTTCAATTTCCTACACCCCTCACTTTTTAGTAAAAGTTTGTATTTTGCTGAGTTTTTTTGGGTCTTTTTTCCCCCCTAGGCTGCTTTGGCGTGGTACCTACGCCGCCATCTTAACTGGAAGTCAACTACAAAGGATATTTAAATTAAAGTCAAAGAGAGTTGGGATTTCCTTATCACAAGCATCAAAATAGTTCCTTAAAGAAGTTCTATGTCATTACCCAAAATATAATACCTGGTGAATACATTTTCTGTCTTTAAATTTTTAAATTTTTTTTTTTATTTATTCATTTGCAAAGAGAGAGAATGGGCATGCTAGGGCCTCTATCTGCTGCAAGTGAACTCCAGATGCATATGCCACTTTGTACATCTGGCTTTATGTGGGTACTGTGGATTTGAACCCAGGTTGTTAGGCTTCCCAAGCAAGTGTGTTAACCACTGAATAATCTTTCTAGCCCGTGAATTCATTTCCTCTTTGAGATGAATAAAAAGACATGTGAAGGGCATTGGTTAAAGGTACTTACTTGCAAAGCCTGATGGTCTAGGTTTGATTACTCAGCACACACATAAAGCTGGATGCACCAAGGTGGCATAATTATTTACAGTGGCAAGAGACCCTGGCATCTCCATACATACATACGCACACTGGCAAAAAATAAATAAGATTTTTTTTTAAAGCTTCTGAAGGTATATGTACACGTACACAGCCTTTGAAGATATCATTTAATTGTCCCAAACATCAAGCTTTCTCTTGATGACAAGAACAGAGAGCATTTTTTGACATTTTGATCTGTTCATTGGTTTGATTTGGTACATTTGAACTTTTCAGACCATTGCCTGAAATTTGGAGTTATCTTTGTTGACAAGTAGGGAAGATAAAGTATTAGTCAGATCCAATTCAAGATTGATAAGACTCATTTGTCATTTAAATTTTTAATGTGGCCACTTGTTATCAGTTACCTTATGCATTATCAGATATAAAATATTTAGGCTGACAAAATTCAGCTTTAGTTGGGCATCCACAGCAGGAAATAGTGTCTTCCCTTGCTCTCCCAGCAGCCTCCTCCTGTTCCCATACATAAATGGTAGCCAGCAAAGGCTAGAAAGAAACAAAGGCCTCTCCCAGCTCCTGAATATAGTGACATTCATTCTGAGAGAAGCGGGTGCAGCTTTTTGAAAGCCGACTTTTTTCAGCCCAACAATAACACACAATGAGTTATTGACTTGTTTATATACGGGGCTCTTTTCAGTAACTAACTCTGACTCCCACAGTCTGGACAAATGATTGATTTCGTGGTTCGAAAAAGAGAAAGCACTTGCGCTAAACTCTGTAGTGCAAACTACTTCTTCCCCGTTTGTTCTGTAACTGAATAGGACCTTATTAAAATGCACTTTCCAAAAAAAAAAAAAATACTACAGCTGGCCTTTATAACCATGTTTTGTATACATAAATAAGTAATTTGTCCCAGTCTTTTGTATATTAACAAACCATTCAGAAGCTTGTCAATATATATGAAGGTTTCTTACCCAGCTCTTTATGCTAAACTGTATTGACTATATTGGTCTGCATGCAAATCATTGATCAAATACTTTATAAATAGATCAATATTTACTGGTGAAAACCTTTGATTTTTCGCAAATAGGTTCAGTATTCTTTTGGGGTCTCTTATTTTATTAAGGAGCATCTGCACCACACATATTTTATACTTCATGCTTGAATCATTATAATTAGTCTTATGAAAACAGAAAAGGTACAACTGATAGCCATGAGAGTTTGGATAGACTAACAGACATTTCCCTCTCTGTCTAGTAGTATTTTTCCTAGAGTGTCAGTATGAATTAGGCAAAACTCACCAGCTTGATTGAATTAGTATATTTTTCTTAAAGATAATAAACTCACTCCAGCCAGTTAGCTCAGTTGGTTAAAGATAATAAACTCTAGAATGCCAATTTTAGTGTTATGTTTTGTATAAAATATATTTTATCTATCATCTTAATTTTTTACACAACTTTTATGATTTTATTATAATTATACTTAAGAATATTTTGGAAGGAGTTAAAAAGAAAGCAAGTCAGATGTCAATGCTGCCCATAAGACAATATCAAAGTGGCTTTGTCAAGAAAAACTGGACAAAAATGTTTCAAGAAAACAGTCTGCCTAGGTTGACAGAAGATAAAAGGATGAATTCACACCACTGTTATCATGGCTAGACTTCTCCTGAAGGCCCTGAGCCAGCCTTCCTCTCTAGGATGTCCTAGGAGAACTTCATAGACTGAGGTGTTTGAGGCATTCCTCAAAATTATGAACGTCAGGGAAAATGACCAATATCTGTCCAAGCAACTCTTGGTCTAACCTACTTAGCAGCAAATAACCTGTTGTGATGACCACACAAGTGCAATAATGACACACAGCCATGGTGGGGAACCAACTGCTCTTGATTTGGCTAACTGATCCCCTCAGTGGTATGGGACCCATAGCTGGAGCTGGGAAACAAGTCAGAACCACATCCAAACATAAGCCCACTGTCTAATATCAAGCTACCATCAATCATGGGCTACAAGAGGGCCTACACCTATTAAATTCTTTATAGAAAAAGTAAGGGTTATCTCATTTGTCCTGGTGCTAACTTACTCACCATTGGAGAATTTGCTTCTCTTTTTCAGATAGATGTAGATCCTAAGGAGAGAGTCACCCTATCATACCTCAAAAGGGTCCCGGCTGAAACTAAGAAAAATTGGCAAAACAAGCAAGGGTGCTGTTTTCCTGGTGAACTGGATACCAGCACAGGGGAAGGAGATCAACACAGAGAAAAATCAACTCCTACCAAATGAGAGAGCCAGAGCCCCAGAGGCCCCCAACACCTCATCACTGAAGCAGACCAAAAATGAACCCAACATGGCTCAGGGAAATTTTATGGAAGAGGGGGTGGAAGGAATGTCAGAGCCACATGTTGGGTCATGATGTGCAGAGACATTTACCTTACCCATAACTGTGGGCTAACTCCACAATGCATGACCCATATGCCTCAACAAGGAGGGGCCAATGGGGAGGGGGTAGGTCATGGATGAGCCTAATAATGGTCCAAAACTGACTGTATTTGCTGAATACAAAACTAATTAATAATAAATTTTAAAAAATTATGAACATTTTAAAGTAGAGTAATTAAGGACCACATTTCTTATATAGAATTATGTATTACTGCACAATGACTTCTTAGGTCTTTAGAGAAGGAACATTGTCTGAAACTTTAGCATTACAGTTTTAATAATATACATTTTGGGGCTGGGGAAATGGCTTAGCAGTTAAGGCATTTGCCTGTGAAGCCTAAGGACCCTGGTTCAATTACCCAAGACCCATGTAAGCCAATTGCACAAGAGGCACATGCATCTGAGTTCTTTTGCAGTGGCCAGTGGCCCTGGCATGCCTATTCTCTCTTCTATCTGCCTCTTCCTCTCTCTCTCCCTTTCTTTCTCTCAAATAAATAAATAAATAATATTTTAATATACACTCCAAAAGGTCATAGCTACTGGAAATCATTGTATTAAAATCTGTTGCTACAGGTCCACTTTTGTGGAAAATTTTCCTAAATCTTAGACACCTTGATCCTTTTTAGTCTTCTGTTTATCTAGACAGTGTGTTTTCTTGAAGCATTTTTTAATTCAGTTTTCTTTGACAAAGCCACTGTGTTTCTTGTTCCTTCCTTTTCTGAGGTAGAAAGCTTTTGATTAGTCTCTTGATTGTTCTTTTCTGGTTTCAGTTAATACTGAATGAGCCCAATTTAAGCCTAATTATGAATGGCTAGTGTTTGTTATATGAATTTAAAATCTTAAAAGCACAGCCTAGAAAATGGTGAATTGAACAGTCCTGTTTAGCATGTCACATTTTGAATTGCACAATGGATATGTGGGAGTGTTTCTTCATACTCAAAGGGGAAAGATACATTTAGAACAAAATCATTGAGTTTTCCCTTATCCCATTTGGTAGAGGCTTTATGGTTATACATAAATTTTAGCCATGTTACCAATTTTTAATTTTTAAATATTTTGTTAATGAAAAGTCAGTCTCAGGAATCTCAACTCAATTGACAAAATAATCATTTATATATTTGGGTTAAGGACAGAAAATTGTTGGCATCTAGTTCTCTGTCTTAACGAAGAAACAGGATGGTCTAATCAATAGTGGTAGGAGAGACGGATCTACTACTATTGTCGTGTCCTGCATGCTTTCTCTCTACTTATATAGAGTATATAGTGCTTCTTTAGAAGTTGGATGTTCAAATAGAGATGTTTTTCTAACTGTGTTGTTTTCGAAAGTGAAGAATCCTTACCTTTTAAAGACTTTCTTGAAAGCATTTCTAAATATCAAAGTCCTGGGAAACCTCATTAAATTCTGACTTATCTCTTATTGTGCAAAAGAACTCCATATTTCTATTTTTGCTTATTGTATTTCCTTTTAAAAATATCTTGGTACTTGGAAATCAATTTTGTAAAGAACATATAGGATTTCTGGGCATGGTGGTATATACTTCAAATCTAAACATTTGTGAGGTAGAAGGAGTAGGATTGTGAGTTCAAGGCAGGTCTGTCTTACAAAAAGTAAGGTTGGGCTGGAGAGATGGCTTAGCGGTTAAGGCACTTGCATGCAAAGCCAAGGGATCTAGGTTGGATTCCCCAGTACTATTGTAAAGCCAGATGCACAATATGATACATGTTTCTGGAATTTGTTGGCAGTGGCTAGAGGCTCTGGATTACCCATTCTCTCTTTATCTGCTCCCCCGCCCCCGTCTCTTTCTCTCAAATAAATAAATATATAAATTAATTGAAAAACACGCACACAGAGAAAACTAATGTCTATGGGTATAGCTCAGTGGGAGAGGTCTATCACCTGCAGAGCTTTAAGTTATATTTGCAGAACCTCAAAATAAGCTAATAAATTATGAGTTTGATGAATATTCCCCAGTTGTTGTCTTCTGTGATCCTCTTCTCCTGATAAGAACTTTCTTGACAAATGATCAAAGGCACTTGAGGCCAGTATGTTGGGCCATGGTTTACATGATATTAGACTTCTTGTGCCAGAGAAACAAATATTGGTTGGAGAGAGTTATCTTAAAGATAGAGATTAAAAAAGCAAACCCCTTCTATCGATTGTACTTGATGTAGGTCAGGAATTGTCAAACTCATGACTTCTGGCAAAATTCAGTCTTCTCCTTTTTAAAAGTTTTATTGAAACATATCTTATTCATTTATGTATTGTTTAGTTCATGCTACAGAGGCAGAATGGAATAACTGCTCCCCTCTCTGGGAATCTAAATGTGGACTATTTAGCCCTTCATAAAAATTTTTATTAACTTTTTATTGAGATGATCATCACAATCAACTCAGGAGTTCTAGACCTTTCCTGTGAACCAAATCCAATGTTGGGTATGCTGCACTGTACCACATGCCAGTGAACGAAGTATTCACAGTCTTTGGGTTATTCTCCCAGCATATGTACATCGACAGGTTGAAGAGGACATATTTTTGAAACCATATCTTCTACTTTATCCCAAATATAGAAGGTATAGATCTTTGGCAGGGTGTGAATGAAAGATTCCTATTGACACAAATTTGATTAGCTAGGCTGTGCTTGAGAAAGCCTCCGTTTAATAACATCATTAACAAAATATACCCTTAAATCATAATTATTTTTTATGTAATCCTCAATAAGGACATCAGCAGTGTCAAATCCATTGCTTAAAAATTGTTAAATATTCCAATTTAGAGGGTGCTTTACCAGCCTCTTGTTTTGTTTGTTTCTATTAATGTTGACCTAGTAGGTGAATCTTACTGTGTGAGTTTAGCTTTTCCTCTGCCCAAAATAGTATTTTATCTCCATAAAGATTACTTATTAGGTTAAAAAAAAAAAAAAAAGAATAGGCCACAGTCACTGTTTCGTACAACATGGGTTAGCAGTAATGGTAGAAGACTTATCTGACTTTACAAATGGAGCATGTTAGATGTAGCCACTGAGCTTTTGAGACACATGTCTTTTATTATAGGTTGTTTTACCATATTCCGAGGTGTAAGAAATGACACTTTTTATATAATATTTCACTTATTTCAACAGCAGCCAATTTATTCCTTATTTTCAATGAGTGATTTCAAAAGAAGATACCAACCTAATTTTAAAAGTTGCAAGTTCTTTTAAAAAAATGTTTTAGAGGCTGGGGAGATGACTCAGTAGTAAGCAAGAAAAGTTGAGTTTGGATCCCCAATATTTACATAAAAAGCCGGGCATGGTTATGCATAATAGTAACTCAGCACTGAGGGGAGCAGAAACAGGAAGAACTGTCAGGCTCAATGAAAAATGGTCAGCCAGGCTAGACAATGAATAGCTTGCTCCAGGTTCAGTAAGAGACCTGCCTGGTCTCAAGGAAATAAGGCAGAAAAGTGATGGAAGAGGACAGCTGACATCTTCCTCTTTCCTGCACATGCATGCCCACAGGATGCGCACATCTATTTACACATACACACACACACACTTCACAAAATGCTTTAAAATATCCTTATAAATTTGTAATTTATGAAATTCCAACTTTCTCCAACTTACATTTCACAATTTTAAATAAAAGGGAAAGTGGCAAATTTAGTTTGTTAAAAATTTTAAAATTAAAGGTAAGGTGACCTTTATTTTATGTAAGTGAGATTTGTATTCACATAAGTACTGACAAAGTAAGTGAAAATCACCTGCAAGATTATGCTAAATCAGTTGTTGAGTAAATGTTACTATCATAATTGCCTGTGTTCTTGTTTATTTCTTCCAGTTGAATGCGGTCATGGATGGACAGAAAGAAAAAATCACAGACAAGTTCATTCTTTCAATGACAGCAAAGGAGCATCATAAAGCACAAGCAGAAGTAAGGGTCTCATTTTTTAAATTATATTAAAATTTAATATACAGTGAATTCAATTAATATTTTACTTTGGGTATTATAATAATAAATAAACTATTATTAGTAGTCTGTAAAAGTCAAATGCTGTTAAAAAAGTTATTTCTGGATTTTTTTTATTATTATTGGTTTTCAAGGTAAGGTCTCACTCTAGCCTAGGCTGACCTGGAATTTACTATGGAGTCTCAGGGTGGCCTCGAACGCACGGTGATCCTCCTACCTTTGCCTCCTAAGTGCTGGGATTAAAGGCGTGCGCCACCACGCCCGGCTATTTCTGGATTTTTAAAATGTAAGCAGCATGCAAAAATAATTGTGTGCTTGAAAGAGTAAACCAGATCATGACTTTTCTGAAAAATATCTCATGAATGTTTTCCCATTAATTTCCCAAATTAATAATTTATAATATATAGCTTGAAATTGGGAAATGTAAAACATGCCAGGACTGGAAAAAGAAGATTCTTGAGTCTTAAATAAATCTAAATTAGATTATTATCGTCTCCCTTCTAAATACAGAATTATAGCTCTGCATCTTAGAAATGCCAGCAAAGTTATCTTTTATCAAGGGAAAACTGGAGTTTACAAATGTCAAGCCTCAGAGAGCTAATCATTAGATCCTGGAGGCATAACGAAGAACTATTAACTCAAACCTTCTTCTCATGCTGGGAAGTCGACAGCATATTCCATAAATGAAATAATAATGCAAAATTGGTGTCAGACAAAGAAAGAAAATGATTTCCTTGTAGTTTCCTGGAATGCAAAAGCATTTAATTTTTCTGAGGAATGGACATGGATTTGCTAATTTCCATGTACCACTGTTGGTAAATAAAATCTGTAAGCCACTGAAGGAATCAGATAATGTATATATTCAAAAATAAACTTTCTATATAATGTTCTTTTGACACCAGGGCAGAGAAATCTACCCAAGCTTTTGAGTTTGTATATTTTCTTATCATTATAATGGTAGTTTCTTTACTATCATGTCATAATAGATCAACAAATATAATCCATCAAACATTCTTATATGAATTCAACTGCTATGTGCTATTTTATTTTTAAGTTTTATTTATTAATTAATTTGGGAGAGTCAGAAAGAGAGAGAGAGAGAGAGAGACAGAGACAGAGAGAATGGGCATGCCAGGGCCTCCAGCCACCGCAAACGAACTCCGGATGTATGTGCCGTCTTGTGAATTTTGCTTACAGGGGTCCTTTGGCTTTGTAGGCAAACGCCTTACACACTAAACCATCCCTTTAGCCCCTCAAATGTGTATGTCCAGGATTAAAGATGATGTCACAAGCATTGATTAGAATTCTCAGCAGAGCTGGGTGTGGTGGCACATACCTTTAATCCTAGCAGAAGTAGCAGGGAAGCAGAGGTAGGAGGACCACCTTGAATTTGAGGCCACCCTGAGACTACAAAGTAAATTCCAGGCCAGCCTGGGCTAGAGTGAAACCCTACCTCAAAAAAACAAAAACAACAACAGCAAAAAGAATTCCATTGTGTCATTTTTCCTTACTGTTGCATAGAATTCCATCATGTAGATATACCACTTCTTAGTTATCCATTTGTCTACAGTTGGACATCTGGGTTGATTCCAGCTCTTAGCTATTATGAATTGAGATGCTATAAACAGTGAGCTTACAGGGATCAGAAAATATTTACTATTTGTTAGATACACATGATGACTTCTAATACTGCCTCATGCAGGGAGATTTCTATATGTCCAGGAGATTGTTAGCTTGTTTGGTGAAAATGGATGTGTTGAAATTCTGATTTTGATAAACATCTTTCTGTTATTAAAAAAAGAATTCTGCCGGGCGTGATGGCACACGCCTTTAATCCCAGCACTTGGGAGGCAGAGGTAAGAGGATTGCCACGAGTTCAAGGCCACCCTGAGACTTAAAGAGTTAATTCCAGGTCAGCCTGGACCAGAGTGAGACCCTACCTCTAAAAACAAAACAAAAAATAAATAAATAAATAAAGAATTCTCAGTAGAGAATATTTCATAAAAAAATTAAATTTGAATAAATCCTAAAATATAAAAGTTTCCATTATGTAAATTTAAACCATAGTGGTTAACCCTACTGAGTCATAATCAAATTAATAAAACTAGGTTGCTTGTTATAAAATCTAAATATATCATCCTCTACATGTTTTACACATGTTTAACTAGAGTTATATTATACTTTACAATGTTTGAAATAAATCTGCCATGTATTTTCCTAATTTGGGGAAGTAAAAATATCTTTTTAGAGTAATCAGAATAATTAACATTTTACCTATAATAACATACACTTAGAAAATTAATAGAAAAGCCAGGCGGGTGGTGCATGTCTTTAATCCCAGCAGTCAGGAGGCAGAGAGGTAGGAGGATTGCTGAGAGTTCGAGGTCACCCTGAGACTGCATAGTGAATTCCAGGTCAGCCTGGGATAGAGTGAGACCCTACCTTGAGCCCCCCCCCCAAAAAGGAAAATTAATAGAATATTCTCTAAAATAATGACAGAAAATTTTAAATTTTTAAATGTTACAATAACTTTTGCCTGTCTTATTACATGAGAATTATAATTTCATTAGAAGCAAATATTTAGTGACCTAGGAAAAATGTATAATTTCTAATGCTAACTGGTTAGCAAAATTGGAAATAAAAACTATCTTATCCCCCAAACATAATAAGATTTATGTTTATTTGATATTTATTTTTATTAACATATATGTATTTTAACAATAATGAATCACTTTATAACATTTTAATATATATGCATGTTGATATTCCTTCTTCAGCAGTTTTATATTTATTATCACTGTATGCCTCAATGTTCTTTCTATACATTAATTCATTTGGTCACATATTTATCAGTTATAACACAAAGTACATATTATATATTCTACTTCAAAAATAAAATACATGGATAGTTTTTAAGTGATTACTTGGCAAATGTTTATATTCATTTGGATGTGTCAAATCTACTGTGGTGATTAGAAAACATTACATCAAACTTTAACTTTAATTCACATACAGAGATGTGAAATCCTGTTGGGGGTATTTTCTATTTTTCTTATAGCTTTTTCCTTTTTCTTCTACCTTTCTTCCCTCTTTCCCTCCCTTCCTCCCTCATTCTCTCCCTTCCTTCTTTCCTTCCTTCCCTCCTTCCTTCCTTATTTCTTTACAGTACTAACTGACTGCTCTGTCAATGAGCCTATATCCCTTGCCCCACAGTTTATTTCTTTACACAAATATGACATTCTTCACTTATTTCAGCACCCCAATAAAGCATCAGAAAATTTGAGGTTGACCTCCTGTACCTTCCTTTTTATCTATTTTTATCTTAAAAATCTTGTTTCATTTTATATAATTTTTACATGAAATCTGAGAGTAATAATAGTATATCCATTTCAAAGCTACTTTGATGATGGTAAAATATGTTAAGCATTTTGGAAATAGGCATGTAATTTGAGTGTGTGGTTCTGAGTTCTCTGAAAGGTAGTTACAAAGATGGAAAGATTGGGTAGAAGCACCCTAGGTTACTGTGGAGTCAAAAAAGGTATGGCATAGCTATTGGTATATGTTTGAGACAAAGTGTGTCATTGGTGCAGTTCTATTGATTTGACTTTACGACTTCAGGTGTTGGTACCAAATTTGTGAGACAGTGGGCAGAACTGTTGATTAATGACAATCCTGTAGTTAGAAATCTATGAAGAGACAGCCACATAACAGCCTCAGGAGGTATACATGTCATCATTGTCATTGCCAGCAACATATCTTGATCCAGCTGAGTATAGAGACATTTTAAATATCTATTTTCAATTGTCTCATCCATTATAAGCAAAACATTACATAAGGAACATCTGGGTAGAAGAAGCATAGATCTTTTCACCTGGAGAAAGTTGTAGGAAACCATGACAGATTTGGTGTTAATAAGGGGTGCCACACATGCAGATTTCCTGTAGTATCACTGTAGTGATCGTCCAAGTCTGTGTTACTGAGCTTTGTTCACAGGCTCCCCTGTCTTTCTAGTCTTCTTCCATCAAGTTAGTCAGTTTGTGTTCACTTTTTAATATTTTTACTTTTTACTTATTTATGAGAGAGACAGAGAGAGAATGGACACACCAGGGCCTGTAACCACTGCTAACAAATTCCAGATGCAGGCACCACTTTGTGCATCTGGCTTATGTGGGTTCTGGGGAATCAAACCTGGGTCCTTAAGCTTCAAAGGCATGCACCTTTACCACTAGGCCCCTCTCCATGCCCCTGTGTTCATTTTTTAAACTACAAATATAATATATTTTGTGCCTTGGCTTGAACAAAGTGATTATAAGAGGCTTAAAAATAACCATTTTATTTGCTCTGGCCATTTTTGGCTTCATATTAAAAAGTTGTGAATGGGAAAATATCTGCTTCTGTTTTGTTTCATTTTGTTTTTGTATTGCTTTGAGAAAAGGTCTCACATACCCAGGTTGGCTTGGAACACTCTGTGTCATTCACACTAGCCTAGAACGCCTGTCAACCATCCTGTTGTAGCCTCTTAGTTACAGGTGTGAACTTCTATGCCCTTCTAGAAAGTTTCTTGCACTTCAGTTGAAGTGACCTTGCTTTGAGACTATTCTATTACCCCTGAGATGATGCTCCAAGGGTGAAGACAGCTATGCTTTGTGATGGTTTCAAGTAGCAGTTTTGTGCAAAGGGCTCTGGTCTTCTGAGTAATGTTGGGTTCAAAGCCACAGAGAATTCAGCCTGCTAGCTGAACTCACTATTGGAAATATGAGAAGCTCCTTGTAGATGTCAGTAGTAGTTATTATAAGTATTTACAGTGTGTATCTCAGAAATGTACAGCTCCAATATGTATGCTCTTTAAAAAGATTATAGACAGAATATTTGTGCTGACCATAAATCATCTTGTAAACTTAATGGAATTCAGAAATTGCATGCATATATTATATAAACATGACCAAACTTCCTTATGTGTTACACAAAAGCATATGTGTTTGTTTACAGACATGGGTGTGCTTGCATCATTTGGGGAGTTTGCCTGGTTGTATCCAATTCAATACAGTTGTGCTACCTTCTGCTTATCTGTCACTCTACCAAATTCGGTACAAGTGTCACTTCCGTGCTTCATGTCCATAGGGGAAGAAGAGGAGAGTGAGTAGGCTTTCTGCTGCACAATGAGACGCTGCATTTTTCAGCATATGCATACGTAAGCCTTCTTTTGTGAATGGACTGATAGGGTCAGATAATGTTTAAAGGGAAAGGTTTCATGTCTCTCAGGCTTCTATGTTTCCACATGGATGCTCCCACACACACATAGATTGAATTATGAACAGACCCATTAATGCTGGGATCAAAAAAGGTCAAGTTTTGTCTTCTTTTACTGCTATTCACATAGCTTTTGTAGAGGAAATAAAAAGGATTTGCAGAAAAAAAGATTTATGATAAAGAATTTTAAAAGAGCATTTTCTTCCCTTTAGCAGCATCTTTGATTTGAAAAAAAATATCATATTATGTAAAATAATTCAAGAATATTGTATCATCTACCTAAATTTAGTATATGAGTTATTTCATGTCTTTGGCTGTCTTTAAGGGTGATATATTACCATAATTAGCGAGAATAAAACAGAAAACTTTGAAGATAAAGGACCTTATGAATATGTAAAGTAATAAAGTTTCAGAAAAACTGAATGAAAATATCAAAATGCCATTGGTAGGAGTCTTGTCACATTTTCTTCTATGTTTAAGAATTAATTTAATTTTTGTTTATGCATATAACTGGTAGTGTTCAGCTAATAGAAGAGACTGATCATGGGTGTCATTATGGTTCACATACAGGAACAGATAATTCTAGGGCCAGTGAAAAATTATAGGTATCAGAGGAACATTTTAAGACAAGAAAGAATTTATTCCAGATGAAAATCTTAAGGTTTTAACCAATAGCCTTTAGAGTGCAAATGGCATCATCAGTTGTATGGTTGGTTTATTTCTGATGTCACATGAAATTCCCTATCAGTTAAAGGACATGGATTGTGACAGTAAAGCCAATCATGTATAAAAATGTTTTCAGATAAAAGTTTTAAATTCAGCCTTTTGTTTGGTTTTGGTGCCTTGCTCTGGCATAAGTTGAATAAATAAATTTAAAAAGAGTAGTATTATAAACTAGCAAAATCAATTGCACGATGCACAATAAGAGCTACATCTTCCTGAATCACATGATTCTGGGGATGAATTCAGAAAGAATTAGTGATTAGTGTTTTCTAGAACTAAAGTTCTTTTAGGGCCTCTGATTTCATCAAGGGGCCACAGGAACAAATCACAAGGGCTGTTTTGTCTTCAGCTTTGACATGGCATATGCTAGACATGTTTGCTGGTGAGTGATATAATCTCATGAAGAAAAAGAGGCTCAAAACATTGACTAACAATAGATTATATATCATTTACATTTTTTAAATTATAACTTTCTTATAGGGCTAACAGTGCTATGGGAAATACAGAAATTATTTCTGGAAAGTAAGAAAGGACCACCCTTAAGAGAAATGTGTTTTGGGGCTCCACAGATTATGAAGAATATTGCTTTAATTTTAATATTTTCATCTGTTGATCCTGGTAATTTTTTCTCCCAGACACTTTCTTTTTTAGATTTCTTTCGTCTTTTAAAAATACTAGATTTTCTGTCTTTCTCTCTTCAGACTTCTTCCATCATCTTCCCTTTACCTGTATATGGTGTTCAAAGTTCTGTGCAAGTTCCACTGGTTATTAATAAAAGGCTTTCTCATAAATGTTTAACAGAAGTTTTCATAGACTTTCATTGCAATGTACCATTAAAGGTTGTTTATTAGTGTCCTAGGAACAAATTATACATGGCTGAAAGCCTTAGTATACTGAAAGATATGTTAATAAGCTTTAGGTAGGTCAGGCTGTATCAGTCAACAAGCCCCAAATTCCAGTGACTGCAAACAAAATATTATTTATTGATCACCTTGTATATAAGCTTCAGAATTTGTATGACCTTCTCCAGCATATGTTTCTCAGTCTGGGGAAGAGTTTGAAGGACATTGGTTTGTGGCAGGGGCAAAACAGCAGTGGCATAAATCCACAACGATCTTAGTGCTGTTGATGAGAAGTGGCACCTGTTACTTCTGTTCACTTTTCATAGGCAAAAGCATGTACATGGGAAGTATTATACCATATATATATGTATATATCCATTATAGCCATGTATACCTCTTTTTCATTTCTGTTATGCTAATTGCCAGACTTTATAGTGTCCTCTCAACATAAATGCCTGCCGAACACAGGTAATTTCTAACACTCATTGGCTTGCTATCTAGAATGGGGAGGACATTTGGAAACAGTGGTGATGCATAAATCAAGCAAAGAACAGTACATAGTTTATCAATGAAGTGATAAATGCACATATTTATGTAGTAAGTACTGGAAGGAAGGTGGGGGAAGTGAGGCTTAAGTGATGAATGGACATAGAATGAACGGACATAGGAAAAGGAAAATGTAAAAGAGTCATTGGTGGGGCTCAACCTGAGTATCAGTGCTGGCCTGAGGGCTGCGAACAGACCAGTTTTCTAGACCACAGGTTCCTCTTTTGAAAGAACAGTACATTTATTAAAAGTAAATTAACTGAAAATCCTGTAATGTATAATGAAACTCTAGAAACAGTTGTATGTGTGTATAGTTAGAGACAGTGAGAAGAGTCATCTTGTCAGACAGGAAGGGTCATGAAACTAGTTTATACAAGGTCTTGAGCCTTGAATACCATGCTGAGGAATCTAGGGTAGCCAGTAATGGATGAGCATACTGTTACAGGTAAAGTGATTCTGTTAATGTGGAAAGATGCATTCAAAGGGAAGAGAAGGAGGCGAGGGAAGAGGGATTCAGAGACCTGAACTTGAGTGTTCCTTGTAAGAAAGGAAAAGAAAGAGAAGTGGTGTGTGCATTTAGAGGAGTGTGCAAGCTCTCGCACTAGGATGACTTATTTTTAAGCAGTAAAGTTTTATTTAACTTTAGCCATGCCCATTTATTCACATGTTGTCTCTTACTGTTTTCCAACCACAACTATAATCTGGCCTTATACTGAAAATATTTGCCAAAACATTATGCAGAAGAAAGGCCTGCTTAAATGTAATGAAGCCAGCACTTGGCACAAAAGTGCAAATAACCAACAAAACATATGGAAACATGGAAAACCATTGAACATTGCTAGACATCAAATAAAAGCCAAGTGACTGAGGAGGAAGAGAGGAGAAGGAAGAGCATGTAAGAGGGTCTCTGGGAGAATGTACTCAAAGTACATTTTATACTTGTATGAGCATGTCATTATGAATCCTAGTACCATGTATGATAAATATATTGCAATAAAAATCACCATGGTTTATGTTCTGATTAATTTCCCAGTTCTCTGTCCTGGTCTCTTGGTCTCTGTTCTTATGGGTGTAACCTGCTGGTTTTGTAAGTATAGCTTTTCAGTATGTTGTGAAGTCAGGTATTTGGTGGCCTCCAGCTTTGTTTTTCATTTTTTTCCCCTTAGAATTGCTTTGGCTACTTTATCTTTTTGTTTTCCTATATAAATTTTAGGGTATTACTGTGGAGAGACTTGTTGTAGTCAGTTCCACAATGTTGGGATCAACTTCCAAACAGATGGGAGGAACAGGATTTATTTCAGCTTACAGATCCAAGGGGACGTTCCATCAATGATGGAAGAAGCTGGCTCTCCTTCATAAATCCAAGCCAAGAGAGAACCCACTGCTAGCCGGCAAAAATAAATAAATAAAGAAAAATAAAAAAGCATCAAACACAAAACGAGCAGCAAGCAGGAACTCAAACCTCTCAGCATACTTTAGGACTTAGGTCCATCCCTGGTGACGTGCCCCTGTAGTGGGAGTCTTCCTGCTAAGGGCTGAAGCTGCAAATTCAATTTTAATGGAACATTTGAGTTTCCTGTGTACATACATTCAAGATAGCACGTTGATTTTATACACTCCTATGAATAGTATAGTCGTTTTACCATTGTTGGTTTTTCTGACCCATGAATATGGAATATCGTTCCACTTTTTTGTGTGACCTGAATGTTTTAAATCAGTATCTTATAGTTTTCATAATACTTTTACTTCCTAGGCTAGCTGCAAATGGCTTAACAGCTAAGCCATTTCTCCAGCCCAAGAATCCAGATTATTATGTAGAATATAAGTTTATATAAACAAATGCAGAGTAAAAGAAGCATAATGACTTGTGATTTTGAAACTGTGCAATTGTGATGTCAGTTAATTAATCCATACAGAAAATTTATATGTCTTTCCTAGCTACACTGATTAGAGATCTAGAAATTTAAAATCAAAGAGATATGTATTATGTCTTTTATATTTCTAGAAAAATTTTATGTTTCATTTGTATGTTGACAAATATTTTAAATGATGTCTAGAACAGAGTACTGTCTTTGAACTATAGATGTTTTCATAAATAGTATTTATGAAATTTTCCAAATTCAAAGGAGATAACATGTTACTTTTGTGTTTATTTATTTATAATCTTTTGATGCAAGCCCAACAGAATGGCCATTTTTATGCAAGACAGCAAGAGCGAGAGAGTGAGAGAGAGAGACAGAGACAGACAGAATTGGTATGCCAGGGCCTCCAGCCACTATAATAGAACTCTAGATGTGTGCTCCACCTTGTGCTAATGTGTGACCTTGTGCACGTCACCTTGTGTGTCTGGCTTATGTCGTATCTGAAGAGTTGAACATGGGTCCTTTGGCTTCATAGGAAATCACCTTAATTTCTAAGCCATCTCTCAAGCCCATATCTATTTATTTACTGGTATTGCTGAGAATCAGCCGAGGATGTTGTGCACTGCAGTCAAGCGCTCATTAATAGATTTTAATGGTAAAAAAAATACCCCAAATTAAGAGATACTGAAAAATTTAATGCAATATATAGAAATGTAGAATATTTTGTAAAGAAAGATAATATATTAAAAGGAGGTATGATCATAGGTTGTAAAATAGTGAGTTATTTAAGTCCTAGGAAGTTTTATTCTTTTATGCTTTATTTGTTCACTCATTCATTTATTCATTCATTTCTTTGTGAAACAAGGTCTCGTTATGTAGTCCTGGTTGTTGTGAAATTTGCTATGCAGGTGAGTCTGGCCTCAAACTTCCTGTAATCCTCTGGCGTCTACCTCTCAAGTGCTAGGAGTGCAGGTATGAACCACTGTGCCTGGCCTGTTAAGCAGTTTAATTATTTTGCACACCTTTTAGACCTATATATTCCCTTTTTGACCAGAAGATACTGAAAATGGCAATCATAAATGGCTACCAATTTCTCAGTACTGAGTGAAAAGATTAGACACTGCTTTTACAAATAAAAGGAGGTGATGAAGAAACATATATATCCTTATCTCTTACCCTTTTTACTTGAGAAGATATTTGTACTTATATTCTTGAATTGGAGTCATTTTCTCCCATCAAGCTAGATACTCAAAAATCTAATAGGTGTGACATCAACAATTACTTCTTGCTAACAACTCTTGTTATTTAACCCCTTCAGGTGAACACACTGATTGACGAGTTGCAGACAGCTATCAAAAGCAACAGAGGTCATCTCTCTAAGCTTGGCCCCCAATTACAGGCTGAGCAGGAGCAATACTCCTCTTATGTCTGCCAACACATTAAAAGCCTTCCAGTGAACACTGTGATCCCAGGAGGCCTGCAGCTCAAGGTGGGTGTCATTCTGTGATGCTCATGGATTTAGGCAGGGACAACACTATACCTCCATTTAAGATCCTCCTAACTGTCACACAGTTGAATTTCTGATCTTGTCCTCAAAACTGAAGTTGAAATTATATATAGTAATATTACTATTGTATGTCTTAAAAGGAAATATTTATCTACCTTTGAACTAAGGATTTATAGACTTTAGTACTGAATCCAGCAAAGTAAATTTAATGAAGAAATTTAACCAGGTGAACATTTGCATATGCTTATAAGAAACAGAAGGCTTTGTATATTTACATTTCTAAAAATAACACAGTTAAAAATGGCCAAGTTTTAATAGTTGACGGACAGTGACAATAGGAATTGGAGGTGAAAGGCCATGTGACTGACTGATGTTCAAACTATATTTCCACGGGAAGGGATATGTATTGGGTAAATGTGACACATGTCTGAGTTCACTTGGGAAAATCAATACTTAAGAATATACTGGTGAAAAAAGGTGAATTGGTTATTTGTCAGGACAAGATGGCTAAGAATCCTAGGCTACATTGCTATTGCAGCTTTTGATGAGCAAAAGAAAAGCTTATCTTGGCTATTGTAGTTTAACTACTGAATCTTTAGGAAATTTAAACAATTTATAATCATAATAGAATATCCATGTTAACTGTTTGAAAGGTCACATTTTAGAAGACTAATTAATAAAATTTGAATTATTCAGAGTATTTTTTTCCATCAAATGAATGCCAATCATTTCCTTTTGATAGCTTAGGGATTTGATAGTTTTCAATGTTAACTGTGTTTGGCCATCCTTCTTTTCTGCTATTCATCTTTTTATTCAGTTTTTTTTCTACAAATACCATTCTAAACATTATGATATCTTGTTTATTATAATAGCATTCCCACATATATATATATCTATTAATATGTATAGCTATATGTATATGTATGTGTATGTATGTGTGTATATGTATGTATGTGTATATATATATATATATATCTGCTGCAAATGAACTCTAGATGATGTGCCACATTGTGTATATGGCTTTCTTGGGTATTGGGGAATCAAACCTGGGTCCTTAGGCTTCACAGGCAAGTGCCTTTACTGCTAAGATACCTCTCCAGCCCCCATGTATATATTTTGAAAGAAAATATTACCTTAAAATTATCTTTTGGGAGATGTTATTCAATATTAAACATCATATATGCTAGTCAGCTGAGGGTTCTGGAAGTGATGTTTAAGACATCAGGTCAAGGGTTCCCATAATCCAGTGGCACTTTTCAGGTTTGTGACTTTATTCTGGACCTATTCTGCCATTTTATCAAACATTTGCTCTTGATTCAGAGACTAAACCAGATGAAGACTATGGTTGCCATGGTACAATTTACCCCATTCACTGGTACCAACTATCACATTAAATGCAGTGCTGCCTGGAGAACCACTTTGACCTCACAAGTTCACTACTCATGATCTGCACATTACCCTGAGAACAAATATTTCATTTTAGAATCTGAATTGTTACTCTTATATTTCTCCATTTAGTATGCTTCATATTTCTTTCCCTACCGTGAAATAGAAAGAAAATTTCTCTAGGTAGTGAACCAGGCTGCATTTTTAAGTACTTATTGTGGTAATATAGGAGAAACTCACTTCTTGTGGCTATTAAAATCTACTAAATTAAGAAAACAGGCCTTCAGTGGTTTTTAATCACTGGAAATCCTGTGTCCAATAAACAAGAATGGTGGGTCATTCTAGTCTGGCCTCCAGAATTCCTTTTCATCTCTCCCAGACATTCTCCAACTTTGTGATTCTTTCTCTGTTAAATACTTAGGAACTTAACCTATAACCTCCTCTCTTCTTGGTTTTCCCCTTTAAACATTCTTGCTCTTAGAAACCCTAAGAAACCCCAATATCAGCTCCATCCTTGATTTTTAGAGCAGTGTTTCCCATTCCTGTATGTATAGAATTATCTAGAAACTTAAAAAAATACCTCTGTCTTACTGTAGAAACATTGAGTTAATTGGTTTAGTATACTGTGTCTAGCTTCAGCTTTTAAACACTGACTGTTAACTTCTCAGATGTTTTGTGAGAGAGTTGTCAAATATAGCTACCAATGTTTTACATGAACTTATAGTTAATCAGATCTTATATAAAAAAAAGTAATGCCCTTTCATTCCAGATTAGTTCTGCATTTTCTATGAGCCATTCTCTCAAGCTTATGTTGTCTATTGTATTTGTGTGGCACAAACATTGTGTGATAGTCTGATGGTATTCACTCCTTCCAAGCCCATTTGCATTGATGACCTGTTGTAACTCAGAATTGGCCTTAGTCAGAACTTATATATAACAGAAATTGTCAATGATATAAACTCAAATTCTACTTAGTGTGTAATCTGTTTGTAAGACCAAGCCATAGGAAAAATCTAGTTTATGTTTTAAATAGTGTTTTTTAATTGGCATATTTGTTTATTTCTCTGTTTGTGAAAACATCCTTAATTTGTTGATATAGCAAACAAATTTCAGCTCTGATTGCTATGCAAAAGAATGGAAAGTAATCTGCTTTGCAATTAACTTTATAGTTCAATTGCCCTCAGGAAACATGCTATATATGAAAAAAATTCTAACTGAACTACAGGTATTAAATCCTGAAAAAATTAACAATTTTATTTAACAACCTAGGAAGTTGGCATCCATCAGCAGTTCCAGTGCAATTTCAGGACCAATTGGGAATGTGGGAATCTTGGTGGAACTGTTATTGTAGCAAACCTTGTAGGTAAAATACATGCATACTTTTGATAGACATGTGAAGGGATCTCTCTAAAATTGAGCTCTTTGGTTTCATACTCAGTAAACTGACCTGGCCCACCCAACATGGCTTTCACTGTTACTGATGTTAGCGCATGTTCTCTTCCTACAATAAGTTTGTGACCATCTGAAGATAAGAATTTGGACTGCCAGATATGATTGGTACATAGGAGTCACAACAACCCAGCCTTGGGAGGGATTTAGCAAAACTACAGCAAATTACATGTTTCATCTGAAAAGTGAAGGTGTATAGGTTTTATTGGCCTCAGCAGAGAAGCAGGAGAGACTAAAATCTGTCATAAAAAAGGAAATTGGCCAAAATTCCACCAAGGAGCTTATGGATCCAATCCAATCTTTGTGGACCCATGTGCCTGCCTAGTGCCCAGCTACAAAAGCAGAGACCTAACAATGGGATTTTTCCAACCTCAGCAGCCTCCTTACAAAGTCAAGAAACTTGATGGGGCCACAGCAGAGGAGCTGCTGAAAGGGACACAGGTGAGACCAAAGGAGCAGTTCCAGTAAAACTCCAGGCTTCCCTCTTTCATGCCCCATTCCCTAACTGACAGCACCACAACTCTGGAAAATACATTCATCTCCCAGTGGAAGGGTATCCAACGCAGCTGATCAGAAACACCAGATTCACAGAACAACGTGGAGGGATCAAGGTGGACACTCAGCATTGGTGAGATTGGAAGCAACCCCAAAAGATAATGAAGCTGACAGACAAAAAAGCAGGTACATAAACCTGTACTGGAAATGTTAACACTCTTTCCATGTCAGGCCAGGTTATGGGTTACATATTCTCAGTTGGCTTTACCATTCTCAATAAAGCTCTATTTGGGGGTAAATATTATTGCCTTTGATGCTTTCAGATTCACGGGGCCTTTGTCTTTTTCTTCTGTCACTATGGGGAGCAGGGTCTGATTCAGACCCAGGCTTACCTGGAACCCATTTCAGAACAGAAATCTTAACCTCCCTGCTGACAGGATTAAGTGTGTAGAGCAATACAAACCCTTAGGGTTTTTTTTTTTTTATGGTTATCTGATTTTTTCAATGCCCACACTTGCATACTCTGTGCTGGTTTTTATTAAATGTGCATATTGTTCAGTTGAATTTTAGAATTCTCCAGTAAATTGATCCACCCAGCCCACTGGAATACTTGAATAGCAGGCAAACCCAACACCTAGGATGACTTCTGCAGTTGGACTAGAGTACAAGAGCTACACTTGGCATTTTAAATTCCTACTATGAATGTACATAAAGATGGATTTCCACATCTAAAAGCACCACAGATTATTAGAAAACCCAAGCATCAAATCAAGTCAGGATGCAAAAAATCACAACAATATAATACAAGAAACACAAAGAATTAAGACAGTACAATCTCACCAAAAATATAAATCTACCAGAAATAGCCCCAATGAGACTGGTTTAGATGAAACACCTGAAAAAGATTTCAAAAAAAAAAAAAAAAAAGATTTTACCATACTCAAAGACATCAAAGAAGAAATCAATTGAATTGAAGAAAACAAACTCCTGAAGGAATTCCAAGAGAACACAGGAAACCAGCTTAATGAAATAAGGAGGTCAGTACAAGACATGAGTACAGAAATAGAGAGACTGAAGAAAAACCAGGCATAAATTCTAGTACCACAAAACCCAGGGAGCCAAGTAAAAAACTTTGTGGAAAGTCTCAACAGTAGAATGGATTAAGAAGAGAACAGAATATCTAAACTAGAATACCAGGTGGCAGATCTAATATAGTCTAACAAAGAGAAAGATAAGATAATAGGAAGGTATGAATGGAAATTTCAAGATATATGGGACACTATGAAAAGGTCAAATATAAGAATTCAGGGTTTAGTAAAAGGAGAAGAATTTTAGTCTAGAAGCTTAGAAGGCATTTTCAACAAAATCATAGAAGAAAAATTTCCCCAAATTGGGAAAGAAATGCTATTGGAGATATAAGAAGCTTTTAGAACACCAGACAGACAAAACCTGGAAAGAACCTCTACTTGCCATGTTATAATTAAACTATTAAACATGCAAACCAATGAAAATATATTGAAAGCAGTTAGAGAGAAAAATCAAGTAACCTATAAAGGCAGGCCCATCAGGATCACAGCAGATTACTCAACACAAACTTTAAAAGGCAGAAGGGCTTGGAATAATGTATTCCATGTTCTGAAAGATAACAGCTATCAACCAAGAATACTTTATCTTGCAAGCTATGTATCCAAATTGAAGGCAAAATAAGGACATTCCACAACAAAAACAGGCTAAAGGAAATTATGACAATTAAGCCAGTTCTACAGGAAATACTTGAAGGAATCCTTCATGCTGAAGAGGAAGCAAAGCGCACACAGGAGAAAACAGGAAAAAAATAAAACATACTCAAATAACAATTAAAACAAGAGAGTAAAGGGAAACAGGAAGCACTATAAAACAAGAAGAATGGCTATAATAAACACATACCTTTTAATAATAACTCTTAATATCAATGACCTCATTGCCCCAACCAAATGACACAGGACTGCAGACTGGATTAAAAGGCAGGATCCAGCTGTTTGTTGCCTCCAGGAAACTCATCTCTCAATAAAAGATAAATACTGTCTTAGGGTGAAAGGATAGAAAATGGTATTTCAACCAAATGGGCCTAGGAAACAAGCAGGGTTTGTTATCCTAATATCTGACAGAATATACTTCAAACCAACATTAGTGAGGGAAGGTAAAGAAGGTCACTTTGTATTGATTAAAGAAACACCCCAACAGGGTGACATTACAATCTTAAGCATATATGCACGTAATACTGGGACTCCCAATTTCATCAAACAAAAGTTATTGGACTTAACATGACAGATAACACCAAACCCAAGTTTAGCGGGGTCTTCAATACCCCACTCTCATCAACTGACAGATCATCCCAGCAAAAAATAAACAGAGAAACATCTGGATTAAATGATGTCATAGGACAAATGGACCTAACAGGTATCTACAGAAAATTCCATCCAAGTACTGCAGAATATACATTTTCTCAGCAGCACATGGAACATTCTCCAAAATAGATCATATTAGGACACAAAACAAATCTTAACAATTACAGAAAAAATTGAAATAATCCCTTGTACTCTATCTGACCATAATTGGATTAAACTACAAATCAGCAAAAAGAAAAACTACAGAACATACAGATATTCATGGAGACTAAATAGTACACTATTGAATGATGAATGGGTCATTGAATAAATCAAAAAGGAATCAATAATTTCATAGACTCAGATGATGAGAATACAACATACCAAAACCTTTGGAACACAATGAAGGCAGACCTAAGAGGGAAATTTACTGCTCTAAGTGCCTATGTTAAGAAATTAGAGAGTTCAAAAGTAAGCAATTTATTGCTTCACCTTAAGGCCCTGGAAAAGAAGAACAAGGCAAACCAAAAATCAGTAGATGGGAAGAAATAATAAAGATTAGGTCAGAAATTAATGAAATAGAAAAAAAAATCCAAAGAATCAATGAAACAAATAGTTTGTTCTTTGAAAGGATAAACAAGATTAATAAAGCCTTAGCAAATCTGACCAGAAGAAGAGAGAAGAGACAAAAGTTAATAAAATTAGAGATGAAAAAGGCACAATTACAATAGACACCAAAGAAATTCAGAAAATCATAAGAATATATATGCCTCTAAGTTTGGAAATCTGAAAGAAATGGATGATTTCCTTGATTCATATGACCTATCAAAATTAAATCAAGATGACACAAACCATTTGAACAGACCTATTACAAGTGTGGAGATACAAGCAGTTATAAAAGGTCTCACAACTAACATAAATGCCAGGCCCAAATGGACTCACTGCTGAATTTTACCAGACATTCATAGAAAAACTAATATCACTGCTTCTCAAACTTTTCCATAAAATAGAAAAGGAAGGAATTCTACTAAACTCCTTATATGAAGCCAGCATCACCCTGATACCAAAACCAGACAAATATAGAACAAAAAAAGAAAATTACAAACCAATCTCCCTCATGAACATAGATGCAAAAATTCTGAACAAAATATTGGCAAACAGAATAAAAAAAATGTCAGAAAGATTCTTGATCCTGACCAAGTAGGCTTTATCCCATAGATGCAGGGATGGTTCAACATATGCAAAGTGATAAATGTAATAAAACATATAAATGGACTGAAGGACAGAAATCACATGATCATCTCAATATATGCAAGAAAGGCATTTGACAAAATCCACCATCCCTTCATGACAAAAGTCCTACAGAAACTGGGAATAGAAGGGACATATTTCAACATAATAAAAGCTATTTATGACAGACCAATGTCCACCATAATACTAAATGGGAAAAAACTTGAAGCTTTTTCACTATATCCAGGAACAAAACAAGGGTGTCCACTGCCCACACTTTTATATAATATAGTACTGAACATCTTAGCTATAGTAATAAGGCAAGAGACACTCATCACTGGATACAAATTGGAAAGGAAGGATCAAGTAATCATTATTTGTAAATGATATGATTCTATACATAAAAGACCCTAAATACTCTACCAGCAAACTGTTAGAGCTGATAAACACTTTTAGCAATGCAGCAGATAAAAAATAAACACACAGAAATCAATAGCTTCCCTATATACTAACAACAAACATGAAGAGGATGAAATCAGGGAATCTCTCCTATTCATAATTGCCTCAAAAAAAAATAAATAAATAAAGTAACTTGGAATAAACCTAGCCAAGGAAGTGAAGGATCTCTACAGTGAGAACTTTAAAACACTTGAGACAGGAATTATAGAAGACACTAGGAAGTGGAAAAACACCCTTTGTTCTTGGATTGGAAGAATCAATATTATGAAAATGTCAATCTTACCAAAAGCAATCTACACATTCAATGCAATCCCCATTAAAATTCCAATGGTATTCTTCACAGAAATATAAAAAACAATCCTTAAATTCATTTAGAAGCACAAAATACCTCAAATAGCTAAAACAATTTTGACCATCAAAATATGGCTGGTGGTATCACCATATCCAATTTTTAGCTATATTGCAAAGCCATAGTAACAAAAACAGAATGGTACTGGAAAAAAGAAAGGCACATAGATCAATGGAAGAGAATAGAGGACCCAGATGTTACTCCAGGCAGCTACAACCATCTGATTTTTGACAAAAATACCAAAAATATTCACTGGAGAAAAGACAGCCTTTTCAACAAGTGATGCTGGGAAAATTATATATCTCTATGTAGAAGGATGAAAATAGATCCTTGTCTTTCTCAATGCACAAGAATCAAGTCCAAATGGATCAGGGACCTTAATATCTGACCTGAAACTCTGAAATTGCTAAAGGAAAAGGTAGGGAAAATACTTCAAAATATTGCAATAGGAAATGGCTTTTTGAATATAACCCCAATTGCTCAGGAAACAAAACCACTAATCAACCCCTGGGATCTCATGAACTTACAAAGCTTTTGTACAACAAAGGTCATTGTGAATAGAGCAAAGAGACAACCTACAGAACGGCAGAAAATCTTTTCCAGCTATATATCTGACAGAGGATTAATATCCAGAATATACAAAGAACTTGAAAAAAACAAAACAAGAAATAAATCTACCTAATTAAAAAATGGACTATGGAACTAAATAGAGTGTCAATCAAAATTCAAGATATTCTGAATAAGACATATGAAAGCCTACTTTTTTTGATAATGGCATATACAAAAGCCATAGATTGCTACTAGAAAATTTTAAGTGCCAGGGATGGGATACTTTCCAATGAGTTGTTGGCCAGGAGGTCCCTGTTCCCTCTAAAACATCACAGGCTCTTACCAAGGCCCTTGGTTTCCCTTGAGTAACAGATGGTAAGACCTTATTACTGAAGACTTCACATACCTATGTGGCAAGATCACTTAGAAATCAAGCTGAAAACCTTATCCCTGTAGATCAGGCAACAGAAATCTGGAAAAAGTTGTACTACATGCAGCCTTATAGGAGACAGAATTCACTAGCAGTGAAAAGAGTGGACACTGGAAGCCTGAAGTTTGGCCAGACAGGCCAAATGACTGAACAGGTGCAATAGTGGCATGTCTGCTCTGGGGGAAAACAACCACTCTGTTATTGGACTGGAGGCCTGCTCTATGGGAGGAAATACATGCCTACTACTGAAAACCTAATCAAAATCTGTGGCAGGGGAGGTCACGAGCCTTAGGATTATAAAACCTGCTCTTGATTGGCTAAATGCATATGTTATTCTTACCAAACTGCCCTGAAAGCACTACACTTAATGTTCATATTATTACATTAGTGCTATTTTCACTTTTGTTAGAGAAGCTTCTCTTTTCAGATGCTGGTGAACACTGGGGTGACCCAAAAGGCAACAGAGTGCTAAGAAGTTACAGAGGAGTATGCAGCACTGAAACATTTCAATCACACCCTCCAAGGCTCAAGGTCCATTGAGGTAGAGGTGGCAGAAAGAATACAAAAGCCAAAGGAAGGGTACCACTTCTTACAATGTAATTGACCAGACAGAAATTGGCTTTGATATCCATGACTTCACAGTGCCTAGCAATATATTTACGAGACCCTCATAATAGAAGAAAAAGATGAAGGCATGAAAATAAAGGAGAGACTAATGGAGAGTGGAGTTGTGAAGGGGAAAATGGAGGAGGGGATGGAATTGTCATGGTTTATTGTCTGTAAGTATAGCAATTGTCAATAAAAAAATTAGAAAACAAATAAGCAAGAACAAAAAAGAAGATATTAATTTTACATACATGGCATCAGGGCCTTCATAGCCACCATAGTTTTTTTTTCCCCTCCATCCATTAAGCTCTTATGAAATTCTATGTAGATTCCACATTAATTTTTTTAGTTTCTAGTCAATCCTGCAGCCACCACAGCTATGTCACCATGCACCACCACAGCTCCTCTTAAATAAAGTTTTATTAAGGCCATAGCCAGACCTATTTGTCTGTACATTGATAGTGAAGTTTTTCACAGGATAGTAGCAGATGGTTGACACAGAAACCATTTGGCTTGAAACCCCTAAAATATTCACTACTTGGTCTTTTCCAGAAAAGTTTGGCCCAGTCTATTTTTTAGTATATAATAGAAAATATTCATAATGCAGATTACACTTAAAAGTATAAAATGTCTGTGTATACTGAATATTTAATAGTACAAAAATAAAGTGTTTTTCCATTATATAAAAGCTATTCTCTGAGTTAGCAAAGAAATGGTTTATGTCATAGTGATTAGGAATAGTTATGTAGCCTTGTTTTACTTTTGTCTTAGGAACATAGATGAAAATATAAATCAATATTCAGGTCAGAACTGCTCTTTTTTCTCTATTGCAACCATAGACAGAACTGGACACTTAGACAGAGATTTACCAAAGCATCCTGCTTGCTATGTGGAATTTACAATGAGAGTACTGTGTGTTTTATTATTATTGCTGTACAGAATTTACAATGAGAATATTGTATGCATTATGATTATTGCCATAAAGAATTAACAATGAGAGTACTGTGTGCATTATGACTATTGCTATAAGAAATTAACAATGAGAGTGCTGTGTGTATTCTGTTTTTATATTTTTATTTATTTGAGAGTGACAGAGAAAGAGGCAGATAGAGAGAGAGAATGGGTGTGCCAGGGCCTCCAGCCACTGCAAACGATCACTAGATGCATGCACTCCCTTGTGCATCTGGCTAACGTGGGTCTTGGGGAGTCAAGCCTCGAACTGGGGTCCTTAGGCTCCACAGGCAAGCACTTAACCACTAAGTCACCTCTCCAGCCCTGCTGTGTGTATTCTTGTTACTTATATATGGAATTTACAATGGGAGTGCTGTGTGTTCTATTAATATTTGCTATTTGTGTGTCATGCATCTTTGCATCAACAGGATGCATGGCTGCTACAAACGTCACCAACTCCCTTCAGGTTTTGGACATTCACTAGTACATCTCCAGGTATGATCCAGGCATGCATATTGTTTAAATACTCCCAACTAATACTGATGCCATGCAGGACTGAGGCTCAGAGCAAGTCTGGAGCAACTTTGCAAACATAACCAATGTAATGCCATAAAGAAATCCTGATTTCAAGTAGCTAACCACTTGAAATTTTTCCCTCTGTTTTTACATCAGGAATGTAGGAAATAGTGAAATCATTTATATCTAAAGTTATGGAAGGAAGCCAGCGTGATGGTGCATGCCTTTTATCCCAGCACTGGGAGGCACGGGTAGGAGAATCGCCATGAGTTTGAGGCCACCCTGAGACTACATAGTGAATTCTAGGTCAGCGTGGACCAGAATGAAACCCTACCTGAAAAAAAAAAATTTGGAAGGAGATCTTTCTCTTTTAAACAATAGTGATAAATTGAGCAATTTTATATTCTTATTTGGTCTTTCTTCCCTTTTCGAGATATCAAAAAATTTTTTTCAGAGGAAAAAATTAGAGAAAAAAGAAAAATAAAGCCTTTTGTGGCTAGAATGGCTAGACATAGGTACTACAGTCATCCAGTTCTTTCATGCTTAGACCAAATGCTAGGTTAAAAATTTTATGATGGCTAGGTAACTGCCTGTATCAAACTGCATAGGCCAAAATATAGAGTATGATTTAAAATACTTGCTCAACTTAAACAGATGAGACCATAGCATCTTAAGGTAAAGCAGGTATGAAATATATCCCAGTTAAGGGCAGAGCAAATATTTGTATGGTACAAAAATACCTGTGTGTGTGTCAAAATTTAAATTTTTAAAATATTATAGGGCATTTGTTATTATTAGACAATTATATACTAGTAATATATTTTGTTCTTTTAAGAAAGAAAGATTTTTCAGTCTTATGTTTATTTTTTAACATAAAACACATATTAACTGAAAAAATCTATGGCCACTGATATACACTCTATTTCTTCTGCAACTCTCCAGTGGTGACCACACTGAATTGCAGTAATAAATCCCAGATATATTGGCATTTTCAGAGATCCATCCCAAAGATCTGCTAACAACACTGCTTTGTTATCTGAACCCTTTGTTTTTTGGAGCTGGGCTTGGGATAGGGTACAGGAAGCTTCCTTTTGTCTTCCCTTCTCATTGGTTCTTTTGTTTCCCTCAGTTCTGACAATATTCATATAGTGTTCATATGGAGAGTTAATGTTTTCTGTATCATAAGCTTTGTCAAGTTAACTGAAAGAGATGTGCTGAAGACAGAGGAAATGAAAGCCAGGAGTCTCACAGGAATGACACCACTGTCCATATCTTTCTCTTGTAGTCCCATGATCTCTCCTCAGCACCACTCTATGAGAGTTAAAAAAAAAAAAATTATTGTTTCTTTCATAGTGCCTTGGTCTCTTTCCACTTTACTCAAATGGTCATGGGAGAAAATTATGGCCTCAGACCTCACCTTTAAGTGTAGATATCTATCATTATCTAACCAGGCTCACCATGTCTCTTGGATCAAATCATTTGAGGAAAAATGGAGTTAGTCCAGCCTTGACTATGTACCCAACATATCTGTTGTC
This sequence comes from Jaculus jaculus, assembly GCF_020740685.1. Classification (NCBI taxonomy): domain Eukaryota; kingdom Metazoa; phylum Chordata; class Mammalia; order Rodentia; family Dipodidae; genus Jaculus; species Jaculus jaculus. Next base: position 48,150,568 of record NC_059109.1, read on the forward strand.
AGTGACTGTGAGAGGTTTGGCATCATATGCTACACAAGGCTATTCTTTCCAGCAGTAGGATGAGAAAGGAAGTTGGTCATGGAAAGCTAAGTGTACTGACATGATTCTTACATAAATGAAATGAAATACTGTAGGAGGTTAACATGTATCATTTGTGGTAATGCATTCTTCTCCAGGTGTGGCCAGTTTCATGATCTTCTCTATTGGCTGATTTCTGTCACAGTGTTGCATGTATATTTAAGCCACAGCTCCCAGCTCAAGAACTGGAAGAATACGCTGTATCCACACCATCTTCTCCAGAGCACTTATTCTCAGTGAGGGGCTGGAGGCAGGTGTGGATCTAATCCTCTAGGATACTTTCCATAGTGCATAGGCTGGTGGCTTTCCACTCTCCACTGAAATTATCTTCATCCTATTTTTCAGTGTTAATTTTGAAAAGAGCAACTATCAGTTCTATTAGTTAACATTAACACCTCCTAAAATTACAAATTATTTCTGTGTTTCACGTATCAGTTTAAGTTTTGCAATTACATCGCTTAATCCAGTGTCCAATATAAATGGACACACAAGATAATGGGATAAGAATAGTTTAAGTGTTTAAGTGTTTATGCTCGTTTCTTTATAGATGAAAATACCACATAACAATATTTAAGGAATTTTAAGAAAAACTTGTATTAATTGTAATTACATTGTCCTTGCATAACTATTCTCACCCTTATAATCATTTCTATATGAGTTTATATGCCCTATGCAGTCACAACCACAGTATGCATTTCAAAAATATTCTGGCTTTTCTTTTACAACCACATCATACCATTTTTGGGTTGTGGATATTGATATTTCTTACTGTTTCTTTTTTACCTTCAGTGGTTACACTCATTGTGCACCCTAATCTAGGGAGCTTTTCAGGCAACAAGTTTTGTGGAGCAGTTTCTTAGTGTTCAAAGCCTTCTCTCATTCAATACCCTGTGTTGCTGCCACCACCCCCGGCCACTGTGAGAACATCTGCTACAGCCATGCTTCAGTGGCTTGTGCCTTCCCAGTTCTGTTCTTTCCCTGCAACTCCTCCTCCTGGTCTTCCCCATAGAGATGCTGTCAGAAATGTTAGTCTGGGAGAGCGGCACAGGAAGGATTGATAGGGAAGGGTATTAGCAAATCTGTGGGGATGGTGGGTGGGAAAGCTAGAAGTGAGGTGAGTGATTGTGACAGAGGATTGATGAACCTGTGATGTGTGTAGGTGGGAGAAAGCATGGGGGCAAGTGGAAGATGGGGACATGGTGTCTTTTCAATGAAATTAGTGCTTTTCACACACAATTGGTCAGTGATGCTCTCTGGGTTGTTGTCCATTTCCTGCCAGGGGAGACAGATCACATTTCTGTGGGGCGTAGAGCTTGTTAATTTGGGAGTGGAGGCAGGGGAAGCTCTCTTTAGAATTAGGTCTGAATGTGGATATTTGTTTAGAATAAGAAACTAAATATCAACAAGTGCAGAGATTCAGTTTTTTTGTTTCCTTCTGGGCCCAACCTCATGATTATTTTCATACAATGAGAATAACATGACACCTTCTGAATACAAAGCTAATGTATCAACCTTCCTAGCTTAGTACTACCATTCTTTCATTTTATCTTATGTGCTTGTTGAGATTTAGAAAAAGGGCTTACTTCCTTAGAAGCGGGACCAATACTAACCATTATCCAAGAGCTCTGGGCTTTTCTTGTGTTTTGAGTCTTGAGTGAAGTGTGTAATTGTGCAAGAGGGCCAAACAACTGTTTGATCCTGGCCAACTATTTTGTGGTCACTTATAAAAGTGTTTGAAGTTCTCCAGTGATATATTTGCATTAACAAGAAGTTAATTTAAGCATTTAGATCTCTTTGGAAAATTTATATGCTTATAATGAGATAAGTTAGGTTAACTGTTCCTCATCTTTCTGATTTTACCATTTCCTCCAATTAACCTCTGAGTTATTCCATTTCATCTGTTAAATGAAAACAATATGTGTGTGTGTGGGGGGGATTATGATATACCGTAAGAACAAATAGTGAAACATGTCAAGGTGGCCTTCCTTTGAGAAGAAATGGTGGTGAAACTAGCAAAATATTCAAGGTAATTGTGATTTTATTTTCAAAGAAACTGACATTAAGTGTAGGGCAAAATGTGGCAGAGATAATCACTGTTCAGGTCACATGTAGCTTGACGAGAGTAGAGAAATGTCAGATTACCTACCCATGTTTTTTTTTTTTTATAATTTCTTTTAAACTTTTTGTTTTAAAGATTTATTTTTATTTATTTATTAGAGACAAAGAGAGGGAGAGAAAGAGAGAATGAGAATGGGTGTGCCAGGGTCTCTAACCACTGCAAACAAACTCCAGACACATCCAACACCTTATGCATATGGTTTACGTGGGACCTGGAGAATCGAACCTGGGCCCTTAGGCTTCACAAGCAAGTGCTTTAACTGCTAAGCTACCTCTGGAGCCCTTACCTACCAGTTTTAAAGGTAAAGACACTGCCACACCGTGAGACCCAGGAGGGGCTTCTGTGTGCCTTCCCACATCTCCTGATAGCTCATCAGCAGTGGGCACTGAAGCTTCGCCCCGTTCTTCAGTGTTCTTTTGCTGAGGCACATCTGTAGCCAGGTGTGAATCACCACACGATGGAAGAGCCAGTCCGCCCTCCATCTGCTGAAGAGAAAGGCAGAAAAGCAGCCTTGTGTCACAACCAGGACCTCGATCAAGGGGGGCATTAGCTCCCATGCAGTGCGTGTGGTCATGAGACAGACTTTTCCTGTGCAGGGCTGACATCCGAGAAGGTGCCCAGAGAATTGCCAGGTGGGCAGTCAGCAGGGAAAGTTTACAGGCCAGAGCTGCATTACTGTCCCAGCAGTGACTCAGAATAAATGAACCACTGAACCTTGCTGCCACAGGCACACATTCTCTCTCAGGGAGACTGTCCTTCTCCATAGCAGTTAATTTGTTTTTACCTCTCAATTAGCTTTTTCACAGAGAATTTGGTATGCTCAAGTTGCAGAGATTCTCTTCATGCGTATGTTCTCCTCCCTGGATTACCCACTGACATCTATGTTAGTCTAACTCACTATGCACACTTTCGACAGTAGTTCTTTATCTGAACCTCCATATAGATTTTCTAGTAAACGCAAATGAAGTGATACATTTATACCTACTTAGCATTCCATGTACAGGTTTGGTGATGTTTTATGATTTAAATTATTAAGGAAAATTTTTTTCTCTACATATTTTTGAATAGGTTCTGGCTATTGAAAGTAGACATTCATATTAGGGGAAGAATTACCTTTTATTGGCACATTTCATGTAAAAAAAATTAAACTGAATAGCCTCCAGAATGCATGACCCATAGACCTCAACAAGGAGGGGCCAGGGGGAGGGGGTAGGACATGGATGAGCCTAACAATGGTACCAAATTGACTGTATTTGCTGAGTACAAAATGAATTAATAAAAATAAATAAAATAAAAAATAAACTGAATAGCATTAAAATTAAATATCCTCAGGTAAAAATGTAATTTACAAGGCTGGAAATTTAGGAAAATTTTGTGTTTTTGTCCATATTTAAAACTCTAATGTTTATTTCTCCTAAAGTTGGGTGTTATGCCATGTTTTCCTCATCAAAACCCCCTAGGTTTCTATTAAAAGAGATATAATGGGTCCTTGATTTATAAAATACTTATATGTAAGACATCATATGATACTCAACTACTGACAGAACCTATATACTCTCATACTTGAACCCAAGTTAAATACAATTTTAGGTACTAAATTAACATAATCAAAGTAAACTTCTCGATATGTTTCACCTTGAGATATTCTTATTTTAAAGGGTTTATGAAAATACCTGGCTGAAGGCATGGCAGGAAAGCAAATTTACCTCATCATTGGCTTCTAGGTAATATTAAAAGTGTCCACATATTGATTTTGGTGGTACTTGTAATTGGATAAAAATAGTATAATTTGTCGAGCAACCAAACATAGTTTGGACATTTTACTGTGTCAATGGTTAAGTACAAAAATGGAATGGAAGAACAGCCTCAGTAGAATTCAACTACCCACTTAAAGGAAAGGATGTGGCTCATTGTTTGTGTACATGTTCATGTGTGTGGGCACGTGAGTATGTGTGTGTGTAGGCCAGGGGTAGACATCAGGTGACTTAGTCATTTCCTGTTGGCTCTTTCACTGAAGCTGAATCTCAGGATCTACCTAGCCCTGCCTTCCTGGTGCTTCTTGGTGCCGGCCTTACAGGTGTGCACCTCGACTCGGCATCCTACACAGACCCTGCGGAGGCCTAACTCAGGCCCTCGTGCTTACATCTCCCCAGCCTCCCAGCCCAGTCTCCTGTGATCGCGGAGCTGGTGAAGGCCATCCCGTTGGCTTCTCCATCCTCCAGCAACCTTTACTTTTCTATTACTTCCGCCCCAATTCAGGTTGTCAGGCACTCAGGGTCTTCTTTGTACCCTTTCTCCGATGTTTGATCTTAGGAAGAATGTATGTCACATATTCTTTCCAGCTAAGATAGTAGTTTTCTTTTTTCTTAGACCATTTTTTTTTTTAAGTTGGAATCCACTGTGTAAAACAGATAAATGTAGCATCTGCTTGAAGCCAGGCTTGAAGTCATCAAATTTGAACTTCCACTGTCCCCTCACCACCTATCTGCTAGCACTATGCAAGGTTTTCTGAGCTGAGACTGACAATCATATACTAATTAAAATGTTAATAATCTCAACTCTGACTCCCACTTTCTCTTCTTTAGGTGGGGTACTTTAACTGGGACAAAGGAGTGAATCTCAAACTGGAATTTCATGTGTTAACTAATTTATGGGAGAGCTAATCTGAGTTTATAGACATCTATCCCACCCCTAAAACCCCACCTCATAAGGAGTCCCTACTTCCATACTTCTGAACAGTAGGCTCTACTGAAACATATGGTGACAATAAATTCTTAAGTAGCCTTTTCTAGGTTATAAAAATACTATTTTTGGTCCAGATATTCTTAGCTAATTAAGTTTAACAATTATATAAGTTGTTTTCACTTAAGTAATTTTTTTTATTTCTTTGGACAAAGTATATTTCCTCCTTACCTCTTGAAAATTTACCTCTTACAGTTTAAATATATCTATACTTTCTTTCCTCTTCTCTTCCACCCTCCCTCCCTCCTTCCCCTCCCTCCTTCCTTCCTTTCTCTTCTTATTTCTCTCCTTTTCCCTCCTCCACTGCCCTCCTCTCTCCTCCATTCCCCTCTTCTCTCCTCCATCCTCCTCCTTTCTCCTCTACTCCTCTCCTTTCTCCTCCACTCCTCTCCTCTTCTTCTACCTCTCCTTTCTCCCTCCCTCTTTTCCCCTGCCCCTTCCTCCTTTTCCTTCTTCTTTTTCTATACCTCTCTCTTTCTGCAAGGTATTGTGTAGCACAAAGTGATCCAGAACTCACAGTCTTCCTGCTCAGTCGTGAAATGCTAGGCTACAGGCATGCCTCACCATGTCTGGTTGCTTTTCTTATGTGTACTATAATTATTATAATAAATATATTATCCCTTGTTTCCTGAGTCCTAAATTTTAATACTTGTCTTTTGCTTAGTATTTTAACTTAATGTTAAGGTTAAGCATGTTTACTGCTTATACCATATAATACATTTATGAAAATTCAAAAAAAACAACAAAAAACAACAAAAAAAGAAAATGCAAGTAATGTGGGTATTCTAAAAGCCATTTTGTAAGCTCTTACAAATTGAAAGAGTAGAAGGGATTTAAGTTAATGTCCATTAGCATTAATTCAGTTAGAGTTGAATTTCTGTCTTTAAAGGTATCTTTGAATTCATTGGAGAAATATTATTTTCATGGATAATTAACTTCTTTCCTAAGAAAATTATTTTGTTTTAATTTCTATGTTCTATAACTGAGATAGAAGTTTCCATTATGAATTAGTTTCTATGCTTTAATTTCTTTATATCAAGTTTAATACATTTAAAGTTTTTAATACTGAATATAAGAGAATCTTGTACAAAATAGATATATACAATTAAAAAGAACATAGGACTTGACTTGTGAGATATCCATAAATCTTTTCTTTTAAAATTTATTTGAGAGCAACAGAGAGAAAAAGATGCAGAGAGAGAGAGAGAGAGAGAGAGAGAGAGAGAGAGAGAGAGAGAGAGAGAGGGAGAGAAAGAGTGTACCAGGGCCTGCAGCCACTGCAAACGAACTCCAGATGTGTGCGCCCCCTTGTGCATCTGGCTCACGTGGGTCCTGGGGAATTCAGCCTCGAACTGGGGTCCTTGGACTTCACAGGCAAGTGCTTAATCGCTAAGCCATCTCTCCAGCCCCTCCATAAATCTTTTGAGTAGCTCTGCCTTGGGAAGTCATTTAACCTTTTTGAGTCTGGTTGCTGTGAGAGACACTGTGCCCTGTACTGTAAACTATCTTGTATGTGTATAGTGAATGCTGTGCAGACTGTGTGGATCTCTTGGAGACTGAGATTCCCATCCCCTAGATGCTATAGATACATTCATTTTAGACAGTGGCTCTTAATGAAAAGGAGCCTCCCTGCCAGGGATTAGGTCAAGTCATAGCTACTTTCTCCTTGCTGGGGTACAATACTTTTCCCAAGTTCAAGGGAGGAATGATTTATTTCAGCTTACAGTTCCAGCTCACAGCTACAGTCCTTCATGGCAAAGAAGGTGTGGCAGCAGGATGTTGAAGTACAGCTGGTCACATTCAGCTCACAGTTAGGAAGAAGAGACCACGAGAGCTACTGCTCAGCCAGCTCTCTCCTTTCTATGTGGTTCAGGACCTGAGAACATGGAATGCATCCTTTCATAGTCATAGTAAGTGTTCATACATTGCTTAACCCAATCAAGATACTCCCATAGGCAAATCCAGAAGCCAAGATAATCTACATAGCTCCTTCCAGGTGATTCCAGGTCTTGTCAAGTTGCTGATCAAGGCAAGCCATCATAGACCTCAACCCTCAAGGTGCCCTGCAGCCAATCTGTGGCTACTAGATAGGTGCAAAGATGTGGCTCCCTTGTCTTGATTCAGGGCAAATCTATCCCAGCTTCCAGAAGAGACCTCTGATGTAACTGCCAAGCATTTTTCCTTCAAAGTTCTGATCCAGTACCCACTCTACTTCCACAAGTATCCCTCAGTGAACTTCCTACAGGTAATCTTCATTTTACTGTCCACTTCTAGGGGATCCAAGTCCAAAACAAGATGGAAAGCATAATTTACCTCAGTATTTTAAGTTATAATCACATGACCTTTATCAGGTGATTTTGTGAAGCTATTTTATGCTATTTTTCTTCACCAGACCTCTGGGAACAAATCCTGTTATTCTGTAGCCTCCTAACTTTGAGCAATACACTGCAGGGTTATTTTTTTCTATTATTGCCTCTTGACAGCAATGTAACCTCAGAAATTCTGAAGTTTAGGATTAGGCCTTCTTCTCACACACTGGAGAGCTTCCTGGGTGGTCTGCCCAGTAGTTGGGGAGAATTTGGGGACCTTCTGTTCTGTACTAGCTAGTTCTTAACTAGTCTTAGAGCATTAGAAGCCAGATAATGGTGCTGGCCAAGTCCTTACACAGCCTTAAACCAATGTCATAAGTGATGCCAGACAGACTCCTCAAAGAACACTATTGGCTCAAAGTCTGTCCAGTTTACCCTATATCATTTAAGTTTTGACTTATGTCTGTATAAAATATTTGTCATAAATAAAATAATTTTAGTATTTATTATTTTGTTTATGGCTTTACAATATAGCACATAAGAAGATGTATATGTTAATATAAGATATGTTATATACTGTATATCATTAATAAAGCATATATATACATACATATATATGTATGTTAATTTACATCTATACATACAGAAGTACATTTGAGTATTTTTAGCTCAACTACCAATTTTATCCTCAGCCCCACTAATAAATATAATCAAATGACATTACTCCAGAATGAACAACAGAAACTGCCATTTCTTACTATAGCCATTACTATTTTGAACCACTGCCATATACTTTTAGCATTATCTTTAATTATAGTTAAATTTAATTATAATTTAAATTATTCTTTAAGTCTTTTCAGATTGCCTCTACAACATATTCCCAACTCTGCAGTCATGATACTTTGAAAAATGTGAAACAAATCCTGTGCCCTTCAATGATTACCCAGTCCAGCCTCTACCCTTTATCTCTCTGATTCCATATTTGCTCACTTGTCTTCTCTAATGCTGTACTTACAGTAGGTTTCTTATGATCCTTATAACATATCAGGCACATTTTTGACTGATAGGTGACTCTTGTTGCTTCTGCAATGCTTTTCTCCAAGTCATCTACTTATCTGGCTCACTTATTTCACCATTTTTGCTCAAATATTTCCTCCCTTTAAGGTCTATCCTGATAATCTCATATTCTGATCATCACTGATCATCCACTCCATGATCCCAGGGCTACTACATTGGCTGGCTATCTTTTCCCTTATTTAGCACTTACCACCTCCTGGCTTATGCACAGGAGCATTTATCATGAAGCTAATTCTTACAGCCCTTTCAAAAACACAAAAGGATCATATTTCACATATGGGTATTAACATGACTACACAAACCTCTCAATTTTAAAATCATATTTTCACTTTAATTGGTAAAGACTGTTCTCTCCTGCCCAAATTCCATACATGGTTATTAACATGACTTTAGAGACCTCTAAATTTTGAAAACACCTCTGCTCTTCAATACAAAACTGGAAGTCCTAGCTCAAACAATGAGACAGGAGAAAGAAATAAAAGGGATACAATTTGAAAGGAAGAAGTTGTTAGCTCTATTTGCTGATGACATGAATATATATGTAAGAGACCTGAGAGACTCCATCCCAAAACTCCTGAAGGTGATTAACTCCTATAGCAAAGTAGCAGGATACAAAATCAATGTGGAAAAATCAGTAGCCTTTCTATATGCCACTGACAAAGAGACAGAGAAAGAAATAAGGGACATGGTCCCATTTTCAATGGCAACAACAACAAAAAAATAAAATACCTTGGAATAATGTTAACCAAGGAAGTGAAAGACCTATACAATAAAAACATAAAAACACTCAAAAAAAGAAACTGAGGAGGACTTGAGACAATGAAATGACCTTCCCTTGCTCCTGGATAGGCAGAATTAACACTGTGAAGATGACAATCCTACCAAAGGCAATATACAGATTTAATGCAATTCCAATTAAAATCCCAACATTGTTCTTCACAGAGGTAGAAAAAATGATCTCAAATTTCACATGAAAAGGCAAAAGGCCTTAGATATCCAAGCATATCCTCAGCAAAAGAAATACCTCTGGAGGCATCACTACACCTGATCTAAAGCTATATTACAAAGCCATTGTAATAAAACAGCATGGTACTGGCATAAAAACAGGAGTGTAGACCAATGGAATAGACTTGAGGACCCAGACTTTGGGTCAGGCAACTACAGCTACTTGATACTTGACAAAGGCCCTAACAATATAGGCTGGAAAAAAGATAGCATCTTCAACAAATGATGCTAGACAAAGTGGATAACCATATGCAGGAAATTGAAACTTGATCCACACATCTTTCCATGTACTGCACTCAAGTCCAAATAGATCAAAGACCTCAATATAAGACCAGAAACTCGGATACTACTAGAAGAAAATATAGGAAGAACTTTCCATGATATAGGAATGGAAAAAGACTTCCTTAACAATCCCCCAGTAGCTCACAATCTTAAACAATCACTCAACCAATGGGATCACATGAAGCTGAAGAGTTTCTTTATAGACAAGCATAAAATAAGCAAAGCCAATAGATTACCCACAGAATGGGAGAAAATGTTTGCTGATTATTTAACTGACAGAGGCCTAATCTCTGGAATCTACAACGAACTCCAAAACCTAATGAATAAAAAGTCAAACAGCCCACTCACAAAATGGGGCAAAGAGCTGGGCAGACAGTTCACAGTGGAAGAAATACAAATGGCAAACACACACTTAAGAAAATGTTCATCTTCCCTAATCATCAGGGAAATGCAAATTAAAACAACTGTGAGATTCCACCTTACCCCAGTAAGGATAGCAAACTTCAAAAAATCACATGAAAATAAATGCTGGTGAGGATGTGGAGAATTAGGAACTCTCATCCACTGTTGGTGGGAATGTAAGATGGTACAACGTCTTTGGAAAGCAATATGGAGACTCCTGAAAACGCTGATTATAGAACTACCAACAGACCCAGTTATTCCCTTACTGGGCATCTACTCTAAAACCTTTAAACCACAGTCCAGAGAGATATGCTCAAACATGTTTATTGCAGCTCAATTCATAATAGCTAAGAGATGGAATCAACCCAGATGTCCGTTGCTAGAAGAATGGATAACTAAGATGTGGTATATCTACACATTTTTCACTTTAATTGGTAAGGACCATTATGTCTTTCATGTTCCATTTCTTCTCTCTCTTGCACCAAGCTGTGGCCGAAGACATTTTGAAGGTGTACCTAAGAGAAAATGGATTTGAGGTACTGCAGCAGACAGCTTCAGACCACTGAGATGAAGTTCCAGACTGGGTACATGGGGAAGGGGATATTTATTCAAGCTTATATAGATACAGGAGAATTTCCATAATGGCAGAAGAAGCTGGTCTTCTTTCATGGATCGAAGCAGAGAGAGAAAAGCCATAAACAAAAAAACCCCAAAAGCCACACCACATAGAACACTTAGGAATTGCAGGTAGAACTTTGCATATCTTTTGACTTGAGTTCTAAATCTACCACCACATCTTACAGCTGGACCCTAAGATCCACCAAGTGACACCTCCTTCACCAGGTAGCTGGAAATCCAAGAAGTTTTAATAAACTCCTGAATCTATTGGAAGGTATCTAATCAATCTACCACAGGTATGTTAGCCAATTTTCTTTCCTAATAATAAAATTCAGGGGACAACATAAATAGGAAAAGCTTCTTTTGGCTTACAGTTTTCAGGGTCCAGCACAAGAGTAGCTCTACACTTTTGGCCTATGGCAAGGTAGCTTAACATCATAGAGACAATTATGGTGGACAAAATGCTTAGAAGGTCTGGGATAACACAATCCCCTCAACAACACACCATTAATGACTTAAACAAGCCTTACACTAGACTCAACTTTCAAAGGTACCTTGGGCTCCCTGAAGAACCACTCTAAGGAAACAAGGCTTGTAGGACATTCAAGATCCAAACAGTAGTGTGAAGGGTCATTTAGAATGGACAGAGTACAATGTCATTAGTATATTGAAGTAATTCTCTATACAGGTAATTTAGGGATGGTCATTTCGTGCGGGAAGGATGTTGCTGCCTATACTTTCTTTGTGAAAGAGCACCAGGTGACATAGGTGAAGTGTGAAGGATTTAGTGTGATGGAGAGTGAAGGATGCACTGAGATGGAGAGTGAAGGGCACACTGAGATCGAAAGTGAAGAACGCATGTTGGTGGAGAGTGAAGGACGCACTAAGATTGAGAGTGAAGAATGCACTGTGATGGAGAGTGAAGGACACACTGAGATGGAGAGTGAAGGAAGCACTGAGATGGAGAGTGAAGGACGCACTGTGATGGAGAGTGAAGGACACACTGAGATGAAAAGTGAAGGATACCCTACCTACATTGTGATGTTAGTGAATTATATACAAGTTAATTACTTCATGTATTATAATTTATGCTTTAAATATGTATATTTGTTTATTTTCAAATGTGTATACATTGATTTGTGTGCGTATGTGGTCTTTTTCATGATTCCTGCCTTGGTCAACGAATAACAGCTGCATACTCAACTCTTTGTGTCTGTGTTTACTTGCCCAAATTGATACCAAAATCTTTGTAAGCAATTGCCTTTAGTCACTGACCCATCTTCCTAACCCACAGATTATATGCTAAAGAAACTCATCAAACTATAATGAATTATAGATAAATGCTTATAACTTGTATGGATTAATGAACGAAGCCAAGAGAAACTTTTCTATAACAAACAATTACAAATTAATATGCAATACTATCGAAAAGACCAAATCATTTGTGCATGTGTGTGAGATTACATATTTTTTGTGTGTGCTGTTCACATGTGTGCAGGTACATGTGTGTGGGTGTGCCTGTCTACAGGCCAGCGGGAACCTTGGGCGTCATTCTTCAGGTGGCATCATCTGTTTATGAGACAGTTTCACTCACCTGCAACTCATAATTTAGGCTGTTCTGAGTGGTCAGGGAGCACAGGAATCTTCCTGTATCAGCTTCCCTAGCACTGGGATGTACAGGTATGTGCCACCATGCCTGGCTTATTGTGTGTGTGCGTGTGTGTGTGTATTGAAGAAGTAACTGAGGTCCACATGCTTTCAAGACAATCATTTTCCTGATACAGTTATCTTCCTAGCTCACTACCTCCCTTTTTATGGTGCTGGGGTTGAATCTAGGGCCTCATACACACTGCAAGAGCCCTCTCCTCTTTTTAATAGGCAATGTCATAAAATTGTGTGAAAAGGTGATGAGAAAATGAGCTGTGCATGGCTAACTAAGGAAACATTTTGTGAAGTTATTGAATGTTTAATGTTTTTGCTGGGTATAAGCTTGTAAATATGCATAAATTGTGATTACTTGTTTTCTTCTAAATGAGTATTTTATATCTAGTTTTTCTTTCTTCCTTCCTTCCTTCCTTCCTTCCTTCCTTTCTTTCTTTTTTTTTCTTTCTTTTTTTTTTTTTTTGTTAAAAGGACTTACCAAATTCTTTAAACCTCAGGCCTCACTATGTTCAGGTTTACCCTACCCTTCACATGTTATAAGATTTTCTTTCTTTTTCCTTTATTCTTGTGTGTGTGTGTGTTTGTGTGTGTAGGAGTGTGGTGTCACGCATGGCATGCGTGTGGAGGTTCCTCACTTTCCGCCTTGCTGCGTGGCCAGGTCGCATTGTTTCTCACCATTCTGTGAGCTTCTGGGAAATTCCTTGCTTCTGCCTCCCTTCTTGCCGCAGGCATGCTGGATCACCGAGGCTTGCCATAGCTCCTGACTTTTAAGTGGTGTCTAAGGATCTTAACTCAGTACTCCACGTTTCACAGCAAGCATTTTATCCACTGAGCCACCTCCTCAACCCAGAAATAGGATCTTACTTACTCTGTATGTTGTTTATTTTATGTCCCTCCCTCTAACCCAGTAGAAGCAATCACCTCAAGAGCAGAAATCTTAGATTGTGTTAATATGTTTCAAGCATCTGACCAATACCTGGCATATTGTAGCCACTCAATAAAAATATTTTGAATGAGTAAATTTATAGCATTACAATGAACCATTAGTGTCAACATAACTATCTTAATCTTGCTCAAAAAAAAGTTAATATCAGCAGGAAGGATAGTAAGGAGGTCTGTGGTGCATAGAAGCGTGTTTAATTCTTTGTATTTTGCTTGACTAGAGTCCTACGTATTCTTTAGGAGTCACTAGCAAGTGTGTTTTACAAGAACAGGATCATTATTTTCTAGGTTGTATTACCTTACTTCCTGTGTACCAAGGCTTAGCCTCAGCTGTCTTTTGGCATCTTCCTTCTCCACGGGGGAAAACTTAATTTTAGAGCTGTAGGGAGGCAAGGACATGCAGAGAGACTCTGGGAATCTTCGCAGTTGCTGGGTTATCTTAAACCAGTGAGCAGGCATCAGGAAAATCAAGATAGACTATTTTTCATTTTTCTACATTGAATCCATCATAGAAACTTTGATTCAGAGAGCCATCTTTGTTTAAACATTGGTCATGAGAAATAAAAATAGTTCTCATGCAAAAGAGGAACAAATAGACATCTCGTGCTAGCACGCTTAAATGGGCATATCGCTGTGAGTTTAGAAAAACAGCTATACCTTTAGAAAAATACACTCTGCTTGGAGAAATTTTAGGTTTATTGACATAGCTGAAGCACATAGTATGAATGATTAGTGAAAGGCAACCTCCTCTCACTTACCTTTCTAAACTGTTGTTGTTCAACCATTAGCACATCTTCTTTTCTTATACTCTAAGAGAATTTTTGAAAGTCATGGCCAGTGTTTTGATAATTTTGTGGTAGTTTTGTTTTATTTCCTTTTGGGAGATCACATTTCTAGCCGTAGTGCAGGAAGCCTTATTATTGGCACTGAAGAAAGCGGTAAGCTAACGAAGGTGTTTGTTTACCAGGTCTTCTGTTTGCTCAGTTTGATAGTTAGCGCCTGCACTGCTGCGTTCTAGAATATAATTTGCCACACTATGACTCTGCATCTAGCAAGTCTCAAAAGGAATGTCGATAAGCTCTTGCACTTGAGCTTTGGGCAACACTGCCCTTGCTGAAGGCATGGCCCCTGGAATGGCAGCCTTCCTTGATAAATTTCTCTGCCAAAGTTTGCTTTCAGAATAGGGCCTTGTGGGAATCACTGGCACAGTAAGATTGTGCTCCCACTTTATTTCCTTATTTGCAAAAGTAGAGACATTTCTTGTCAGAATTATATCTTTATTTAGAAAAGTAGTTTAAAAAGAACCCAACTGGGAAAAGACAGAATAGGGAGTGGAAAGCCAGGGTACAAAGGAGAGCTATAATGCCTCCTTCACGTTCTCAGCTGCTCATGTCGACAATTCTCAACATAGTTATTCTTTTCAAAGAACTTTTATTTTAGCCAGGCATGGTGGCACACACCTTTAATCCCAGTATTTGGGAAGCAGAAGTAGGAGGATCACTCTGAGTTGGAGGTCACCCTGAGACTACATAGTAAATTCGAGGTCAGCCTGGGCTATAGCAAGACCCTAACCTCAGGAAAGAAACAAAGCAAAAAATAAAGCAAACAAACAAATGAACAAAAATTCAACAACCTTCCCCCGCAATGGCTTAAGAAGTCCTAATGAAACATTACTTCCCAAACTGGTTAAAACCCACTAAACAAATTTTAAAGTGCCTGAACAGTTTCTTTATTCTTAAATATGTTATTCTCCCAAGTTATCTACTCTGGAAATAGCTCCAGAAGTATATAAAATAGCCACATCCATGTGATGGGCATATCAGAAAGGGAAGAAAAGAACTTTTGAGAAAAAATATAAAAAGCAAGGATTTAAATTATTCATCAGGCCTCCCTCTGGCCTGCTTCCTTTCTTGCCTAGTGAATGGCGCAGCCTGCTCGGCTCCTCTGTGGGCAGAGGAGCAGTGCGCATCTAGTGGAGCTGCCCTGTCAGGACTGGTTTATTCGCAGCCTTTTGACTAGACGGATTGCTGCCCTTTCCTCCCCCCACCCCAGCAAGTGTTACATAATGCAAGATTTTTGTCTCTGTTCTCATCTACTTGTTGAATATATGCCTTAAAATGGATGCCTCTGCCCACACAGTTATGCAATAAATCTGTCAGGTTGAATTTCCTTACAGTGAGTCAAAAGATGAGCTGAATACTGATATATTTTAAATACAAATTGGACACTCCCCCTGTAATTTCTGACTGTATGTTTTTCAAGATGAATGAAGTGAGCTAATTAATTGGTTGCTAGTGGATGCTAGCTGACCTTCTGATGCTGTTTGGTCCACTGAGGCATTTCCTGTGGTCAACGGTTCTTCTTTCACCGTTCATTTTGATTTTATTCAATTTGAAGATTGTAGAGAAATGCAAGTGAGATTAGACATCAAAACTAAAGTAGAAATGGAGGCCTAACCTCACATTATTGCAGTTCTCTTGTTTTTCATCGCCAGTTACTTCCACATGTTCAGACATGTGATATTTGCTTCATTTAGTTCCCTTTATATATGAATGCATGAATCTATACATCAGTATACATGTATTTACCTTTATTTTTCCATGCATTTGTTTTTCAGGTGTTTGAAAATGGTAAAGACATTGGAGCAATCTCTGTTAATATCAGCAAAAAAGATTTAGAGTCCAACAGCCCATCTCAACCTGGTGATATGATGCAAACAGTGAGTTACTATTTAGGAATGGTTGAAAATGTTTCCACAGTACTTATAGTTAATTTAGACAATCATATCATAAGGTGGCTTGTAGTAAATCCATCATTTGTTGGCCATTGCTATTCTATAATAGAGCATGATCTTCTAGACCTTTATCTGATCGCATCTTAAATAAACACTGTGTTTGCATTTGAAAATATTTCTATATTGGGCCTTAAGTTTGCTGTACCAGCTTATTCTGTTTTCCGTACTTTAAAAAGAAATGATATGATGTTCAGTGGAGGGTATGAGAGTATTTCTCAGCCCTAGATCCTGAGTAAGTAGCACACAGCCTTGGTTCTGCCCACTGTGAGCAAATCCAGCCAGTTTCTGTTGGGCATTCTTACCTTTGCCTGCTTTCCAGACAATAGGAAAATGTTTCTTAAGCAGAACCAACATGTGCAAGGTCTTTACTTTGAGCCTTTGTCTTGCATAAAAGGACACTGAACACCCTGTTGTTTACAAATTGGGGTTATGTGCCCAAGTGTTCACCAGTGGTTTTGGCAATGTTGCCTTGCCTTTGTTGAGGAGTTTGCTCCTTTCTTTCCCCCTTCATTTCAGCATCTCTAGACTTACCTCTCCCTGGGAGTATCCATTACCTGGCCTTCATAGCCAGTCCACCAATGTTGGTTCCAAACAGGGTAGCTCTCAATGGATTGTTAGCTGGACTCAGAAAAGAAAGGAAAATGCTACGTTGATTTAGTTGAGAGAAATCCAGAGCCTTACTGGTTTCCTTTATCACAACGTCATTGATTTGACAAACCACAGTGACACAAAAGCCCTCCTAGAAGTTTCTTCTGCCTCCCAACCCTTACTTTTGAGTAGGTACTTAAAGCTGAAGGTGCCCGCGCAGCACCAGGAAGCTCATTCTATAGAAGCCTGCGCTGACTGACTCACTGGTCTTGTGCTTTGCCTCTGCTTGCAAGCAAATCAGAGGGAATAATCTTTAATTAGTGGCATTATAAGCTCTTAGTGAGAGAGAACTTTTGTGACAATTAAGCATGACTGTTCGCTTGTATGGATACTTTTCTCCATCACTATCTTAAGATGTCTCATACTTTTCTCAAGATTTCTGAGCAAATTCTTATCTTATAAAGGTCTGGTGATGATAGCTTTAAAGATAAATGGATAAAGATTATCTCCGTTTTTGGTTTCCACAGACCATCTCATGACCTGCACATGAAAGGCACCAAGGCCCTTACCTCCTGTAGGCTATCCAATGCTTATCTTTGAACACCTAAAGTGCAGTCTGTCACTAAATTGATAAAAATAGAGATTGCAATGCAACTTTGGTGAGAATGAATCTGGTTAAGTGGTCAGGTGTTCCCGTCCAGTGTGGGCCTCACATCCTGTCCCTTGTGCACAGACTCCTTCTCAGCATCAGGCCTTAGACCGTTGATATTGTTCCCCTTTACACAAAGGTGATAAAAAGTGATGCCTGCAAAGCAAAATCTCTGTGACTTAAGAAATGATCACTACTACATGTTTCCTGAAATCATAGCAAAGCAACACAACTAAACTCAAGGGCCAAGAGCACACAGAAATAGACGTAGGGCTTTGGAAATGAAATGCATAGACTTAAAACCATGTCTGTGGTTCCAGTGATGAGAATGAAATAAAATCAATGGTTTTTCTAATGCTTTTGGCCTGTAACACACTTAAAGAGGATAGTAATAATTATTTTTAATTTATAAATTTGGCTCAGCTGCATGAGAAGTATTGACTTTAATGAAATTAAAAAAAAAAATCAACATTTCAGACTTTGGATGCTCAAGACTAAACCTTTGGTTAAAAAAAAGGGTTGATTTAAGCCTTGATGCTACAGACACCACTGTTGCTTTGTAGTTAGAATAATGCTTTGGTATTTGACATTCTATAAGTGTAGTTATTGCCCATTGAAATTGTCAAGAATTCATAGTCAATTAGAGAGACACCTGAAAGGTGTGTGGAGACTGCAACTTTTCCTTTTTTACTGAGCCTTAGAATTTATCACTTTTTAATATGCCTTCAATTGGAAATTAATGGCGGGGGAGGGGTGGGCGGGGGGAGAAAGAAGGGGTGGGAGACAGTGGAAAAGAAAAAGAGAGGGAGGGAAAGATAGGCAAGAAAAGACTACAACTAAGCCCACATCCTTTCAGGAATAACAGAATGATGAGAAATTGAGAGATGCAAGAACTGAGAAGGAAGGGAAGCAGAGGCTGTGGGACAGAGAGTGATGGATTGTGTGAGGCCAGGACACTGAAACAAAGGTGACCGACTATAATGAAAGATGTCATTTGAAAGTACATGTGCCATAGTTCAGTTAGGTTCATTTTAGATGTGAAATGAGTCTTGGTGCCTTGGACTCTGAATAAAAACCCTGAAACACTTTTTTTTTTCTTATTAAATGACAGCATTACAAGCTTCAAACTTTGTAAGAGGTTTTTATTCACAACCTGAAAACATCCATTACTGAAGATGTTCCCAAGCCCTCTCAGGACTTGCAAGTAAAATGCTTCCAGAAAGTGTTCCAAATGAGTCAAGTTAATTATTCTACAATTGAGTTGCTTATTGTTAATTGGGGAAATAGCCTATTGTAAAACTTTAACATGGTCTGGAAAGCTCCTGGCCCCTAATAAAACATGTAGTTTAGACAAGAAAAGCACAAAATTCATTAAAGAGGACTGTTACCATGTGTAGAAACTAAATGCTCTGTCTGGGAAAGACTGTCATTTGCTTTCAGTCCCTGTGCCAAAGGGTCAGAGCTCAATCACAAGCCTGTGGCACCCCCTGCTGGTTAAAAGCCCATGCTCATTTTGTTACTTTACACTGAGCTAAACATTGCCGTCATTTCACACTTCTTTTAACATTCTATTCGAATTTAATTATCATTTATTTGGACTTCATTTGTTGCAGAGTAGAGACAGTTTATTACAGATGTTCTCATTTAGGTTATGTCTTTCTCATCCCCTTCACCTGCCCTTCACCAGTTACTTCTCAAGATCCATCAAAGGCTTCAAGGTTCTTCCATTAACCCACAAGGCCTCAATTTTTCTTCATCTCGGCTTTTCGATGAGCATGGCCAAGAAATTAAGAATCCACTTCTGCTGAAGAATGAGCAAAAAGTCTGGCTCTCGTGTGGCAAAGCATGCAGGTAGGAGCAAGGTGTTTATGCTGTCCGGTGTGGAGTCCTCAGTCTTTCCAGGGGAACTAATTCTAACAGGAGCATTGAGAAGCCAAGTAGAACCCTTGATGAATACTTAAAAAATTTCTGAATTCCGTAAAATTTCAGGGGTTAATTTTTGTGAGGCTGCATTGTTTATGAAATATGATGGACCTCTCTCTCTGTGCATCTCTGACTCTCTCTCTCTCTGTCTCTCTCTATGACTTTCTGTCTTAATGCCTTGTCATAGTTCTTGAAGTCTGCCTGTCAGCACAGCAAGAGAGATTTGTTCATGTCTGAGTAGTCACCTTAATGATAGCAGATGGAAACGCCACGGGAGGCCCAAGCCCATCACACTGTCATTGTCGCGCACTGCCCTGACCTGCTTCCTCTCCTCTATTTTTTTGTCCCTTTTTAAAGGAGAAATGGATGGTAATTGAAAAGGATCTTAAGCAAGATTTATGAAGCTGCAGACAACACGATTGCCCACTATCTCTATGTTTTCACAAATAAAGTCTTAACCTTTTAAGTACCAGTGGCAGGAGAGCTAAAGATAAACTGGTAAAGCTCGTAAACCCTATCTTATCAAAGTTATATTCCTCAGAAGCGCCTGCAGTATATCACAATAATTACCGGGTATTGTTGAGCATTGTGTAAATTTTTGTAGATTGGTAAATTCCTGCATGAAATTATCTGAGTCTCTGGATAAAGGAAAAGACTGCTGAATCTGATGAGCTGGGCTCTCATGTTGTGCATCTTGGAAATGTATGCATATTTTGACAGAACACATCCAGATGAACTCAGAAACTGTGTGTCAGGAAACTTAAATATACTAATTTTGGGCCTATGTTTAATTATTTTAGCTCATTATTTAGCTGTAGAACAGAATAAGGGAAAGAGGTTTTCATATCAGTTATAGATGATCAGCAAACTAGGAGCTGATTAGATTTTCCGTTTGTTCAAATAGTCAAAATTTCACTTAGTAAAACCACAATGTCCTTAGAAATACAGGGTGGACTTGAAGGATGTTGTGGTGCCTTGTTATAAAATTTTACTTCATCTGTCCCAATACAATAAAATTTAAATGCTCATTGATTTCTTATGCTGTATAATTTAAAGAATTAAAAAAGATCCATGAGGAATTAAAAATTTTTGCCTGTGGATAAATTTAAAGATATAATTTAATTACCCTGTGAGTAGAATTCATTTTACAATGATAAAAACAGCAATGAACTTTAAAGCAGTAAGAATTCTTTAATAGTTTAGCAAAAGCCCTTCTGATTACTTTGACTATATGTATATCATTGTTTTTTCTTCTCAATATCAAAGTCAAAGTGAAAGTAATAACTGACTAGATGCTTTTAATGATAATTACTAAAATTAAGTATTTAAAAAGATTGAATACTTGCTTTTTCGTTAATTAGATGATATTTATGAAATGAGTAGTAAGGTGTCAATAATTGTAATATTTTAAAATCAGCTGATGTGGTGATTGGAGAAGTTTTCAAGTTCATATTTTATTTGTATTCCATGGTTATATTTATGGGATGAGGTTTTTTTTTCCTCTATAGTTTTACAAATAAATCACTAATGGATGCAGTGCACAGACAACTATGATAGCATTCTGTCACCAGTGGAACCTTTAAAATGCGTGTGTCTCAACTTGTACTGCCATCTAGTTCAACATACATTTAGAAAATGTACAATTGTTTTCTGGAAGTAATTCGAATGTGTCTATTACAGGGGGTCAGACTACTCATTGCAAGAAGTAATTTTGCCAATATTTGAGTCTTGCCCTCAAATTTTTACTTTGAAAAACTTCAAATCTACAGAAAACTGGGAGGTGTATTATACCAACACCTATCTATTCTTCATCTTGACTGATCTATTTAGAGTTGTCCAGATTTGTTTACTTCTCATATCTTTTTGTTCTCTCCTGAACTAGTTTGAAAGTCATTCCAGGCACTGTTAATATTTTACTTCTCAATGCCTTGGGCATACTGAAGGGCAGGACCTTCCTCTGCGTGACTGATACTATCTAAGGTTGTCACTAACATGTCACCTGCACTCCAGCCCCCGAAAAGCTGCTCTGGAGCTTGTGTAACCTGGCACTAAGAAGGCTTTCTGAAACGCATTGGTTATTGTTCACAGCTCTTTTTCATCTGAAATGTCCCTCATCTTTATTTTTCTTTGTTTGATACTCTCCCCCACCACTCCCACCCCAAGAATCTAGATTCTTCACTTGTAGAATGTCTCATTTGTGGCAATTGTCTGAGTGATGTTTTAAAACCATGAGTAGGTTTAGTTTAAATATTTTTGGCAACAGGACTCACAGCACAGGTGATGTGGCTGTGTCCTCCAATTTTAATGGTAAATATTTAGAGAAAGTTTTAGAGAGAAATAGCTCCCTGAAGACAAGTCTTATTGAAGTCATATTTATAATTTGATTTGAATTTCAAGATTTACCTTAAAACCTAACAACAGTAATATAAAAATCAAATCAGCATAACATTTAAAAATATGTTGTTTGTCTATTTAATTTGAGAGAGAGAGAATGGGTACACATGGGCCTCCAGTCTTTGCAAATGAACTCCAGCTGCATGCACCACCTTGTGCATCTGGCTTTATGTGGGTCCTGGGGAGTTGGACATGGGCCCTTAGACTTCACAAGCAAGTACCTTAACTGATGAACCATCTTTCCATCCCTCAGAATAACATTTAATACCCTTAGTGAGCCCACAAATACGATGTTTATAGTGAAATATTAAGAATTAATTTAACTACCAGTTCTAAACATCACTATAGGTTCCCTGAATTAGTTATACATGAAAAACAAATTATATGAATTGTTGTTTTACTTAACTAAATTCTTTCATTGTTACAATTATACTTTTTCCTCATTACACAGGTTTCATCTCCCCTTGGCGCATTGCAAATTGACTAAATAAACTAAAACTGTAAATTTCAGATGTCACTATAGGATAGCAACAGTGCTGCTAGAGTAGAAAATTGTTTCTGATTTTATTAGACACCGTAATAATAATAATAGCATACCTTATTGTTTATTTGTGCTAAAATCCAATGAGTATTATCTGCAGCTAGTTTTGTTATTTTTTCCCCCACCCTTCAGGTCTCCATTAAACCCTTTCTTGGCTTTGACCTTTGACCAAGTGGCTGCATTTGTCAGAGGTGGAATCACCGTTGTCTATAAAACCTTTGTGGATGCTGC